>NC_073224.2:158855869-159166413 GCF_029281585.2 Gorilla gorilla gorilla
CATTCAAGGTCATGTTATAGCTATGTAAGAGTGCTGGAACAAAAACGCAGTCTTTCTTTCTAGTTTCTAGACTTTACCTGTTTTCCTCTCCAGAACTACACTTCCCGGAGTGGGGGGCTCCATTAATTCCAGAAGCTATGCAGATGTGGAGAAATCCTTCCACAGCAAATTGAATCTGGAAGGTTGACAGAATAAAGGGTGACAGAAAGGGAAAGGTGGGTCGTGGTCATTTCAAGCACGGAGAATGATAATCAGCATTCAGAAAACTCATGGAATTTTTTACTGGGGGCCATGGAAATCGAGTGTGGGGGTAGCAGTAATTAGATCACTTTGAAACAGAGGATTTATGTTTAGATGTACAGGGAACTAGGCAACAACCACAGGCAAGTTGAGGCCAGACGGCAGAGAACTTTAAATGTCAAGCTAAGGCATTTGAGCTTTATTTTTGGCATAGAGAAACCATTGACAGTTTTTAAGTAGAAGAGTGATGTATGGGAAAAATGTGCGTTTTTAGGAAGAAAATCTGATAGAATGAATAGGAGATAGGGAGGAAACAGAGAATTGAAGAACCATTCAGAGAATATTGGAAGTAATCCAAGGGAAATATAAAATAATTAGAAGTACATCCAGGATAAATTAATCCCAGTTAAAATTAAATTGATTTAAATACAGAAGCTTTCTATTTTGTTAAAGAAAACTACAAACTACAGTATGTTCAGAAGTTTAGTTATTTCCAGGTGCCTCAGGTGGGGCGTATATGTGCAATAGTCTTATTGGAACGTTTGCCTGTGTGCTGCTCTGTGTTTCAGATAGTGACAGTTTGAGTGTGATATCTTGCACATGCTGCTTTGGAAACATATAAGGAAACATCAAATGCACGTGCCATGCAATGCATAACTTAGATTAAGACAGTTTTTTTTTTCTTGCTTAAGCAGCTGCAGTTAACACTTTTGTGAAGTTTGATATGTCCCCAGTATCTCTTCTACTGGGTGCAGTAACAGCAGCCCCAGAGAAACACCATAGCAGTTGGCCATGTAATTCCCAGTGTGCATTTAAGGAATGCAAAGCTACTTTATGGAAGGGAGAAAAGTGGTCCACTGGGAGGCAAAGCATAAGTGAGGAGAAAACTAATATCCAAATGCAGTATGATGTGTGTATGCGTTTGTTCTCGCACTGCTACAAAGAAATACCTGAGACTGGGTAATTTATAAAGAAAAGAGGTTTAATAGGCTCTGTACAGGAAGCATGGCTGGGAAGGCCTCAGAAAACTTTCAGTCGTGGTGGAAGGCGAAGGGGAAGCACGCACGTCTTACATGGCCCAAGCAGGAGGAAGAGCGAGAAAGGGAAGGTGCCACACAATTTTAAACAACCAGATCTCATGAAAACGCACTCACTATCACGAGAACAGCAAGGGGGAAATCTGCCCCCATGATTCAGTCCCCTCCCACCAGGTGCCTCCTCCAACTTTGGGGATTACAATTGCCCATGAGATTTGGGCAGGGACACAAATTCAAATCATATCAACCTGTAACATTCAAGATTTACCCAGATCATCTTCTCCATACCCCTCTCCACCGAACTCTGTTAGTTAAATGCTTTAAACAAAATGAAACAAAAAACAAACGTATACCATATTTATGGCCAAATAGTAGATTTATTAGCTATCTCTAATCATTTCTTGGCGTGTCTTAGTGCCAAATAAGGCATTATTTACAAAGGTGACTACAGAAATAAATTGTTTTACTGGACTTATAAAAAATACCTGTTAATTAGCTTGAAAAAGAAAGTCTTTTTCAGGCCTGCAGCCATTCCTTGTCAGGTTGGAATCTCCTTAACTCTGACCAGCTAAGTAAAGTCTGACCTTTCAGCACATCCTGGAGAAACTCAGAAGCTTCCTTAAGCAGCATTGGAGGATACTAAATCTCTCTGTAATAATGAAAGAATCTGAATTGCTGAAGGTACCAATGTGACCTCTTTCGCAGGTAAATTCATACTGAGGTAAATACAAATCACAGTTATCTGTGCTCAGTCTTCTAATTCTTAACACAAGAAAAGCACTTATTATGGGTAGACACATGTTTTCTGTCTTGTCTGTTAAAGACATGAAACTTGATTCAGGTTCACAAGTAAGCCAGTTTCACTACAACTTGGATAGAGATTGTTTTCTTCCATAAGCAACTGATGAAATTTCAAAATCTCAGAAGCCACTGTATTCTGAGAGTAAGCACAAATGGCAGGGTATGAGGAAATTACTCTGAACATAATTCTTGAATAATCCAGTGTACAGATGCAAATTTTCCTGATTGGCTTGCAATGTAGTGGATAGCTTATTTACCTTTGGAGTACATTTCCATTTAAAGTAAGGGAATTAAAAATAAAAAAGCATCCAGTAGGGAGGAAGAAGAGAGAGAGAAGAGACAGCAAAAGAAAAATAAGTAAAGAGCAAAACGGCCAGGAGACAAGAGGAGATGAGAAAATAATATGAATATAAGAGAGGAGAATAAGGGTTTATTACAGGGGATACTGAAATACTGAAATACTCTCAGTATCCCAACTAAGCTGGCACTTAAAATTTCTTTATTCTTAGAGTTTAAATAGCTGCATGGCTTTCCTCTTATCATAATTAGTGAGCAACAAATTGTCACCGACATTTAGTTATTCTGGATAGCAGAAGTCATTTGGCGCTTCCATTGGAGATTACTTAGAACCATTGAAAATGACAGGTTAGAGTGTTTTCATTACTTTGTGAGTTATTTATAAATCGAGTAGAACACACAAGTTGAATGAAACTCTGTTATTTGTACTTACATTCCTCTCATAAAAGTCTCCTCAACCATATGATTTTCTTGGTCTAATATGAGGCCCCATTGGAATTTCTGTCTCTGACTCTCCAAGTCATCACAACATTGCATCATGATGCCTGAAAGAGAGCTCTGGAGGTCAAATCATACTTTGGTCCCCTCCAGTCATTCATGGATTTGTTGCGGTCAATGGAATTGTCCTCAGGATGACAGCCAGAGAACGTGCCTAGGCCAAGATAAATGCATTAGAAAGCAAAAAAGGAATGCAGCTCAATGGGCAGTGAAAATCAATGAGAGCAAATTGGCCCATTTTTGCCTCACTGACTTGTACTGTCCATTAAGCCCTATTTGCTGGTTCGTGGTTGTTCACTTCATTTACTTTCTAATCCTTTTTTTGCCAGCTTGGCACATCTCCAGGTTAGTGCAATCCTGTTAATTGCCATCGCCTGCTACTGACTTACTGTGACACAGGCCTTATCACCTCATTACAGGGATTGGACATGAAATTCTACACACGAAACCCAGCATGAGGCCTGGTTTGTTTAGGATTGGGATTTAAATCAGACATGATCTCACAGCTTCTTGGGAATGGAGATTTTCCATGTCCTCATGCCTCCAAAGGAGCTATGATTTCCTTTAGCTCGTTTGACTTTTACATAGTCTCATTGCTACTGTGATCACTTCACTACTTTAGACAAGAAAGTGGAAGAGTGGAATAGTCAATGGTGGGAAGAGGTTTTGGGAATTTTTTTTCCATATGGAATCCAAGCCCCTTAAGCACCAGGGGCAAGGCTGCACTGGTGAATTTATCATATTGTGTTGTAATTGCCAGTCTGTTTGTTTTTTTCACTTAAGGACAGGAACATGATGCATTTTTATTTTTTGTTCCCATCACCAATAACAATTTGCCAACTGAATACACAATATAGCACTTATTGAGCACCTGCTGTAAGCTGATTTATTTTTAAAACAACCTATGGGGCTAAATATTATTATTCCAATATTCTTCATGATGAAACTGAAGGTCAAAGAGATTAGATTGCATGTCTATGGTGGGCAAAGCTGGAATGAAAACTCAGAATGCCTGCCTCCAAATTCCTCAGCATTTTTCCTTCCATCTTATATTAAAGAGGCTTAATAGACTTGATATTATAATGAGGCCATTAGAACATGAACCATATGCATCAAAGGATCTTCTGGAAACTGAGGATGAATTACAAAACTTTTGTGATCATAAAATTGCTAAATAAGCTGAAGTATTGCAAAACATATACAAATCTTATTTTTGGCATATCTCCTTTTTACTTAATAATTCAAAATAGAAAAAAAACGCTGCTTTTTTGAGAACATTTTATTTTAGTGCTCCTTTTTTTTTCCCTCCCCTGATATGGTATACTTGGTTACTCAAGAGGAGATCAGCTTGGGGCAGGACTTGATATTCAGTAAGAAAACTCAATCTCTCAAAAAATATCTAGTGGCTTTGTTTTATGAGTGGGAATCACTATCAGATGGCTCTTAGTTACTGAATAGTGATTGGGACTATAATAGTCTATCATTTAGTTTCTGAGTCAAAATATAATAGACTCCAGAATCTCCTCCTCCTTGTATGGAATTACACAAGTGTGTTAGCGTTCCATAGCACTTATACATGTGTATATGACTCTGTTATTCCATACAAAGCCTCTGTATACAATTTCTCCAAACTTTATATGATGAGTTCCACATGGCTCTTGTTCTAGTTTCGGTATCCTGGACAGACTCCAATTTGAATAATTATTTTTCTGTCATCTCAGTTCCTTCTTCAGTTTCAACGGATATATTCCTCTTCTCTTTGTGTCTCAAACTCTTGTGCAGTGTTGCTTCACAGTGTTTGATAACAATTTTTATGTGACTTATTTTTTTGGTCAAAATAATTAAAATACCTACTTTTTAAAATGTATAACAATTTGGAGTTAAAAAATAGACTCAACCAGTACTACTTGTCATTCTTGTACAAATTTCATGCACCAAACATATATTTACAAATATTTCCTAATCTTTTTATTTTCATCTTCTTGCAAACTCACTTTCTAAAATATTATCTTATTCATTATTCAACTCCACACCAAATTCCCAACTGTGAAAAAAGTTCCTGTTATTTTTTAAAAATGCAGTTATTCTTCATTTTAATTCTGTGTCAGCTATCTCTAAACTGGTTGTTCAAAGTTATGTACAATGCCTCCACCTTTTCTTTTCTTTTTTTTTGGTTTCAATGGCGAACGTCAAACTTTGAAGGGGCAAGACGATAGCTGGCAATGTTTATTCTGCATACTTCACAGTATTCTTTCACAATATTTTAATTTTTGCATCTCAAAATTCCGTTGACAATCATTGAACAACTTCCCTTTGCTTTTACAAAAGAAGAAAGTGCAAAGGTGTACATAAAAATCTCTGATCGTTTTTAGCACTTCTGCCTGTATGTAACTGGGAGCTTTGTGAGCCTGTGGTTTCTCTCCTCCTTGGTAAGCCTATCCATCAATAGGTGCTGTGTAGTTCCAACAGTGAGGATGTGAAAAGAAGGCAGTGACAAATATCCTGTGAAAATAAAACTTTGTCTCCTGTGACCTTGAGTATTTATTTACCCATTTATTCAACAAACTTTTTATTGAACATCTACTGAAGTCAGCCTCTCCCTTGGAATTTCTTGGTAAACACTGTTTATTTCAGACCATTGATGCCTGACATTTGAATTAGTAATTTATTATTTAGTTGAGCCTCAGTTACTTTCTTAATCCCACAAGCCAAACCTGAATATCAGAAGACTCTTTTCCTGAAAACCCCTTTAACTTTTGCTGAAGATTCCAGTTCTTATGCTCAGTAGGTAGAATGATTTTCGTCTGAACATAACACAAAGGAAACATTTTAATGATATCTTCACTATCTGATATGGCGGTCTCAGTTCAGACAGATTGCTTTTGCAAGCACTCTTGCAAATTGAAGGCATACACCTGTGATAAATTTTCTTTCAGCCAAAATACATGCACAATGTTCAAACTAGATCAAGTCTTCTAAAATGAAATGGAAGCTAGTGTTGTTGCTAAGCAAATGCTGTGCCATCAACTGAAAATAGCATTCCTATTAAAGCCAAGTGAAAAGTTTGATTTCTATTACTTAAATTGTACATTGGGTTATAGAACTCTAGGCTTAAATTCTGAATATATGATTTTATGTTGTTTTAAACAGAAATATTTTAGTTAAGTGAGCAACTAGCGAACTGTGATATTCATATTCAAGTACATGCACATTTGCATGGCATAAGAAGGGATACAGACAGGGCTTAAATCTTTTAAATATAATATTTATAAGTAAGATGCTCATAATTATAAACCTTATGAGCAAGGTGATCCCCAGAGGTAAATGCAAGAAAATAATTATGAAAAGTAGATGCAGAAAGATCCTCAAGGGAAATATTATTCATGACGTATTTTAGTTCTCTAACATATGTTAAAATGAAAATAATATTGCTGGGGTAGAATTCAAAATAATTTATAAGATCAGAATTTTAGTTTGATTTTATAGTTAGAGGAATATTTATTGGTTCTGTTAGTCTGTTTTCACACTGCCATAAGGAACTACCAGAGACTATGTAATTTATAAAGAAAAGAGGTTTAATTGACTCAGTTCTGCTTGGCTGGGGTGGCCTCAGGAAACTTACAATCATGGCAGAAGATGAAGGGGAAGCAAGGCATGGTGGAAGGACAGAGAGAGAGATCAGGGAAAATGCTGCACACTTTTAAACCATCAGATCTCATGAGAGCTTACCCACTATCACTAGAACAGCAAGGGAGAAATTCGCCCTTATTATGCAATCACTTCCCACCAGGCGCCCCTGACACATGGGGATTACAATTCCAGATGAGATTTGAGTGGGGACACAGAGTCAAACCATATTATTTGTTATTTGATTTCATTTCAGATGACTTAGAGATCCAGGATTTAGAAAGAGACATAGAAAGTAAGTGAATCTAACACGTTATTCTCCTTTTGTTTCTAAGCAAAAATAAGAAAATAGTGTTGGTGTGACCAAACGTCGATATTTCCACACACAATTTCCATTGTTTTATTTAATTTTAATGCCTATCACAGAATTATAATAGTTCAAAAAAGAATAAGACACTTAAGGAATAAAAAGGGTCTCATCTACCTGAAAGCTTGTGCAATAAGAAAAATCCTGCTACCACCGACCAAGAAAATCGTTACTTAAGTCCTACAAAGAAATAAAGAATAAAATGAAGTTATAAAGTTATGGTACTTTCAAGAGGTTTTTACTCTTCTTGCAACTTTAAGGTTAACAAAATCAAAGATTCTAAACACACACCCTTATAATTTTTATAAATGTGCTTATGAATACATTTACAGCTTTAATTACAATATACATAACTCATAAACAGGTTGCCAAATACTTTCTTGAGTTCAGTAAATCCAAGAATTAAAATTAAAGCTGCTTCATAATAATTAATTTGGTTGAATTTAGATATTTTGCACATTATAATCTTCAAGTAAGAAGCTTTAAGATATATTAAAATTGATTTTTCAATAATTATTAATTTTCATATTTAGTGAATTTGATGATTAAGATTTTTTGGTATTTTAAAATACATATGCATGAAAGAAATTATTTTAAATTCTATAGTTAGTTCAGCAGACATCAGGAAGTTAGGACTAATGAACTGTGATATTTTGTGACATTTCATTAATAAGGTTTTTTTCTCTGTTCTTAAGTAGTTTTTGTATACTTAGCAATTTTCTGCCAAGTTATGATCAATTAGCAACTTATTTCCTTTATTATCCCATTCCTTAAGAAATGTGAAATGCCTTTGTGTCATAATCAGCAATGGTCTTTTGTTAACTTCTTTAGCAACACTTTTGTCTTACGTTATTCAATAGAGGAGCAGGACAAAAATATCCTGGATAAATTGGTCTAAATATTTGTGTAACAATATTTGGTGGGACGACAATAAAACCTGAGGGGTCACACACATACAACCGTCAATCAAGAAGATTATATCCCACAATGTTTAAGACTGTTTTTGATCATTTTATGGCTAAATCATTTTTATTTAAATAATTTAATTGAATCATACTTCAGATTTTAGAGCTGTTGGCCAAAACTTAAATAATATATACTGATAAATTATTGAGAACCATTGACCGCTACCTAAAATTTCATGAAATTACATTTCTATCATAATTTATAGATACTGAAATTTCTTATTTTACTATAGTGGAATCAAGCTACAGATTCTAAGCATTCATTTTTGCCAGTTGTTCTCATTTCTACCAGCAGTCCGTTGTATACTGCTTTGTACAATATAGGCACTTGATCAGTATTTGTTGCTGGGCTGAATCTTCATGACTGCAATGAAGAGAAAATATTCTTTTTTTATTTTTCAATTTTCTAATGAAAATAAATGGGGTAAAAGTTGGTGTTGAGAAAAGTGTGAAGCTCAAGGATAATGCTGAATTTTAAAATTGGAGTTTCGGATGGAATATTAAAGCTTTGCTACCATACCATACCATTGCTCAGTCACAGCGAGGTAAGTGAATGAACACAGCTGTCCAGCCCCTGAAGACTGATTGGAGCTGAATGTCTGATAAGAAGGCAGGGTCCTGTTTTGATTGGTCAGTTTTGATGCTCTATTAGCTGTTAAATGTTTTGAACATCAGTCTGTATGTAATGGATTAGAGGGACAAAGATTATTTTTAGATGTCTTTAGATGGCACAAGAAAACAATTGGAGGCAGAAAGGAAAAGGAAAATTACATTTGCCTAGCATCTACTATGTGCTTATTTCTGGTTAAGATTTTTTATTTCTTCACAGAATCTCCATTATAAAGATGAGAAGATTGAAACTCAGGGTTTAAGATGAAATAAAATCACAAAAGTAAAATGCCTAGATCAACCTTTCTGCTATTTATAACCATTCAAAAATAACAGATTCATAAGCCTGTTTCCTGAAGTGGAATCTGTTGTAATTTGCAAATCCTTTAAACCAATTCTTGCTAAATGCCAGTGATTTACACATACAAACTGCATAGTGCTATCACGAACTGACTTGCTTTGAGGGCAGTGACAGATTGTAAGAGTGGGAAGTTAGCTTTTTATTACATAATCTAACCTTTTGGCTTTGGGAAGCCGTGAAGACACATACCAAAAAAATTATGACTTTCTCATTTCTGGTATTGGCAAAGGTGGAATTTCAAATTCGAATCTATTTCTATGTCTTTATACTATTCTATATTACTACTAAATTGGATGATTGTAAGCTACTTGAAATAGACACCATGTCTTCTATTTTTTAGGCATTTTTTTTAGCACAAATATATGTTCAGTACAAATTTGACATTTGATAATTATTTGGTTTTCTAATTTATTCAACAAATACTTTTAAGCCATTTTTATAAGATAGATGCCAATATGATTTGGCTCTGTCTCCCCACCCAAATCTTACCTTGAATTATCATAATCCCCAAGTGTCAAGGGAAGGACCAGGTGGAGGTAATTTGAGCATGGGAGCAGTTTCCCCCATGCTGTTCTCTGATTTTATAAATTGTTCAGATAATCGAATGAAGTATTGCAAAGTATTTATCATTGTGTCTCACACCATTTAGTGCTTAATAAATGGTAACTGCTATAATTATTATTTACTATTATCATCTGTGATTATGCACAGATTATGACTTGTCCCTCTGAGAAAATTTTCTTACTTATTATGTAATTACGTAATTCAGCCATAATATAGACCACTGTTGTAGCCCAGCGTAGATACCACTGTCATAGTCCAGCATAGACACCACACACACACACACACACAGACACACACACACAGTGTTGCATTAATGGGAAGAGGAAAGAGCATGGAATTTGGAATAAAATAAAGCCTTGGGTGAGGTTACATCACTTTCTAGCTGCTTTATTCTTGGAAAATGTCTTATCCTCTCTGATTTGTAATTTCCTCATGTGTAAAAATAATAATTTTCTTATAGGACCATTGTAAAAATTGGATGAAGCAACATCTATTTAAAGGGTTGCACCAGAACTTATTAAGTTTAGTAAAAACGTATATTTGCATTTATTTATCTTCAGGGTTAAACAGGAAAAATGCAATAATGTCATTTTTTAGTTTTAAATACCATTCTTTCTATTTTCTTTTCCTCCTGTGAAAAGTTTCCTGCTAGACTTAAGGGTTGGTGTCAGCAGAGAGCCAGCTTGTCTCACAAAAATATAAGCACAAACAACAAAATCATTTTCAAGGGGTTTTTATGTTGGGTGTGGGAAAAGAGAATAACTCTAAATAGATGAGCCATGTGCTCACCATCAGGGTTGGCACTGCCACTGGTATCTCACGGGATCTGGTGGAATTCAACGTGTCATTACATTTTGCTTTTATTCTCTTTAATCTAGAATCAAATGTCAGCTTTAGTCTTTCAATAGTCTCATTTACCGCAGGGAGCAACTGCTACGTCCCCAGTGCAACTAGTTTCCCTTGAAAACTCCCCCTTTTATCACTTGGTACTTGCTAGATTTTCACTTTTAAATAAAATGGTTAATAATTTCTCTGGTGTATTTGAGATTTTAAAGGCATTTTTTTCAATCTAGTTTAATCTGTGTTTAATTTAATATATTAAATCTTAATTTAATATTTTACAATTTGAGCTAATATATTTAAAATGCATTACATTTTAATTTTATATATTCAATCACAGTTTAATAAAATTTCCTTTTAACATCTTGATTAAAAGGACTGTTGCACAGTAGTTATGCCTTTCAATTAAACTCTAAGCACTGTTGTCTCAGTGGGCTTCAGCATTCCATCAAGGGCTTGAAGCCTGAAGTCCGAAAATGGAGAAAGAAGTACCAGTAGAAAAATGCAGAAACTTCATTACTGATGTATCTTTCTGACCCTAGTGAATTCTGCATTAGTAAGGATAACTCTAGTTGCTGTGCAAACAAGTTCCCAAATTTCAGTGGTTTAAGGCAATGGAAATTATTCACATAATCTACCAAATCGGTATTCCCGATCCACGTGTGGTTTGCCTCCAAATGATGATTCAGGTGCTCAGTCTTGTTCCATCTTGCTGACCTATAATTTTTAATGCTTTTAACAAGATCATCCTGGAAGGTAAAAGAATGCTGAGGATCACATGGGATGAATTTTTATGAGCAGATCTGGAAGAGGCACATGTTATGTCTATTTTTATTCAATTGGCCGAAACTTAATCACCTGACCATTCCCAACTACAAAGGGCAATTGGGATTCTAGTTCAGCTGTGTGCGAAAGAGAAAGAGGAAATAGGTTTGTTCATATTCTGAATGTTATTATTTGTATCCCAAAGTACCTAAAACATTGGTTAGATATTTTATTTCCAGAATCACCTCCTTGCACGTAGCATCATGAAATTCAATGTCTCTGAGGACATTAAGATAGCCTTGACTGGAAAAAAAAAAAAACTGCTATTTGAGAAAGAAAGCCAACAGAATATGTGGGAAATGTCTTTATTTTTGTATGTCTGATAACCATACTCTGCTTTTAATCATAAGCTTTGAATACTGAAGTAAATAAATAAATAGCAACAAATTATAGCATCCATAAAAAATGCTTTGAGGGAGATAACTAGGTCTTTTTGTATTTTAATAATTGTAATTTTGAAGAGCTCCAACAGAAAGGGGCACTAGGTTTTCAACTATTCAGTGCAGAGGCATGTACCACTGATGATAAGGAATTAAAAAAATAACACATTTTGAACTCCCCTGACCTCTAAAGAAAAAAAAAGCCCTAGGGAATTGTGATACAGAACCACAGATTTTCATTATGAATATAACATTAAAATTTTGCTAACAAGCATATTTTGAGTGATTTGTTAACAGCTCATGATATATGGATGACAAATAAACACAGAAAAATTCTCAACGCTGTTAGTCATTGTGGAAATGCAAACTGAACCATGAAGGGATCCACTGCTCACCTTTTAGAATGGCTAAAATTTAAAAGTCTGACCCTCCCAAGTGCTGGTGAAGAAGTGGAGAAACTGGATCTCTCACCCAGCTGGTGGATGTAAAATGGCACAACTACTTTGGAAGAATATTTGGCAATTTCTTAAAATGTAAAACATACACTTACCATATGATTCATCTATTTCATGCCAAGGTATTTTCCCAGGAAAAATAAAAGCATATGTCCACACAAAGTCTTATGCATGAATGTTCATAGCAGCTGTATTTTAAGAGTAAAAATGTGGAAACCACCTAAATGTCCATCAACAGGTGCCAACAACTGTGGTATACCATGCAATAGAATATTGTCTTATAAATAAAGAGGAATAAATGTTGACACACATTACAACATGAATGAATCTCAAAATAAGTATGTCAAGTGAAAGAATTCAGACAAGGAATAGTGCATACTGTATAATTTCATTTATATAGAAAATGCAAACAAATATACAGTGACAGATAGCAGATCATTTGTTGTCTGAGGTTGGGAGAGAAGGCCTGAAGCAGAGGTATAACAAAGGGCTCCAGGATCATTTTGGGAAAGTTAAGGGTGTGTTTATTATCTTGATTTTGGTAACAATGTATACATAGGTTAAAGCTTACTGAATACTTTAAGTATGAGCGGTTTATTGTTTGTCAATTATACCTCAATAAAGGTGTTTTGAAAAAAACAATAATGTACAAGCATGAAAGTTCAGCATTATTTTTGTGATATTCTTGTCAAAAACATGTAACCAGGATTGAAACCTAAACTGAAGGACATTCTACAAAATGAATGATCTGATTTCTTTAAAAGTTTTAAAGTCCTAAAAGGCTGAAAAAGAATGAAGAAATGTTGTAGATTTAAGGAAACTAAAAATATAGGGCTATTACATAATACCTGGCTATACGTGATTCTGAACTGAATTTTTATGCTTTATAAGACATTATTGGAATAATTGGCCAAACTTACTTGGGTAAGTTCTGAATAGTAGACGGTAATAATGCACAAATGTTAATTTCCTGGATTTGATGGATGTGCTGTGGTTATGTGTGATAATCTCTTCTGCAGGAAATACACATTAATGTATTAAGAGGTGATGCAGCATCAGGTTGACTACTCTTCAATGGGTGAGGACAACTGTTTCTTTGTATGCTTCTACAAAGTGTTGTATAAGTTTGTCATTGTCCCAAAATTTAAATATTTTAAACAAAAAATAGAGTCTCAATAAGAAAAGAAAAAAATTAAACGGAATGGGCAAAAGATTTGAACAGATACTTGACCAAAGGTGATATCTGAGTGGCAAATAAGCATATAAAAAGATGACCTCATTAGTCATTAGAGAAATGCGAATCACAACCAGATGGAAATATGACTACACATGTATTGTAATGTTATCAAATGGAAAAGATTGGCAATGTCAAGTGTTGGAAGATAAATTATAGAAACTGGAACTTTCACACAGTGCTTTTGAGAATATGGTATAATACGGCACTTTGGAAAACAGCTTGGCAGCTTTAAAAAATATACTTCCACCAAATGACCTAGTCATTTTACTTGTAGGTATTTATTCAGGAAAATGAAAGCATATGTCCATACAAAGACCAGTATACAAATGTCCATAGCAGAATCATTTGTAGTATTAAAAAACTGGAAACAACATGCATGTCTATTAACAAGTAAATGGATAAACACATTGTGATATATTTATTCAATGGAATACTATTCAGCAGTAAAAAGAAGTTGATCCCTGGTATGTGTAACAACATGGATAAACCTCAAAATAGTTATGCTGAGTGAAAGAAGCCATACAAGAAAGTACATACATGTGATTCTCTTTATATAAAATTCTAGAAAATGAACATTAATCTATAGTGACAGAAAGCACATCATGCATTACCTGGGGACAGGTGAAGATGAGGACCAGAGAAAGGAATGAAAAAAAAGGGCACCAGGAAACTTTTGAGAATGATGGATGTGTTCATTCTGTGATTGTATTGATGATTTCACTGGTGTTTATATAAGTCAAATCACATAAAATTGTACATTTTAAATATGTGTAGTTTATAGAATGTAAATTACACCTCAAAAGGCTTTTAAAACAAATGAAGGCAGAAAGAAAAAGGCTTAGCTGAGTTCTTAATCATTTTAGGTAGCAAATAATGCAAGCTTCTATCTCTGGTGAATGTCTGGACTGCAGCAATTTATACATATCTACCCACTAGACAGTGAAGTTGGGATTAAGGTTTACATTTTTTGAAGTGAAAACTGAGGAACCTAACAGAATACCTGGGAATGGATCAATAGAATCCCCTTGAGCAAAACTAGGGCACAACTCAGAAAATGTTTTCTAGCTGCTTCACCTTCCAAATGAGTGATTATTAATGGTGTTTTATTTCCTGGTGTGGAAGTATTTCACAGAGAAGCGGAAGTTCCAGGATGCCAGGAAAGTACCAGGAACACTCAGTTTCCCTGTGGGAAATCTCAGAGACATAGGACACCAAAGTGCCGTCTCTACCAGCATTAGGATATATGCTGGCAGGTCAGTTCTTGGAGTTGCTATTGTGCAAGTGTCAGGAAGGAGACTGATACCAATACCAGCCTATATGTCCTAACTAATCAGAATTTCAGGTAAAAAAGCCAACGTAATGTGCTACCTTCTCCTTCCTTGGATCAGCAACCTTTGTAGGCTAGTCTTCCAGGAAGGACTGATTCCTTAGGCTAAGTTGCTAGAAAGGAATCAGTTATTTGGAACTCAATGAAGCAGTCCACAGAAAGCCTTCAGGCAGGCCACTAGTGAAGTGCTGTGGTAATCAATAAGGTGTTCATCAAAATATTTCTGCTTCTCCCTCCTCTAGGACATATGTAAAATTGTACTTCCTGCAATTGGCATGCAATCTACATAGCCCCCTCCCCCTGCCCTTTGAGGCCATGTGACTACTTTTGGCCAATGAGCTCCGAGTATGTCATATCTAGGCTAGAACATTTTAATTGCTCCCTGAAGCTCTTTTTCCATGGACTCAGGAAGTGGCACTGCTGGAAATAGTGGCTCGTCATTCAGCCTGAATCCCATATTGTGTTTAATGAGCAAGACACCCCTTGCCTGCTTTCAATGACATGTAGCCTGAACAAGAAAGAAGCTCTTCTTGTTTGATGACATTAACATTTTAGGGTTGTTTGTTACTGCAGGACAGTCCTAGCCTATCCTGGTTCATTACAAAAAAACCCCTGCATTTGACATGATATAGGTACTGATATTCTTTTCTTAAGGTCATTTGAACATGGACTGAATTAGAGGTACTGATTGATAGAAGCAAATTGATCCAGAGTCCACAGTCAGCATCTAGAATTTTTCACTGCATTAATTAGCTTGGAACATGGGAAAAAATTTTATTAATACGGGGTGTAGTCAACAATTGTCCCATTACAATGTTTGCATTAAATTCTACATCTTCAGCCACAGAAGCCATAGATTGCATTGTTCTAGACCTAAGATTTGGTCAAGAAACTTGTAAGCACAAAGATGATATTGGCTGCTTAGGATTAAACATTCATAGTTTGCATCTAATACATAAACTGACATATATCAAATTACCTGTGGCTAAATTGAAAGCAAGGATAGTAGCTCCTAGAGAAGATAAGTGAGTGCTTGGCTATCTGGACTCAAGAATAAGGGAGCTGTCTTAAGAAAGGAAGAAGACTACTATGACAGAGATCCAAGCAAATCTTTACACACTTTAAAAATTTTCCTTGTAATGGTATTGTCCACCTAAAGATACTAAGGCAGGAGAATGGGGTCTGGAGGCAGGAAACATAAGGCCAATTCACGTTGACTTCCTAGAAGTAAATCAAATGGAAACACTTCAGCTATGATAGCAAATATCCTCTCCATTTACAGAGGGCGCAAACCGAGTAAATGACTTTGTAACTTTACTTCAGCCTCTTCATTTACATAGGGCGCATACCAAGTAACCAATGGAAATTTCTAGAGGATATTTAAACCCCAGAAAATTCTGTAATGAGGCTCTTGAGCCCATACTCTCAGGCCCGCTCCCACCTTGTGGAGTGTACTTTCATTTTCAATAAATCTCTGCTTTTGCTGCTTCATTCTTTCTTTCTTTATGTGTTTTTTCCAATTCTTTGTTCAAGCCGCCGGGAACTTGGACGCCCTCCAGTGGTAACATTGCCCTGAGTTTTTGTTTTTTGTTTTTTCTCTATTCTTTATTGAGGCTTGGTGTTGCAAATGCTCCTTTCAATAATTTGGTAGACTCAAGCTTTGATACGGAGAAAGTGTCTGTTAGAAAACATGGTAATATTCTTCCTACTTACGATTCTTTTCAGTCTGAACCACTATCTCATTTCTGTTGTTAAACCTATCCCTTGAAAGCACAGAAAACACAATGATGAGATTTTTGAAGAAAAGAAATGTAAATATCACCCAACACCTCCCAGCAATGGGAAACACCTTCCTCTATCTACTAAAACGAGAGTTTTTTTTTTTTTTCATAAACAGCATGGATTTGGTCCCTACCACATCTTTACCAAAGTGGAAGCTTGCAATACCCAGCCAGAAATAAAATTAAAAAACACACATGAGTCACTGCATTTTAGAGAGGATTTTACTACCAAAGAAGTTATTGACTGAACCAAAACCACAAACTGTTCCACCTCAGAAAGATTAATAACTGACAACAAAAGTAATGTTCCAGAAATTAGACTGGACATGTATGATAAGGACAGAAAACTAAATAGAAGACCAGGCATGTTTCTAATCCTCTTAATGCTACCCAGCTGCCAGTATCCAATAATTTCAATAAAAAAATCAGATTTTTTTCTGGCTTTTTTGCTCTTTCACAGCCTGAAGGAATTTCCATGTCCGTGAAGTTGGTTTTCTCATCAATTACAATTTAAGAACTTAAAATGACTAATCCAGAAAGAGGTAAAAATAAATGATATCTTCCTATTATCTAAAATTACTGACTTATAGATAATATTTAGCAAGTTCTGGAAAACAGTGCATAGCTTCTTTGAATACTGTCATCCCTCTGGACAAAGGAGTCTGGTAATTCCAGGTAACTGCTCTGTGCCTTTATCAGAGGAAAATTCTGCAAATTCTTCTGCACAAGGGTTGAGAGAATGAGCTCTGAGCAAATGCAGCAAATGTAAGGGACTTCATGACATAAGGGGAGCACAAACTATGAACCCAGATCAAAGGCCAAGAAGAAAAGTCAGTGAACATAGAGTATGGATGCTGTTTTATTTTTCTATATGTGAAGACTTGAAGTCAGAAATATCAGTGTTTTAACTGGTTCCCTGGTTTCACTCCCTCCTACCCTATCACCCATTCCTTCATAACCTAGCTCAAGATATATTCTACACTCAGCAACCAAAGCCATTTCCTAAAAGTATATATCGGATCACATTGCTTCTCAGCTGAAATTCCACCGGTGACTTCCTGCTAAAAATAACACGGAACTCTCCTTGTATTTGCCTAGTTAATTCAACCCCTGGGTAATCAATCCTCCTCATTTCCTACCACTCTTCCTTTGTTCATTATGCTCCCATCACAATGACTTTCTTCCAGTCTTGGAACACACCAAACTTGTTCTTTTCTTGAGCATTTGTGCTTGATGTTGACTTTGGGGGCTGAGACTCCCTCCAAATATCCACATGTGTTGCTTCATCTTTTTTGTAAGTTCTCAGCTCACATCTCACGTCTTCAGAGAGAGCTTCTGAAAAGTTATGTGCCCCTCAGTCATTCTATCTTTTTATTTGTCATAATTATAACTATATTTAATTCTTATTCTTTTGCCTATTTTAATCTGCCCACACCACCTCAGCTCTAAAATGACAAGTTCTGTGGCAGAGAAACGTGGATATTGCCTTTTACCATTACCCAGCTCATGAAAAATACCTCAAATGCCACAGATACATAATTTTTTTTTGAATTAATTCAAATGTCTTTTGCTCAAGTTGTGTTCCGGGAAATCTACTAAAATCTAGATCAGCATAAAATGAAATTGGGAAATTAATGAAACAGCAAAGTAAGGAAATAGAACATTTCATTAGGGAAAAGTAATCGTCTTTCTTGTTTCAGCTTGGTTACATGTGAGGTTTTCTGTTTCACGTTTTCCCTGTTTGAGAATCAAGAAATTAAGTACATATGAAATAAAGCAAATTGGCAGTTTTCTTAAAAACTGCCTGGCTAGTGAGGGACAAGAAACTTAAAATTGGATATTCTCATACCAGGCAAAATTCTAACTCACATGTCATAACTCAGATTTGTAAAGTAATTCCTTTGTTTTTCTAAAGAGGACTTGCCAGCCTCACCAGATATAGTACTTATTCATTTATGCACATGTTCTATGGAGGTGATGTTGGCGGAAGAGAAATTGAGGTTTGGGTACTAGTGAGACCACAGATGGAGTCTCATTTAATTTCACCCAGGGAAAAACATTTTTATATTAGCCATAGGCAGAGTCTTGCTAATAAGAAAGCAAGCTTGGACAGTTATGTACAAAAAAACAACTCCCTGATCACAGGGTGGTTATCATGCCAAAGAAGGAAGAAAAGTCACTAGTGACTCATGATGCTGACATGGACATCCTGATCTGTTAGGATATTCTTAGACAAAAGTCAGAATTTGTGTTGAGTTATTTGCAAAGACAAATAGACATTACTTTAAGTAGTAGATATAGAGGTCTTAAAAGAATGCACACTTTTGTTAATAAAGCTCTTTAAAAATATTAAAGATAATATTTATTTATATGAAAATTTCAAGGAATTCTTTCCCAAAGAAATAGATATTCTGTAAAATGGACAGGAGTTGCTTAAAACACCCCCTGAGTGGGTCAGTTTCGCTCAAAGGTAAGCAAAGGTGAGACCAATCATAATGGATGAAGTTAGTATCTGCCGTTGAACAGAAGTGAGAAGGAAGATAGCCTTAAAACATATTTTAGTATCTTTACAATGATTTTTATTTAAAAATGTTTTTAATTGACATATAACTGCACATATTTATGGGGTACAGTGCATGGGGTACAATGTATATTTTGATATAAGTATACATTGTGTAATATTTAAACCAGGGTATTTAGCATATCTGTCACCTCATATTTATCAATTCTTTATGTTGAGAACACTCAAAATCCTCCCTTCTAGCTATTCTGAAATATACAAAACAATATTGTTATCTATAGTCATACTACTGTGTGATAGAACACCAGAAATTACTCCTCTGATCTAACTATAAATGTGTACCTGTAGAATCTTTTTTTTGTTTTTTTTTTTCTTTGAGGCAGTCTTGCTCTGTCGCCCAGGCTGGAGTGCAGCAGTGTGATCTCGGCTCACTGCAACCTCCACTTCCCGGGTTCAAGATATTCTCCTGCCTCAGCCTCCCAACTATCTGGGATTACAGGCATGTGCCACCATGCCTGGCTAATTTTTTGTATTTTTAGTAGAGACAGGGTTTCACCATGCTGGCCAGGCTGGTTTCAAACTCCCGGCTTCAAGTGATCCGCCTGCCTCGGCCTCCCAAAGTGCTAGGATTATAGGCTTGAGCCACCACACCCGGCCTCCTGTAGAATCATTTTATGACTAGGTTCTATTACTGACATACACAAACATGTGAAATTATACTTTGATGTACATGTAACTTAGGTGTATATCCTCTAAAGTTTATTTTGACTTAGTACTCTTAGATCATAGTTGAGGGTCCCCCTCCCCCATTCCATTTTGGCATTTATTTGGGTTACCTTCCCCATTGGTGAGGGGTCCTGGGTCCAAAGAGATCTGCTCACCCAGCCTACGTGTACCCTTCTAAACCATGCTACAGGGTCCACAGCTCCTGAGTTTCCAACCCACGTGTTTTTGAACTTGTCCCCAAATACTGTGTGCGCCTTTTCCCACACTATGGGCTATTGCTGGTGAGTGCAGCCTTAGATGTGGGAGATGTGGATAAAACATGAGAAGGCTGTTCATATATTAGAATGTCCTAATATATGAGCATGAGGCATTTTTTGGTGTGTCAGAAAGATAGCAGTGGGAAGATAATACCCATCAAAGTTGGCCTGAGACCTGGGCCTGGGGAAGCTCTCTCTGCTCTGTCATGTTCTGATGAGGAACTAAACTTTCAAGTCTTAATGAAGACTTATTTGTTAGGGCATAAGTTAGAGCATATTTTATGTAATCATTTGGTAGCATGTCTTATAACTTTTAAATATTTAAATTTATAATATGTGAGCCTCCATCTTATTCTTGACTTAGCCTTGTAAATGTTACGGGGACGTCTCTTAGAACTGTAAGAATTGAGCTTGAAATGTGTTTGGAGATACGTCATTAGGAAGCTGTATGTCTTTCCACCAATCTGGAACTCTCTACTGTGTCTGCTCACCATACCTTGATGAGGTGGTGTATGTGAAATGTGCATGTTGCTGCCAGAGAGTGATCTGGGGGACCCAGAGAAGCCTGGTATGTTGCGGGGGTGTAGATTACATTATTAAAAATATTTGCTGTTCCTCTTTGGGAAAAGATTATACTATTTCACCCCATTGAAATTAGACTTGGAAGTTCATGTGACTTCTGTCAATGAGATGTAAATTAAAGGGACATAAGCACTTTCTAGCAGAAACTTTAAGATCCGTTATGTGGCTCCATCATCTCTCTTTTTCTTCTACTATGAGTTGGCCAATCCTTGATAGGAGCCTCTCCTTCAGATTCTAACCTTGAATAAAAATCAATGTTGAGGGGAAGGGGACAAGATGGCTGACTAGAGGCAGCCAGGAAGTGCTGCTCTCACTGAGGGAGACAAAAATATTGAGTAAACCAACATAATTTGAGCAGATATTCTGAGAGAAAACACTGAGAGTGGATGGAGAGGCAATGCAGACTCTGGAGCTGAAGAGGGAGGAAGCTGGAAACACTGAATGGAGTATTTGAATGCTAAGACTAGTTCCCAACCCCAAATGGCTCCTGGGGAAGGGGTGAATGAAGGGATTGAGTCACAGCTCACTCTTACCATGTACTTCTGGGATCCTCGCTACAGGGGACTCCACATTCCCCATGGACATTTGAGCTGGTAGGGGGCTCTACCCAGAGAGTAGGCAGAGACAGGTTTCCGCCAATGTGGACCACGCCCAGGGGCTTTTGTGTGTAGACAGCTCTGGTGGGATGCAGCCATAGGCACTCACCCTCCATGGCTCCACATTTCCTTCTGAGAAGCTCTAGCTCCCAGCTGACTGCTGGACTCGGAAACAGGGGCTGGCTGCTCTGCGGGGCGGGGTATATTTGTTCTATAGGCCCTCTGCCTGCCAGCCCTTCAGGGCCCCTGCCTAGCTGTCCTGTAGGAGTGGTGCACAGTGCAGCCTCCACTGTCCAGCCTGGGTGCTTTGCTCCACCTGAGTAGTTTCCCAAAAACCTGGGAGCACTTAGGATACCCCAGTGCAGCTGGAGCTCTACCCCAAGCTGCCGGCTGATCCCTGTTTCCCAGGGCTATGGCACACAACTTGGGAATGCCAAGTCAAGATCTGTACTCAGCACTTAAGCAGGGTAGAGTCCCGCACTCTCAGGGCACTGAGAGGGGTGAAACACAGGGGTTCATAGGCTGGCATGGAAGTGGAACGTACTTCTCTCTGAAGGGCTGGTCTGGAAAGGATGTGGCTTGTTTCCCTGAGGGGGCCTCTTCCCAAGGAAACCCCATATCCTGGAACACCTACCAAAGAAATGTGGGCACACCTGCCGGGCACGGTGGCTCACATCTGTAATCCCAGCACTTTGGGAGGCCGAGGCGGGTGGATCACGAGGTCAGGAGTTCCAAACCAGCCTGGCTAACATGGTGAAACCCCGTCTCAACTTAAAAAATACAAAAATTAGCCAGGTGTGGTGGCGGGCACCAGTAATCCCAGCTACTCGGGAGGCTGAGGCAGGAGAATTGTTTGAACCTGGGAGGCAGAGGTTGCAGTGAGCCAAGATCACACCACTGCACTCCAACCTGGGTGAGAGAGTGAGACTTCTTCTTGGAAAAAAAGAAAAAAGAAAAGTGGGCACACCAGCAGTGATTGGAGGGAGCTCACCTGAAGCCCAGGAATGAACTTGGTGAGGTGGTCATCTCGTTCTCTTACACTGCAGAGCACGCCTGTGAATGTGAGGAAATACAAAAGAGCTGCATGGCTAAGAACCTATCTGCTAGCCATTACTCTTAAGCATCATTTACTGGATTGCAGCCCAAACTACATCACCAAAAAATATTCTGCTAATATACACCACTGTGGAACCACAGACAAGAACTAGCCACAAATCCAGATTATGTACAGAACTTTAACCCTCTGAAAACATCCAGAAATGAAGCCAACTGATTATTGTTAACTTTTGTTACACTAAAGGAATACCATCCCTTTCAGATGAGAAAGGATTAATGCAAGTACACTGGCAATAAAGCCAGAATGTCCCCTAACCTCCAAACAAACCCACTAGCTCCCCAGCAATGGTTCTTAAGCATAATGAAATGACATGCTGAATCACAAACTTAAAAAAGTTGACATCATACCAAGTACACTCTTGGACCACAGTATATTAAAAACAGAAATCAGTATCAAGAAGATCTCTTAAAATTATAGATGAAAATTAAATAACTTGCTCCTGAATAACTCCTGGTGTGCAATAGAATTGAGACAGAAATAAAAAAATTTGAAATTAATGAAAATAGGGACACAACTTACCAACGTTTTGGGATACAGCCAAGGTAGTATTAAAAGGAAAGTTTATAGCTCCAAATACCTTCATCAAGAAGTTAGAAAAATCTGGGGAAGTGGGGGAAAAAAAAAAGAACAAACCAACCTCAAAGCTAGCAGAAGAAAATAACTAAAATTACAGACAAAGGAAATTAAAGTAAGATGCAAAAATTCATACAAAAAATCAACTAAAAGTGGCTTTTTTGAGGGAATAAATATGATTCAGAGACTGCTAGTTAGATTAATAAAGAAAAATAAGGATCCAAATACGTATAATCAGAAATGACAAAGATGACATTGTAACCAATCCCACAGAAATACAAAAAAATCCACAGAGACTATTGTGAATAACTCTATGTACACATATTAGAAAATCTAGGGGAAATGGATAAATTCTAGGAAACACACAATCTCCCATGATTGAACCATGAAGAAAGTAAAAACTTGAACAGGTGAAAAACAAGTCCTGCAATGGAATCAGTAATAAAATATCTACCAGTCAAAAAAGGCCTGGAACAGATAGATTCACAACCAAATTTTACCAGACACATAAAGAAGAACAGGTACAAGCCCTAATGAAACTATTCCAAAAAATTGAGGAGGATGGGCTCCTCTCTAACTTATTCTGTGAAGCCAGCACCAGCCTGATACCAAAATCTGGCAGAGACACAGTGAAAAAAGAAAACTTCAGGCCCATATTCCCAGCCGACATAGATGTAAAAATCCTCAACAAAATACTGGCAAACTGAATCCACAGCATGTTAAAAAGTTAATACAGGCTGGATGCAGTGACTCACACCTACAATCCCAGCACTTTGGGAGGTGAATGCTAGGAGGATCACTTGAACCCATGAGTTCAAGACTGGCTTGGGCAATGTAGTGAGACCTTGTCTCTACTAAAATTTAAAAAATTAGCTGACCATGGTGGGGTGTGCCTGTAGTACCAGCTACTCAGGAGGCCTAGATAAGAGGATCATTTGAGCCCAGGAGGTTGAGGCTGTAGTGAGCCATGTTCATGCCATGACACTCCAGCCTGGGTGACAGAGAGAGACCCCGTCTCAAAAAAAAAAAAAAAAATAATAATAATAATAAAAGCAAATACACCACAATCCTGGGGTGCAAGACTGATTCAGTATATTCAAATCAAACTCGATTTACCACATAAGCAACGGCAAATGGCAAAAAAACCCCATATGATTATCTCAATAGATGCAGAAAAAGTTTTCAATAAAATCCAACATCCCTTCATGATAAATACCTTAACAGACTAGACTAGACCTCAAAGGAACAGATCTCAAAATAATAAAAAACCATCTATGGCAAACCCAAAGCCAACGTAATACTGAATGGTCAAAAGCTGGAACCATTCCCATTGAGAACTGGAACAAAACAAGGAGGCCCCACACTCACCACTCCTGTTCAATATAGTACTGGAAGTCCTAGCCAGGCAATCAGGCAAGAGAAAGATATAAAAGATATCCTAATAGGAAAAGAAGAAGTGAAACTATCTCTCTTTCTTGATTATATGATTCTATATCTAAAAAATCCTAAAGACTCAGGCAAGATGTTTCTAGAAATGGTAAATAACTTTAGTAAAATTTCAGGGTTTAAAATAAATGTATTAATGCAAAAGATGGTAGCATTTCCATATATCAATAACATTCAAGCTGAGACTCAAATCAAGAACACAATTCCATTTACAATAGCCACAAAAATGAAATAACTAATAATACAGGTAATCAAGGAGGTGAAAGATCTCTACAAGAACAAATACAAAACTCTGCTGAAAGAAATCAGAGATTACACAAATAAGTGGAAAAACATTTCATTCTCATGAACTGGAAGAATCAATATCATTAAAATGGCCATACTGCCTAAAACAATTTACAGATTTAGTGTTATTTCCTTCAAACTACCAACATTATTTTTCACAGAATTAGAAAAAAACTATTGTAAAATTCACATTTAACCAAAAAAGAGTCTGAATAGCCAAAGATTTTAAACAAAAAGTACAAAGCCGGAGGCATCATACTGCCTGACTTCAAACTACACTACAGGGCTACATTAACCAAAACAGCATGGTACTCATACAAAAACAGGCACATAGACCAAAGAAACAGAATAGAGAGCTCAGAAATAAATCTGCACACCTACAACCATCTGATCTTCAACAAAGTTGACAAAAACAAGCAACAGGTAAAGGACTTTCTATTCAATAAATGGTACCTGGATAACAGCCTGGCCATATGCAGAAGATTGAAACTGGAACCCTTCCTTACACCATATACAAAAAACAACTAAAGAAGGATTAAACACTTAAATGTAAAACCTAAAACTATAAAAATCCTTGAAGAAAACCTAGGCAATACGATTCTGTACATAGGACCTGGCAAAGATTTTATGATGAAGACATCAAAAACAATTGCAACAAGACAAAAATTGACAAATTTGACCTAATTAAACTAAAGAGCTTCTGCACAGAAAAAGAAACCATCAACAGAGTAAACAGACATCCTACATAATGAGAGAAGATATTTGCAAAGTATGCAACTGACAAAGGTGTAATATCCAAAATTTATAAGGAACTTAAATTAACAAGCAAAAACAAGACAACTCCATTTAAAAGTGGGCAAAGTATATGAATAGACATTTTTCAAAAGAAGACATACATGCCACCAACAAGCATATAAGAAAATGCTTAACATCACTAATCATTAGAGAAATGCAAATCAGAACCACAATAAGATGCCATCTCACGTCAGTCAGAATGGCTATTAAAAAGTCAGAAACAGCCGATGCTGGCGGAGCTGTGGAGAAAAGGGAACACTTATACACTGCTGGTGGGAATGTAAATTAGTTCAACTGCTACAGAAAGCAGTTTGGAGATTTCTCAAAGAACTTAAAATAGAACTACCATTCACCCCAGCAATTACATTACTGAGTATATACCCAAAAGAAAACAAATTATCCTAGCAAAAAGACACATGCACTCACTTGTATGTTCATTTCAGCACTATTCACAATAGCAAAGACATGGAATCAACCTAGGTGCTCATCAGTGGTTGACTGGATAAAGCAAACAGTACAGACACACCATGGAATACGATACAGCCATAAAAGGAATTGAATCTTGTCCTGTGCAGCAACATGGATGCAACTGGACATAATGGTAAGTGAAATAATGCAGGAACAGAAAAATAAATACTGCATGTTCTGGCTTATAGTTGAGAGCTAAACATTGAGTACACATGAGCATAAAGATGGGAAAAATAGATACGGCAGACTACTAGATGGGGAAGAAAGGAAGAGAGTTGTAGGTGGAAAAACGACCTATTGCCTACTATGCTCACTAGCTCGCTGACAGAATCTGTACCCCATACCTGAGTTTCATGCAATATACCCATGTAACAAACCTGTACATACCCCTGTATCTAAAATAATATTGAAATTATTTTTTAAAAGGTTTTGAAAAGGTTGATGTTGAATAGAACTGCTTTTGACCTTCAATGAATATGCAGCAAGAACAAGAAGTAAATTTTTGTTGTTATAAACAAGTATGAGTTGGGTGTTGTTAGTGTAGCATAACTTAGCTGATTAATAGAGATGTGTGCAACAAAAGCACACTGTGAACTTCTTTGTCACAGGCCACAAAGATCATGGATGTCAGCAGCAATTGCCAGAGCGTGATGATGCATGCCAGGGTTAGCATGTTGACAACAGTGGAGAGCAGCAAGGTTAGAGGATATCGTCATGTGGACCAGACTCCTCTCACCTGATGCCAGGACTATAATAAAGCTCTAGAGATGAGGGTATGCAAAAGGAAGGGGAGTGAAAACCTTAACGAACTGAGTCAAAATCCTGAATTGAACTCAGTAAAACCAGAAATGACAATTGAATTGATGAGCCATTTGCCTATAGCTGAAATAGAAACTTCAGAGTTATGTGAACTTTAATTTTTAGGGCCAGGTGCAGGGTCTCATGCGTGTAATCACAGCTCCTTGGGAAGCCAGCGTGGGAGGATCACTAGAGGCCAGGAGTTGGAGACCAGCCGGGGCAAAATAGCAAGATCCTATCTGTATTTCTTTTTAATTAATACTTAAAAGCAAGGAAACATTACATTTTTGTAAATCCAAGCTTGAGACTGAGAATTTGTACCTATTACAATGATAGTTTATTGCTAATATGTCTAAGCACTTAGCACTAACAACAATCTAATCTAAGAGTTTCTCTTACCATGTCAATTTTACGGAAGGGTAAACTGAGGTGCATTGTGAGTGTTACCTTACACTAAGTCTCATAGCCCATGCCCACAGACACATCACCATACCTTATATCTAGACTTGATTTCTATTTCCTGATTTGCCAAACTCTGAGATAGCCTGTTTACGGCCTGGAAGCTGACATACAATGTCCTTACCATCCAGTTGGCTGAATTTTTCATATGGGAATGCAAGGAAGATGTGAAGGAAGAATGCAGTAATCACTCCTTACATTTGAATATTGCTTTAATCTTGTCTTATTTCATAATAATGCACATTTATGAGGTAGGCAAGGTAGAGATTATTACTCTACTACTCAATTTTATAAATTAAAAGAGAGCTTAAACAACCTACTCAGAATCATGCTACTTGTGCTAGTGGGGTGAGCACAGGGGCTGAAAACATGTTCCTGAGAATCATGTAATCTCCTGAGCTTCAAACAATTTGAGGAAAGGATTGTATTTTCCCTATTTTAAGACTGCAGACAAAGATACTGCAATATTCACCAAACTAACAGAGATTTTGGAATTTCTGTTTTAAATCATAGCTAAAACCTCACTAAGAAAATAAATGGGGCGCTCTGTAATAAATTTACTGACAGAGGGAGTCTCTTTTAGAATACTGAATCTAGGCTTGGCAGTAAGTACGTAGATGCTCAACAGGAGACCCTTGTGGAGATGACTCCTGAATCCAACCGCTTGCACTTATCTCTCCCCATAGCATTAGCGTCTGCATTTCTAAAAGTTTCCACTGCAGTTCTTCCTGGATACCTTGTCAGCCCTTAAAATCAACTGGGCCCATCTTGTTCCTACAGCCTGTTTCTGCACCTGACTTCCTAGGTTCTGTAATAGTAGCAGAATTCTCTCAGTTACATACGATTAAGTGCCTCGGGGTTATCTTTAAGTCTTCATTCTATCCTGCCTTAATAATATTTAGATACATGTCTGTAGATTCTATCTTTATTTATAAAACTCTATTCCTTTCTTTTCAATCCTACCGACATAAGGCTAGTTCAAGCCTTCATTATTTATCTTCTGGATCATTAAAATAATCCCTTGGCAGTTCTCCTCCATGACTATACTGCCTCACTCTAGAAGAGCATAGTTACTATTACAAGACTAATTTTGTTTCTAAACCCAACTCTAATTCTACTATTTCCCTTTTCAAACCTAATTAGGTGTCTATATTCTATGGAATTAAATACCAATTTTGTTTCCAAGTTTTAATTCAATAATAAAGCAATATTTATTTCACATAACTTTAAACTCTCTCTTTTTGTTTCATTGCTCTGTTTATGTACTATCATCTCCAGGAAAATAGAACTACTTATACGGTAAGATCCCATACTTTCCCACTTCTATTTCTTTTGTTCTTGCTATATTTTTTCCATAATGGGAAATCCTTTTTAAACATCTATCCTAAATGCCTTCACCTTCATGAAGGCAACCCTGCTTCTCTCAGGCAGATTATTATCTTCATAAAATCATGAAAGATTTGTATCTTCATATATCATCATTGATATAGTCAAAATTTATATTATCTTACATAATCATGATTGATGTATAAGAAGAAGTTTAATTTTAGATTAAGCATGTGAAATTTAGTTATAAATACAGACAGGATACATTCTAACTTTGTACTACTACCTAGGCCTACAGCCTACAGCATAGTGCTAGATCCTAGAGGGGAAAGTTTGTTTTTATCCAGCATTTTATTCTATGTAATCTAACATACCTAGATTGTATGTGAGAGATACTTGAAAACTGTTTATTGAGATGAATTAAAGTACATTAACCAACAATCGTAGTATAGTTTCTCATTATCGTGGAGATACTTGAAACTGCTATGTTACTCACTGCCAATGAAAACATAAGGTCAGAGACTTGGAGGAATAAAACATTCCTCAATAATTGCATTATTTCATTAGTTTAATGATATATATTCTGCATTAATAGTGAAAAGATAATATTGATTTTGGATATCATCATATAAGGAGGACCATTAAACATTATAGATATCTTTTGTTCTTGTTGTTTTCCTATGACTCTCATGAAAATTTGAAACTGTGTTTTATTATCCTCAAATCATTTATTCAGGCCTACATAAATTTTGGTACTGGAAACTTGCCTAGCATAGCACCAAGATCAAGGGCTTATTTTCTATTAAATTAGAATTCAGATCTTTGTATCACAAATTTATAAATGTATGGTAGTATTAGCCACAAAATAATCTGTCATCTGGTCTTTACATTTCAACACTGGGTAAAATGTAAACTGGATAAAATGGAAACTTAATTAGGATATTAAAAAATAGATCTATGAGGGACATTCAAAATAAATTTAGACTGGATATGTTTATAGGGTGAACTGTAATTGTCCACAAAACTAACTGTTTAAGGAAACATCATATTCCCTATGCTACCCCTTTTAAAGGCTGTAATATTTAATAAATATGCTGCCAAATTGATCAATGTTTAGAATGTACTTTTTCTACAGCTGCAGAAAAAATAAGAATATTATGGTATTGGGCCAAACAGGCCATAAGAATTGCTGAGAAGAAAGGTACAATCAATTGAGAATAAAAGATGAGAGGGTTATATAAATTGAGCCCCCATAGGAAGAAAGATAAAGCTTCGATGATTGCCTCCTAAGGGCCAGGCAAGTTAGTAACAATTCAAACAAGGTCTTTGAGCTGAAGTTCAACCTAGTGAATGGTGCGCTGGATGAGACAGTACAGAGTACAGTACTGTTCAGCCATTGTGATGAATGTACCGTATGCAACATTGCTAGCTTGGTTAGCATTCTTTGAAGTCCATGGAAAATTCTAGATTAAAAAATATGCCATGAGGACCAAATGTATTAGTCCATTCTCACACTGCTAATAAAGACATACCCAAGACTGGGAAATTTATAAAGGAAGGAGGTTTAATTGACTCACAGGTCAGCATGGCTGGGAAGGCCTCAGAAAATTTACAATCATGGGGAAAGGGGAAACAAACATGTTCTTCCTCACATGGTGGCAGCAAGAAGTGCCAAGCAAAAGAGGGAAAATCTCCTTATAAAACCATCAGATCTTCTGAGAACTTACTCACTATTATGAGAACAGCAGCATAAGGGTAACTGCCTCCATGATTCAATTACCTCCCACTGGGTCCCTCCCAGAACTCAAGGGGATTATGGGAACTACAATTCAAAATGAGATTTGGGTGGGGACACAGCCAAACCATATCATCAAACAACAGGGAAACATTGCCTTAAACACAAATGTAATTATCAGTGAAAGATTTCATAATCAGATTTTAGGTTGTTGCAGAAAAAGGAATCTGTGGACCATATCTAGTCGGTTTTCTAATTTGTCTTTGACCATACATTGCAAAATAAGAAAACCACAGTATAGATACGAAATCTGTAGATACGCTTCTCTACTTGCTATTTTCATCATTCAAAATATTTTCTTTCATTAGAAAAGATAATTTTTTTCCAGAAATTTGTAATTTGCAAATGCTTGTTTTGTAATGTAAATAAATGTCTTGGTTAAAAACCAGGATAGTTAGAATTGATAAAATGTTTTAACTGTTTACCTCTTTTTAAAATGAGCATTTCTTCATGAAAACTATCCTAAAATTGTTTTCTGGTGGCCAGTAATTGCTTGTCAATAGAGAGTGAGAGCCTTTGTAGATGCTGATAGATAAGATACGGGAAGTGGAATAGGGGACATATATTTTTCCATTATTTTGTAGCAAAAATAAAGACCAATGTATTGTTCAATTAGATATGAGACCTCATTAGAAGAACTAAATTTGATTCTAGGCATTCCAATTAAACCGTAAAACACAAATTTAATACAGTACAATTTTGGCTATGGAGCTACACAACCAGTTCAATGGATCCTGTCAGTGAAATTGAATGCAGTTTGTTTTGTTTTGTTGTTGCTTAAGAAAACAACAGATTTCAAGAAGAATAATTTAAGTAAAAGGTAAGCCGTAGTAACTTAAAGGTATCTCTTCAGTCAATAATACACATCCTTCAAGGTTCGTCTTCTCGATAAATCTTTCCATGACTACAAGCCCTCAAAAACTATATAAGATGCAAAATGTTAGTTTAAATTTAAATGTCAATAGTTGTAAATAATTTGTTACTAATGACAAAAATCAAGAAACCTTAACATGGTACACTTGAAGAATAAAAAAACTATGGGAGATCTGAATCTATTTCTGTACTGACAATGCTCCCATTTGCTCACATGATAACTTTATTATTTAAAAAAAAAAAGGTCGGGCCCGGTGGCTCATCCCTGTAATCCTAGCACTTTGGGAGGCCAAAGCGGGCGGATCACCTAAGGTCAGGAGTTCAAGACCAGCCTGGCCAACATGGTGAAACCCCGTCTCTACTAAAATACAAAAATTAGCCGGGCATGACCGGTGCCTGTAATCCCAGCTACCTGGGAGGTTGAGACGGGAGAATCACTTGAACCCGGGAGATGGTGGTTGCAGTGAGCCAAGATGGCGCCACTGCACTCCAGCCTGGGAGGCTGAGCCAGACTCCATGTCAAAAACAAACAAACAAAAAAAAACAAAAAAAGCCTCTTTTCTGGCTGGAACCATAGAAGGTGTTGAAGAGAAGAAAAAGAAGGTTCCTGCTGTGTCAGAAACCCTTAAGAAAAAGCGAAAGAATTTCGCAGAGCTGAAGATCAAGTACCTAAGAAAGAAGTTTGTCCAAAAGACGCTTTGAAAGGCAAGGAGGAAGCTTATCTGTGAAAAAGCGAAGCACTATCACAAGGAATATAGGCAGATGCACAGAACTGAAATTCGAATGGTGAGGAAGGCAAGAAAAGCTGGCAACTTCTATGTACCTGCAGAACACAGATCGGTATTTGTCATCAGGGTCAGGGGTATCAATGGTGTGGCCAAAAGGTCCGAAAGGTGTTGCGGCTTCTTCGCCTTCGTCAAATCTTCAGTGGAACTTTTGTAAAGCTTAACAAGGCTTCAATTAACATGCTGAGGATTGTAGAACCATATATTGTACGGGGGTACCCAAATCTGAAGTCAGTAAATGAACTAATCTACAAGTGTGGTTATGGCAAAATCAGTAAGAAAAGAATTGCTTTGACAGACAACGCTTTGATTGCTCCATCTCTTGGTAAATATGGCATCATCTGCATGGAGGATCTGATTAATGAGATCTATACTGTTGGAAAACTCTTCAAAGAAGCAAATAACTTCCTGTGGCCCTTTGAATTATCTTCTCCACGAGGCGGAATGAAGAAAAAGACCACCCATTTTGTAGAAGGTGGAGATGCTGGCAACAGACAGGACCAGATCAACAGGTTTTTTAGAAGAATGAACTAAGGTGTCTACCATGATTATTTTTCTAAGCTGGTCATTTAATAAACAGTACCTGCTCTCAAATTGAAAAAAAAAAAAGAGAGTGCAATGTTTTTTAGTGAATAAACAGGAGTTGTACATCACCCACAGTGTTTACTCGTTGGAGTGTATGGCCAGGCGAAATTCCTATGATTTTCATGGTGATAAAAAGCCAAGAAACGCTGATAGGGCAGTTTTGTTTGTGAAGGGTAGAGTGTCTACTTTTCAATTAGACTATAAATTCTTCCAGGGAAAGATCCTTATCATTGATTTATTTAAATACCAAGTACAGTGTAGGCTCATACTTAGTCCCCTAAGAAACAATAGAACCAGGGCAGCTAGTGTAGTGACTTGTTAATTGCTACCAGAGAAGCTGAATTACAAATAAACTATTTTTTCAAGCCTGGGGAGAAAAATCATATATATATAAATACTTGAAAATAACAGGAGGTGCTGAATCTAAGAAAAGTTGCTGTGATCTTAGGAAAAAAGTTAGAAATGTAAATTGGTTGAATAATTGTAAAATGCAATTGGTAAATATAAATTGCCTGAGAAAAAGTTCACAGAGAACATTCAGGCTAAACATCTAAATTTTTAAGTTAAAAGTAATAGTGATTATTCATAATTGTATATATTGATCCAAAATAATTTTTAAAATAGCTATACATCTAAAAAAGCAGAAGCTGACTGGATGATTGTTCATAAAGCTGCAGAGTATAGCTGTTAAGGGCACAAATTTTGAGCTCAATAGCCAGGGTGTGTAACCCAGTGCCACTTCACATCAGTGTTACTTAGAGTAAGCAAAGATAGGGTATTCTACCTCTCTCTTACTTGTTTCTCCTCATCAGTAAAGTGGTGGAACAATAGTACTTAGTACTTTTGTACTTAGCTCAGACCTGAATAATACTTAGCTCATTGAGGTGTTGTGAGGTTGATACTAGTTGATCAGTAAGGAAGCACTTAGAAGAGTGCCAGGCACATGTTAAGCTTTATATAATGTTCACTGTAATAAGTATTTTCTTATGTCACCCTTTGCTTACTATTAACCAGTGACTGAATAGTCAACACGTGAATATATGAATATATACCTAATATATAAACACACATATGCATATATACATATACAAAATCATGACAATTTAATTAGATGAAAATGGCTGTTATCAATGTAAAGGATACATCTTAAGATCTTGCCATGTAAAAAGTCAATGCTGATAAGGCCTGTATAAAACACTGAATTTTATTTCACTTGATGTAGGTGTGCCCAAAATTTGTAGAAAAAAAATTACCAGAGTGAATCTTATTTTCACTGAATTATCAACTTTTGATTTTAGAGATATGCTTTCCACTAAAATGTGTTTTTGACAATAACATTCTTTTACTTTAGAATGTTTCTTTTTGCCTTAACTAACACTTGTTATTATATGCTGTAAACAGATAAATCTTTCTTTTCCTCCAAATCCTTTCTGAGGGAGATTGGTAAATGTTAATGTAAATGTGTATGTTTACATTTATTTTAAAATATGCATTTTTCTAAATGTAGTCTTAGGGCAAATACCAAAATGTTAGCAGTTAACAGTATTTAACCCTGAAAAAGGGCATTTTTTTTTTTTTACTATTTTGCTATTCTTTGTGTTTTTCTTTATATTCTGAAATGTTTATAACATTCAATTTCTTCCATAATCAAAAGAAAATATTTTGTTTTGGAAGACAGTAGTTGTTGTCAAACCAATATTTCATTCAATCTAACATCCTCAGAAAACATGGATGTGGCTGCTGAGCTCAATCAACATTAAAAGAATGTAATATTTTCTCAAATTATTAATTTTACTTATTATGTTTCTTTTGCATGGTGCATTTATTTAAACATTTTGGGAAATGATCGTTTTAGCTTGCACTAATACTAAATATATAAAATAAAGATATAAAACACTTGGGAATATTTAATACATAGTTTCATGTTATACTTTCTTGTTATTTAATATTAGCAATGATTCTATTAGCTTCATCAGTATGCTACCAATTGGGTCAAGAGGTTTAGTTAGTTTGAGATTTAACTCTGTAGTTTACTCTCTACATTTTAGTATTCCAAGATTTGATGATGTTCTAGAAGTTAGGCATAAACCCCTCCTACACAATTCCTTTAGGGCTGGAGCATCCCCAGCCTGGTTTATTAATTGGCCCACCTAACGGTTAACTCCCTGGGGGACTGGAACTATACTTTGTTCACGCTTATGCACCTATCAATTGGAATTGTGCAAGGCATATAGTACCCACTTTATAGAGTGGAAATTTTCATGTGCTGGCCTTCCTAATGTATGTCCATCAAAACCTGCTCCATCCAGTCTTCCATATCTCAATTAATAGCAACTCCATCCTTCTATAGAAACTTAGGCAAAACCTGTGGCTTTATCCTTAACTACCATCTTTCCCTCACACCCCACAACCTTTCTATTATAAAATACTCAACTCTACACACAACTCCTTTACACTCAACTCCTCATTACATTCAGAATCCAACTTCTCATGACATTCACTTTAGTCTCGACCTCATAAAATCTCACTTGTATTACTACTATACAATGGTCCCCTGTCTTCCTACTTCTATCTCTGTCCCTCTACACTCTATTCTCAATAGTGCAGCCAGAATTATTCTCTTGAAATGGAAATTAGATCACATTGTGCCTTTTTCAAAACCATCAACAGCTTCTATTTCTCGCAGTGTAAAAAGCCAATGGCACACAAAGGTCTACCTTATCTTACCCATAACCTCTCTGACCTTTCCACCTAATATTCTCTTCATGGCTCCCTCTTCTTCAGCCATCCTGCCTCCATTCTCTGAGTGAATATTGCAGGTGCTTTAGAGTCTTTGCACTCTGTCTGAAGATCTGTATGACTAAATCCCTCACTCCATTGAAGATTTTACTCAAATGTCACCTTCTCAAAGGGCTTACCTTACCCATCCTATTCAAAATGTCAGTCTCCATATCCTTCCTTGTCCTCGTGGTTCCCCTTTTCCTGCTCCATTTTTTTTTCCTACAGAACTTATAAACTTCTAGTATATTTTATATTTTGCTTATTAATATAATTATTGTTTTTTTGGTCAGCTACAGCCTGTTAAAATATAACTCCTCCAAAGCAGGAATCTGTCCCCTTTCTTTCCTGCTGATTTGTCCCAATTGTCAAGTAAAGTGCCTGAAACATTTTTGCTAAATGATGCATTAATTATATTCTCTTCATTGTCTTAAAGTTGCTCTTTTCTGTATTATTTTTAGTTTGAGTATGTTTTTAATTAAGGTGTAATTCCTATCTTATTTTGTATATGCCTGTATTTTGTTTTATTTTATTTTATTAAGGTGTAATTCCTACCTTATTTTGTAGCTGTATTTTATTTTAATGCAAGCTGTCTTGTGGGACTTGAATATTTATGCAACCACACGGACTATATCTTTGCTTCCTAATAAAGAATATATACGTTAGGAGAGTCAGAGAGACATCATTGTTGAGGCAAAGATAATCTTTGAATATGCTCTAAAGATAGTTTTGACAGCAATGTGTTTCTTGATATAATGACTGTCTAACTGATAAAATGAGATACTAGTTTCTTAGCACTTCATTGAAAGAATCTGCTTTTAAGGTTAACTAATCAGGCAGGAATTACTGACATTGTTTTAAATTCACTTTTTTGAATGACAAGAAATCTTCAAAAACATGGTTGATTACAAAAATAAATTGTTTACTACTAAGATTATTTTGGTTGGTAAATCTGACCCTAAACAAAGTAAGTATTTATAACAGTTAACCTGTATAAACAACTGAACAAATGCATAAAATCACAAATACAGCAAATATTTTTATATAAAGGGCACAATCATGTTAGATGGTGACAACGTTTGCCTTTCGTGATTATAATGTAATGAGATGTTAAATATTCATGTTAGCTAATTTTAACAAAAGGTATAGGGTAGCTATTAATCCATTTTCAGGTAAGAAAAATGAAAGATTTCTGTCCATTTCCTAAGTAATGAACTAGTGAAATCTGTATGCCTTTTATTGCCCCTTCTTTCTTTCAAAGTTGCCAATATATTTCAAAAACTCTCTTCCATACTTTCCTTTAATGAAATAATCCCTCCCCTCCTCCCTTCTTTCCTTCCTTCCTCCCTTCCTTCCTTCCTTCCTTCCTTCCTTCCTTCGTCCCTCCCTCCCTCCCTCCTTCCATCCCTCCTTCCCTCCGTCTCTCTCTCTCTTTCTTTCTTTCTTTCTTTTTCTTATTTTTTATTTTTTTGAGATGGAGGCTCACTCTGTCTCCGAGGCTGGAGTGCAGTGGCGCGATCTCGGCTCACTGCAAGGTCCGCCTCCTGGGTTCATGCCATTCTCCTGCCTCAGCCTCTCGAGTAGCTGGGACTACAGGCGGCCACCACCACACCCGGCCAAATTTTTTGTATTTTTAGTAGAGACGGGATTTCACCATGTTAGCCAGGATGGTTTTGATCTCCAAGACCTTGTGATCCGCCTGCCTCGGCCTCCCAAATTGTTGGGATTACAGGCGTGAGCCACCACGCCCGACCTTTTATTTTTATTTTCAGTATTTTCTGATGATCTCTCAGATGTAATCCCACTTTAATGGATGACTTTAGTCTTCATAGGACACAAATGTATATTTTTTTTTCCAGTCCAGATCTTGTCATACTCTGTATAACTACAGCACTTAAGTTAGTGATTATCATCAAAATACAGTTTCCTTTTTATTATATCTTTATTGAAGTACAATTGATGCACATTAAAATGCACATATATAAAGTGTATTATTTGATGAATATTGACATGTACATATTTGTGAAACTATCACAATCAAGATAATGAATATATTGCATTCATCAAGCCCAAAAGTCTCCTTGTGTCTCTTTGGAATACTATTCTCCCCTTCATTCCTCCCATCACCCAAGGCAACCACTGATCTGTGACTATAGATCAATTTGCATTTTCTAGAACCTTACAAAATTAAGTCAGGCAGTATGCATTCTCTTTTTCTCTCTCTTTTTTTGCCTGCTTCTTTTCACTCAACATAATAACTTTGAGATTCATCTATATTGTGGCATGTAACAATAGTTTACTTCATTCTATTGCTTAGTATTATTTCATTGTATGGATAGATGACAATTTGTTTTCCATTTATCTGCTGATGGATATTTGGTTATTTCCAATTTTTGTCCACTACAAATGAAACTACTATGAATATTCACATATAAGTGTTTGTATAGACATATGCTTTCATTTTATTGGGTAAATACATAGCCTGAGTTATAGGATTGGGTATGTTTAATATTTTAAGAAATTGCTTAACTGTTTTCAAAATGTTTGTGGCATTTTACAGTTCTATGAGCCGTTCATGAGAGTTCCAGTTGCAACACTTTGTATGGTCATACTTTTAACTTCAGCTATGTTGGTGTATGCATAGTGACATCCAACAGCGGTTTAAATTTATACTTCCCTGATGACAATGGTATTGAACATATTTTCATGTGCTCACTAACATTTACACAGTTTTTGGTGAAGTTGCTGCTCAGTAATTTTGCTCATTTTTTCATTGTGTTGTCTTCTAACTGAAATATGTGTTCTTTTATATTCTAGCTGCATATCTTATGTTGGATATATGTGATGTTTTGCAAATATTTTTATCTTTGGCTTTATTCCTTTTCATAACAATATCTTAACAGTGTCTTTTGAGTGGCAAAAGTGTTTCATTTTGATACAGTCCTATTTATCAAGTTTTTTCTTTTATAGTAAGTATTTTGATATATTTAGGAAATCTTTGCGAAATCTGAGGTCAATAAGATTTGCTCCTACGTTTCCTTCTAGAAGTTTTATAGTTACAGCTCTTACATCCTGTCTATGACTGTTCCAAGTTAATATTTTGTATATGGTAGGAGGCCAGAGTCAATGTTTTTTGTGTTTTGTAACTCAAATTTTCCTGCATCATTTCTTGAAAAGATGATCTTTTTCCATTGAATTGCCTTGGCATTTTTGTCAAAAATCAATTGCATATATACGTGTGGGTCTATTTCTGGACTGTCTTTTCTGTTTATTGACTTATTTATCTAGTTTTATGCCAATACTAAAATGTCTTGATTACTGTAGAGTTTTAAAAGATCTCAAAATCAGATACTGCCTGTCCTCCAACTTTGGAAACTGATCCTTTTGAGGCTTTTTGTTTTGTTTTGTTTTGTTTAAAATGGTTAGAACACAGTGAACTTTAATGTATGGCTGGTTTTTTTTGGCAGATTTCTGAGGCAATCTCCTGACTATGCCACCCTACACCCTGTGAATTAGTATGTTTCCTACTGTGATTAGTGAGCACACAGACTGTTCACACCCCTATAGATCTATACATTTTTCCTCTCTTCTTTTGGGGTAGTTCTCCTGAGCATAGATAGTGTCCTCATATACATGTGTTGAGTCAGCTGAAGACTCAAGTTGGAGCATCCGCAGATTTCTAGAGTTTTTCTTTCTGTGTATTCAGTAACCTCCTCTCTGGTACCCTGCTTCACAACTCCAGTTTCTTTGGACTCTCAGCCTCCTTGTTCTTTCTCCTCATCACAGGATGATGGCCAGCTACACCTGGGTTCTTCCTCTCTTTGCTGCAACCTAGATGCTCTTTCTAATGACAATCACAGAACTCTTCTCAATGGTGTTCTTTCTCTTAGAAATTGTTGTTCTGCACTCTCTACTGTCTAATATCTGAAAACTGTCACTTCATATATTCTTTCCAGTTTTTTAAAAATTTAGGTCATAGGATAAATCTGGTTACAATCATCCCATCTTGACTGACAATGGAAGACTTCTATAGAATTTTTTAATGTCCTCAAATCCAAAGGTTTAAAATCCAAAGCGATCTAACTATGCTACTCTATTCAGAGCTGGAAGGAACTTAATTTCACTTGAAATCATACTAGCACTTTTATGTCATCTCATATTCTACCCCTTCTTTACCCCAATTTCTTTACTTATCAGTTTTTCTTCTCTTTCAATCTTATGCATTTATGACCTGTGATCTCTTGACTCCCTCTGATAACCCCAGTCGGTTAGTATCCTTTCATTTCTGTATTCTTCCTAATTCTCCCTGGATATCAGTTTAGCTAATCTCTAATAAGAGAAAAAATCTATTACCGTATTTTTGTTCTTCTGTTTCTGATTCCATAGACTATGGTTTACTAAAGCTTGCTAGAAAATTCTCAATATTATATAGTTGATCTGTCTAAAATAAAGCCACATACATTTTTTAAAGATTGAAATCATACAGAAAGAATATCTTCTCTAATCACAATGAAATGAAGCTGAAAATTTATAAAAGAAGGGAAACTGGAAAATTAATATGAAGAAATTAAACAAGACACTCGAACAATCAAAGTCTCAAAGAAAAAATACAAAGAAAATTAGGAAACAGAGATGAAAGAAAACAAAAGCACAACATATTAAAGCTTAAGGAATGTAGCAAAGGTAGTGCTTAGAGAAAATTTTATATCAATAAATGCCAACATTAAAAATAGGAAGAAAAATCTCAATTCAATAAGCTAAATTTGTACCTCAGGGAAATAGAAAAAGAGCTAACTAAACCCAAAGCTAGTAGAAAGAAAAGAACAATAAATTTAGAGTGGAGATAAACACAATAGGGACTAGAAAAGTAATAACAATAAATTAATGAAACCAAAAGTTGGTCTTTTCGAATCAGTGACATTTAGAAACCTTTAGCTAGACTGATGAAGAAAAATAGAGAAGAAACAAATAACTAAAATAAATGAATTTGGGAACATTACTATAGACACTGAAGAAATAAAAAGGATTCTAAGAAAATGCTATGAACAATTGTACCCCAACAAATTAGATAACCTAGATGAAATGGGCAAATTCCTAGAAATACACAAATTGAGGCTGAGTTGTTAGAATTTCTTTCTTCTGCCATAGAGCAGGGTCAGCAACCTATGGCCAGTGAGTCAATCTTTAGCCCACAGCTTGGTTTGGTTTGTATGTGTATTTTACAGCCATAAAACAGAATGGTTGTTCTGTGTTTAGAGGATATTAACAAACGAAAAAACAGACTAGATGGGAAAGAGGCTGTGTGTGGTCAGCAAAGCCTAAAATATTTACTCTCTGACCATTTACAGAAAATGGTTTCCTACCCTTGTTTTAGAAGGAAAAGCCTGAAAGCTTTGGGGGATATGAATTTTGGAGGGAAACATTTTATTTTCATCTACCCCAAATCACATTTCCCTAGGATGTCCCAGAGAACATTTCCTCTCCAAAGGTTTTACTAAAGGCCTTGGATTGCCATTCTAAAACTGGTATGAGATGGTATCTCATTGTGGTTTTGATTTGCATTTATCTAATGACCAGTGATGGCAATCATTAAAAAGTCAGGAAACAACAGATACTGGAGAGGATGTGGAGAAATAGGAATGCTTTTACACTGTTGGTAGGAGTGTAAATTAGTTTAACCATTGTGGAAGACAATGTGGCAATTCCTCAAGGATCAAGCAGGAATAATTTGACCCAGCAATCCCATTACTGGGTATATGCCCAAAGGATTATAAATCATTCTACTCTAAAGACACATGCACATGTATATTTATTGCAGCACTGTTCACAATAGCAAAGACTTGGAACCAACCCATATGTCCATCAATGATAGACTGGATAAAGAAAATGTGGCACATATACATATGCAGCCATAAACAAGGATGAGTTCATGTCCTTTGCAGGGACACGGATGAAGCTGGAAGCCATCATTCTCAGCAAACTAACACAGGAACAGAAAACGAAACACCGCATGTTCTTACTCATAAGTGGGAGTTGAACAATGAGAACACATGGACACAGGGAGGGGAGCATCACACACCAGAGCCTGCCGGGGGTTGAGGGGGTAGTGGGGGGATAGCATTAGGAGAAATACCTAATGTAGTTGAAGGATTGATAGGTGCAGGAAACCACCGTGGCACGTGTGTACCTATGTAACAAACCTGCATGTTCTGCACATGTACCCCAGAACTTAAAGTATACTTAAAGTATAATAATAACAATAATAATAATAAAGAAAGGCCCTGGAGAAGACAACATCACTATCCTCTGTAGGCTTTTGGAGGCTGTCTTAGGCTGGATATAATGGTGGGAGATGAATCATGAAGAGGAGGGACCATAGGGTGGCCCTTATCTGGTAGAGACAAGAAAGATAAAGGGACACAATGAAGATCTATGGTGGCGCATAATTGATCACAGAGTTTACAGGAGTTAAAATAAGTGAACCACACTTTATGTTGTTGCTTAATATACATAGTTTATGTTTGGTGGACTAAATACCTTTTGTTGGTTTAACAATACAAAAGGTTATCATTTTTTTACATCTTCATAAACCCTCCCTATCATCAGATTATAAAATATTTGCCAATTTGATAGATTGAAGATAATATTTATTATTATTTTACTTTACATATTGTTAATTAGTAGGATTAACACCCTGTTTATCGACCATTACTTTTCTGTTTCAGTGATTTGCCTGTTCACAGTGTGCAACTATTTTTTTCAAATGAGCCATTTGCCTTTTTCTTACAAGTATTTAGGAGTTAAAAAAATTATTTTGAGTAATAAGCTATTTATTTGACAGAATCCAAATATTTCTTTAGAAAACATAGTCAAAGCTACTATTTTTATTTGTTTTACTTTTCCAAAAACTAATTTTACTCATTTTATTAGTCCTATAATTTTGTGTGTTTGTGTGTTGAAGTAATTCTATGCATTCATGGCACAAAGATATTCTGTATTTCTCTTAATGAGTTTAATGTTTCTTCTTCTCATTTAATACTTTAACTTATCTGGAGTTGTTTTTGCTTCTGTTTTGAAAAGTATAATTTAATATTTTCTTATGCAAACAAATTGCTCAGCTATATTTTTCCTAAAGATTTTCAGTGGTCTGCCAAAGTCCCATACATATTTTGCTCTGTTTCTTGATTCTTGATTTTGTCCCATTTTTCATTTTTCCGTCTCCATGCAAATATAAAATTGCCTTAATTATTATAACTTTATACAAATCTTCACATCAAGTAGTGAAAATTATCTTTCTTGTATTGGTATTGCATATCTTTTATTGTTATTTTGACACTTTGCTTTTATATATGATTTTTAGAATCAATTTTTCAAGTATCATAAAAAATCTTTAGTGGATTTCTATTGGAACTGCAAGAAATTTATAGATTAATTTTGTAAAATTTGACATGTCTTTGATATTATGCCTTCCCTGTCATAAATGTGATAAACTTTTCTATTTATTCAAATCTTCCTTTGCATCCTTCAGAAATATTACATATGATTTTTTTAAAGTTTTATACATCTTTCATTAAATTTATACTGAAGTACTATAAAACTTTTGCTGTTATTTAAATAGCATGTTTTCCACTATATTTTCACATAGTTAATATGGATAAATAGGAATGCTCTAACATTTCTGCATTGATTTTCTTTCTGAAAACTAGGGTGGAACTCTCTTATTGGTCATAAAATATGCCTATAGATTCTGTTGGATTTGATATATAGAAAATTACTTTATTTTTATTTTTGTTCATAAAAATAATAATATCATCACTTCCAATTTTTATAACTTGTATTGATTTTTCTTGTCTCAATACACTGGCTAAAAATTCCAGAAATACATTAAACATTATAATTAATATCTGGAATCTTTCTCTTGTTCCAATGTAGAGTTTATTATTACATTTGGTATTGTCTGATTTTGTTGTTAAATTAATCTTTTATTCCTGGGCTTCTAAGAGTTATTCTCCCCCCATTAATTAGTTAATTTTTTAAAATGTTAGCAAAATGGCATGTTCTATTCTTTTTTTTTCTTTGAGAGGGAGTCTTGCTCTGTTGCCCAGGCTGGAGTGCAGTGGCATGATCTCAGCTCACTGCAACCTCTGCCTCCCCGGTTCAAGCAATTCTCCTGCCTCAGCCTCCTGACTAGCTGGGATTAGATGTGCATGCCACTATGCCTGGCTAATTTTTGTATTTTTAGTAGAGACGGGGTTTCGCCACGTTGGCTAGGCTTGCCTGGAACTCCTGACCTCGGGTGATCCGCCCGCCTCGGCCGCCCAAAGTCCTGGAATTAAAGGCGTGAGCCACCGCGCCCAGCCGGTATGTTCTATTCTTTAGGATGAATTGCAGTGATACATTTATGAGGTTTAAATATTCTTTCATTTCTGAGATAAAACTTACTGATTAAAATTCAGTGTTATTGTTATTATTCTTTTTCAATGTATTATTTTATGTGTTAAATTTTATTTGGGATTTTTGACCTATATAAGTAAAATTGATTACTAACTTTAACATAATTTTTCAGTTTAATTTCAAGTTAATTTCATTTCCTTAAAGAAATTGGTTGATGTTTTTAATATATTTTTTCTTTTGGAACACTACTATATGTTAAGAAAATTTGCTCCTTAGAATTTGACAAATCTTTTTTTCAAAGCAATTTAAGCTCTTTGTGTTCGTTGTTGGGAGTTAGATTAGTGATGTTGGATTACTAGTATAATATCTTTAATAGTTACTAATTTATACCAGTTTTCTATTTATTACCTGTCAATTTTCAAATTCATATTTTCTACAAAATTGTCCAATTAATTCTTATTTTCATTTTCTAGCAAATATTTATATGCAGTTTTCTTCTATGTTCCTAGTTACGTTTCTTTCTATGTTTTCGATAGCGATATTTATACCTTCTTTCTATTTTATAAAATTAGTTTTGCCTGAGGCTCATTTATTTTATAATCCTTCTGGGAATCAACATTTAAGTTAATGGAGCATTTTTTTTGTATTTTATTTAATTTCTGGCATTACTTTTATTACCTTCTTTTATCACCTTTTCATAAGTCTGCTTTATTGCACTTTTTTTCTGGATTTTGATGTTTAATATTTAGCTTATTTAGTTTTAGGATCTTTTTGGGGAGTGGGACATAACAAACTAAAGCTCCAGTTTTCTTATATCACCTTAGCTTCATCCTACAACTTTACCATATAGTGAATTTTGTGTTGTTTAAGTCTAAATATTTTATAATTTTTAGACATATGGTTTATTGATCTTCTAATTAATTGATTTCAAGTGAAATTTTATTGTGGTCAGAAAAGGTGGTGACTGTAATATCGATTCTAACAATTTTTGAGATTTCTTTTGTAAACAGCTAACTGGTCCATCTTTTTGCAAATATATATATGTGTGTGTATATATATATATACACATATATATATTTTAACCAGAGTCACACTCTGTCACCCAGTCTGGTATGCAGTGACACCATCTTAGCTCACTGCAACCTCTGCCTCCCGGGTTTCAGCGATTCTCCTGACTCAGCCTCCCACATAGCTGGGATTACAGGCAAGCACAACCACACCCAGCTAATTTTTGTTTTCAGTAGAGACAGGGTTTCACCGTGTTGCCCAGGCTGGTCTTGAACTCTTGACCTCAAATGATCCACCCGCCTCGGCCTCCCAAATTGCTGGGATTACAGGCCTGAGCCACGGCCCATCCATAAATTTTGCAAATATTTTGTTAGTGCTTAACATTCTGCTTGATGTATTAGTTTTTGATAGAGGTTTATTAAAATCTCCAAGTATAATCGTATATTTGTCAATATTCATTTTCAAATCACTAAGTTTTATATATCCTTTTGAATATCCTTTATGAATATTCAAATTCATGCTTATTATTTTTTCCTGATGTATTATTGCAGTTTTCAATATTAACATCCACTTTATTTCCATCATTGCATTCACTGTTAGAGTATGTTATGTCTAAAATTAACACTGTAGTGTAGGCTAGCTTTTTTTTGAATAATATACCCGTTGAAAATTTTTCCATCCCTCTATTTTTTGTGTTGCTATCATGTAGGATGTAGGATGTAACTTGAGTAAACACACACACACACAACACACACACAAGCACACACACCTCAAACGTCTAAATTTTAATGTATGCATTTAATCTATATAAATTAACTTTGGTCACTTTGTTCTATCACCCTACATAATGCTTTTATGCTTGGTTCTATGGGTTTTGCTTTCTTCTTTCTTTCCTCTGAAAATATCGAACTGCCAATGAACTTCTTTACAGAACTAGAAAAATACTATATTAAAATTCATATAGAAACAAAAAAGAGTCTGAATAAGGCAATCCTAAGCAAAAGAACACAGCTGGAGGCATCACACTGCCCTACTTCAAACTATACTACAGGGCTACAGTAACCAAAACAATATTGTACTGTTACAAAAACAGACACATAGACCAATGGAACATAGTAGAGAGTTCAGAAATAAGGCCACACAGCTACAACCATCTGAGCTTTGACAAAGCTGACAGAAACAAGCAATGAGGAAAGGACTCCCTATTCTGCAAATGGTGCTGAGATAACTGGCTAGCCATATGCCGAAGATTGAAACTCAGCACCTTCCTTATACCATATACGAAAATCAACTTAAGATGGATTAAATACTTAAATGTAAAAACCAAAACTATAAAAACCCTGGAAGACAACATAGGCAATACCATTCTGAACATAGGAACAGACAAAGATTTCATGATGAAGATGCTGAAAGCAATTGCAACAAAAGCAAAAATTGACAAATGGAATCTAGCTAAACTAAAAAGCTTCTGCACAACAAAAGAAACTATCAACCAAATAAATAGAGAACCTACAGAATGGGAGAATTTTTTTTTTTTGCAAACTATGTATCTGACAAAGGTCTAATATCCAGCATCTAAAAGGAACTTAAATTTACAAGAAAAAAACAATCCCATTAAAAAGTGGGCAAATGACATGAAGGACACTTTTTAAAAGAAGACATACATGTGGCCAACAAGCATATGGAAAGAAGCTCAACATTACTGATTATTACAGAATACAAATAAAAGCCACAGTGAGATACCGTCTCACACTAGTCAGAATGACTGTTATTAAAAAGTAAAAAAAAAAAAAAATGCTGACTATAACAGGTTGTGGAGAAAATGATATGCTTATATACTGCTGGTGGGAGTGTAAATTAGTTCAGCCATTATGGAAAGCAGTGTTGTGATTGCTCAAAAGCTAAAAACAAAATTACCTTTCTACTCAGCCATCCCATTACTGGGTATGTACCCAGTGGAATATAAATCATTCTACCATAAGACACATGCATGCATATGTTCCTTGCAGCACTGTTCACAATAGCAAAGACATGGAATCAACCAAAATGTCCATCAGTGGTAGACTGAATAAAGAAAATGTGGTAAATATATACCATGGAATACTATGCAGCTATAAAAAGAATGAGCTCACATTCTTTGCATTAGCCTTAACAAACTGACGTGGGAACAGAAAATCTAATACTGCATGTTCTCACTTAAAAGTGGGAGCTAAATGATGAGAACACACGGACACACACAAGGGAAAAACAGACACTGGGACCTATCTGAGGGTGAAGGGTGGCAGGAGGGAGAGTATCAGGAAAACAACTGAGTACTTGGCTTAATACCTGGGTGACAAAATAATCTGTACAGCAAACCCCTGTGACACAAGTTTACCTTTATAGCAAACCTGCTCATGTACCCATGATCATAAAAGTTAAACAAATTAAATGAATGTTAGATCATTTCATATTACCACAATTCTCATATATTGTTCTTTTTATTTTTTGTATTCTTTTTCTTTCTGGCTTCACTATGGGTAACTTTTGACCTGTCTTCAAGTATACTGATTCTTCCTTCTGTCTTATGACACGTATAATGCTACAATGAAAAGAAATTTCTATCTAGTCTTACCGCCCTTCTGTTTTCTGTATATCTTCTATCTTTATCTGAACTATAAAAATTAACTTCTAACTGATATTAATTCACCAACTGTGCAAATATTAATACCTTATTTTCTGATGCATTGTTCACATCACTCTTTTCCCTTGCCCAGAAACTGACAGTGATTTTCTATTGCCTACCTAATTATTTATCAGCTCTGTTGACTTGTATTGAACATCCTTCACAATTTGGTCCCAATTTATAGTTTTCTAGATCATCTCCTGTTGTTTATTTGTTTGTTCAGCATATATTTATTTATTTTAATTTGTGGTTACATAGTAGGTATATATATTTATGGGTTACATGGGACATTTTTATACAGGCATACTATGCATAATAATCACATCAGGGTAAATCTGTCACCTCAAGCATTTATCTTTTGTGTTACAAACAATCCAATTATACTCTTTTAGTTATTTTAAAATGTACAATGAACTTATTTTTTACTATAGTCATCCTGTTGTGCTAGCAAATAGTAGGCCTTATTCATTCTTTCTAAGTATTTTTTGTACCCCTTAGTGCTCCTCACTTCCTACCCACCCCCACCACTACCCATCCCAGCCTCTGGTAACCATTCTTCTACTCTCTATCTCCATGAGTTCAATTACTTTCATTTTTATCTCCCACCAATAAGTGAGAACATGAGAAGTTTGTCTTTCTGTGCCTGGCTTATTTCACTTAACATAATGACCTTCAGTTATATCCATATATGCAAATGACAGAATCTCATTTGTATGGCTGAATAGTACTCCAATGCCTATATGTACCACATTTTCTTTATCCATTCATTGCTTGGCAGACACTTGCATTGCCTCCAAATATTGGCTATGGTGAAAGAGTTCTGCAATAAACATGGAAGTGAAGATATCTCTTTGATATATTGCTTTCCTCTCTTTTGAGTATATACCTAGACATGGAATTTCCAGATCATATGGTAGCTCTATTTTTAGTCTTCTGGGGAACCTCCAAACTGTTCTTTATAGTGGTTGTACTGATTGACATTCCCAGCAACAGTCTACAAGGGTTCCCATTTCTCTATATCCTTGCCAGCATTTGTTATTATTGCCTGTCTTTTGGATAAAAGCCATTTTAACTGGGATGAGATCATATCTCATTGTAGTTTTTGACTTGCATTTTCTTTGATGATCAGTGATGCTGAGCACCTTTTCATAAGCCTGTTTGCCATTGGTATGTCTTCTTTTGAGAACTGTCTATTCAGGTCAGACCATCTTGCTCCCCTCCTTCAACATACATTTATCAAACACTGCTAGGCACTGAGGAGCAAATAATAAACAACAACAAATAGTCACCATGGTCTGAATAATTGTGTTCCACCAAAATTAATATATTAAGATCCTAACACGCAAGGCAATGGTATTAGGAGTTGGGGCTCTTGCGGGTGGGGTGACTAGGTCATGAAGAGAAAGCTTTCATAGATGGTGTCAGTGTCCTTATAAAAGGGGTTTCAGTGATCTGCCCTATCGCTTCCACCATGTGAGGACGCAGTGAGAAAGTGCCCTCTTTGAGGAATGGTCCCTCACCAGACATGAAATCTTCCAGACCCTTGATCTTGGCATTCTTAGCCTCAAGAACTATGAAAAATAAATGTTTGTTATTTTTAAGTCACCAAGTTTGTAATATTTTTGTTATAGCATCATGAATGGATTAAGAAGTAGACTGTCCTCAAAAATGACATAAACTCTGGTGGTTAAACCATGCATTAATATAATGATCATAGTAAAAAAAAATCATAAAATTACAACTGCAATTTTAGCAGCAGACTTTCATGGTGCAATAAAATAACATATCAGTAGATTCTGACCAGATTAGTAGGGTTGAAAATTCTGCTATGCAAAGTAATGATTCGTGTTGAGAAATAAAAATGAGCATGAAGTGAACCAAATGAAAAATGGAGGAAGAATTTCGTGCAAAAAAAGCACACCACTTTCAAAATCTCTGTGGCAAAATGTAGGGTGAATCACGTAAGGAACTAAAAACAATCTCACTTGAATGCAGCGAATGAAGGTATCCAATTCTGAGATAAAGTTACATACAGAGATTGAAAACAAGGTATGCAGTGTCCTGTAGGATTTTAGATTTTACTTCAAGGTCAGTGGAAATTCATTGAAGATTTTTGAGTAGAGGTGCGATATGATCAAAAGTATGAGCTGGTTGCAGTGGTGGCTCAAATATAGGTTGAGTAGAGTTATGATAGTTATGATGGTTGGAATGATAAGGTTATTATTTTTTGGAAATTCTTGGATAATAATTCATTTAGGCAGGAAGACTGTTAATGGGGGTAGGCCTCCTAGGGATAATAAAATTGATAAGATTAGGGATGTTAGTGATGTTCGTTTGTTTCAGGCAGGGGATAGTAATAGGGTCTTGGTGCTTGAATCCAGATTGAGTGCCAGGAATGCAGTAGTTGTTAGGATAAAATAAATAATTAGGTTAAAGATGGTGATATTTCAGTTATATATTTGTACTGCTATTATTCAGCCTATATGGGTGATTGAGGAGTATGCTAGGATTTTACGTACTTGTGTTTGGTTAAGTCCGCCTGTAATCCCAGCACTTTGGGAGGCCAAGGCAAGAGGATCACTTGAGGCCAAGAGTTCAAGACAAGCCTGGATAATGTAGCAAGACTCCATCTCTACAAAACATTAAAAAAAAAAAGTAGCTGGGTGTGGTGGCATGTGCCTGTAGGCCCAGCTACTCAGGAGGCTGAGGTGGAAGAATTGCTTGAGCGCAGGAGTTCAATGAGCTGCAATGAGCTGTGATTGTGCCACTGCACTACAGAATGGGTGACAGAGTGAGACTCTGTCTAATATATGTGTGTATGTGTGTGTGTGTGTTAACATGACTATGACTTCTATAAAAATAGAGTAGATAAACAAGAATGGATATGTATAGTGCAGTTGTAGCTCACGCTAGAGACAATGAGTGTACACTAGAATAGTTACTATGGTTATGTAGTTGCTATGGTTTTAAAGACGAAAAAATAAACTTGAGAAATGTGTAGGTAAAACTAACAAATCTTTTTACTAGATTTGTTATGATGGATGGATTATGTAAAATCAAGGATGTTTCCTAGGGTTTTGGCTTATTTAATTTGATGGAAGATGGAGTCATTCATTGCCATAATAAATACTGGGGAAGAAAGTCCATCTCTGGTTTGGTTTTGGAAATATGAATTCTCAGTTACCTTTCATTTTTCCCAAATGGAGATTGCAATAATGCAGTTGAGGTCCACAATTTAGAGGGGAGGTCTGGATTAGAGGTATAAATTTTGGAGTTGTCTGAATATAAGTGGTAAATAAAGTTGTGTATAGATGAGATCATCTAGGAAGAGGATATGGAATGAGGAAAGAATAGGACTAAGGAAAAGTCTTCAGTTTGCTCTGTATTTCATCATTGGCTAGAGAATGATCAGCCTGAAAAGATCCAGATATAAACAAGCCAAAAAGTTCAGACAGCAGCTAAAAGTGTGCATTATTCAAGAAGCTAAGAGGAAGATACTAATTCCAAAATGAAGCAAAAATCATATCAATTTAGATAAGAACCAAATATTATCCATTAGATCTGGTGATTTTAAAGTTATTGTGATCTTACTTAAAGCTATCTCAGTGGAATAATTGTGTATGTCTGATTGAAGGAGTTGTGTGTTCAAAAGAATTTAAAAAGAATATAATTTTTTAAGTTAGAACAAAGAACAGCATAGTCATATTCAAAGTCTCTGAAGAAGAAACCCAACAAAAAGAAATAGATCACATATTTAAATATGTAATTCATGAAATCTTTCTAAAATTAGAAATTACTTGCATCTACATAATAAATGAGCACATCACATTCTGAGGAACACGTTTGATATTGGCTCTTAATACAAATATACTTTAAAATAGTAACTGTATTTCTAAGATTAAAAGAGTCATTTAAGCAAACATGGCAAAAGATCATCTTCTCTTGTTTTGTGCCTAACCTTGTAATCGAAGTAAAACTCATACACTATAAAATGCAGATAATTTATGTGTACCATCTGATAATGTTTGACAAGTTCATACACATGCAATCACTACCCCAATCAAGACACAGAATATTAGAACCTAAAATTTTCTCAAGCCTCTTTCTAGTCAATACCATCCACAACAATTACTGTTTTTATTTTTAATCACCATATAGCACTTCACAGAATGTATTTATACAGCACGTACTATTTTGTGGCGGGTATTTTTTGCTCAACATGTTATATTGGAGGTTTATCCATGTTGTGGCATTGCTAAGTGGCATTCCATTGTATAAAGATATCAAATTAGTTTATTAGTTCCCCTGTTGATGGACATTATGTTGCTTTTAAATTTTGGCTAATATGAATAAAGCTTCCATGAGTATTCTTGTACATCTCTTTCTTGTTCTTAGGTGAAGACTTAGGAATGGAATTGATGGGTCACAGGGTATGTACACGTTTAACTTTAAGATAGTGTCACCCCTTTCCCAAAGTGGCTGTTATTTTAACCTCCCACCAGCATGGTGGGGATATGAAAAAGTACCAAATGAATCACATCTTGACATCATTTGGTATATGGTCAGTCTTTTTAATTTTTAGCATTCTAATGGGTGTGTCGAGTCCCTTTCCTCTCTTTTTCTAGAGTCGTTATTTTTATTGTCAGTTACTAGAAGTGTATTACTTAATTAGAAAATATTAAGTGCAAATTTAAAACATCAGCGGAGTTTTAAAAAATAATGTTTTATAAAATTTTAAATAAAAACTAACATTTTAACTACTTTTAACTTTTCAATTCAGTGGCATTAAGTATATTCACACTGTTGTGCAACCATTACCACCATCCATATTCAGGATTTTTTTTAATCCTGCAAACTGAAACTCTGTACCCATCAAACCAAAACTCCCCATTCCTCCCTCCATCCAGCCCCTGGAGATCATTGGTCTACTTTCTGTTTTTATGACTTTGACTAAAATAGATATCTCATATAAATGGAATCATACAGAAATTATCCTTTTGTGACTGGATTATTTCATTTACAGTGATGTCTTCAAAGTTTATGCATGTTGTAGCATGTGTCAGAATATTCTTTTTTTTTTTTTTTTTTTTTTGAGACGGAGTCTCGCTCTGTCGCCCAGGCTGGAGTGGAGTGGCGCGATCTCGGCTCACTGCAAGCTCCGCCTCCTGGGTTCACGCCATTCTCCTGCCTCAGCCTCCCAAGTAGCTGGGACTACAGGTACCCGCCACCATGCCCAGCTAACTTTTTTGTATTTTTACTAGAGACGGGGTTTCACCGTGTTAGCCAGGATGGTCTCGATCTCCTGACCTCGTGATCCGCCTGCCTCGGCCTCCCAAAGTGCTGGGATTACAAGCGTGAACCACCACGCCCGGCCCAGAATATTCTTTTTAAGACTGAATAATATTCAGCTGTATGTCACTCACTGACAGACACTTGGGTTGATTCTACCTTTTGGCTATTGTAATAATACTGCTATGAACATAGGTGCACAAATGGTCTGAAGTGGTATCTTATTATAGTTTTCATTGGTATTGCCTTCATGATAGTGATGTTGCACATTGTTTTATGTACTTATTGGCCATTTGTGTATTTTTTGGAGAAATATTTATTCAAATTTCTTGCTCATTTAAAATCAAGTTTCTGTTATTGCTTATAGAAGTGCTTTATATAATAGGGATATAAACCTATTATCAGATACATGATTTGAAAATATTTGTTGTCACTTTTTTTTTTTTTTTTTGAGACGAGTGTTGCTCTGTCGCCTAGGCTGGAGTGCAGTGGCATGATCTCGGCTCACTGCAACCTCTGCCTCTTGGGTTCAAGCAATTCTCTGTCTCAGCCTCCCGAGTGGCTGGGATTACAGGCACCTGCCACCATGCCTGGCCAATTTTGTTTTTTTTTAGTAGAGACGGGGTTTCACCATCTTGGCCATGCTGGTCTTGAACTCCTGACCTCATAATCCACTCACCTCGGCCTCCCAAAGTGCTGGGATTACAGGTTGTCACTTTTAAGAATAAAAAGTTATGTTAGCCTAAGATTTCTACAAAGGAACCCTCATTTGAGTAAAAATAGAATAAAATACTCAAGACATCCTAGCAAACAAAGTAAAGCCAAGAATTTTTAACCTGTCAAGCTGCCTTCAAGTGTATAAATTATAAAAATGCCAATATGAAATATACAAGAGTTCAGAAAATATTGTTTCACCACAGTATCATAAAGAATCAATCAATCAATGTATTAACCACTGTCAATCAATAAATGACTGTGAGTAGATAGAAAAATGATGGGTGGTGAGCACAGACTATATTTAACTGTGGAACTGGATTAAAGCAAATGTAGACGTTAGAATGAAACAGAAAGGAAAATTTTGTTTTAAAAAAGAAAGAGAGATCTAAATAGAGTCACTCATGGTAAATTTCCACATTACCAAACTGATACCGTAGTTGTTTACTTACAAGATCTGAACATCCCAGAAATCAGGAGAGAAATGGTAGGCAAATTCTATTAAGCTAACACAATTTTGCTTATATTCCAATAAGGACAGTAGCTTTGAAATTATCAAACTGCTATTTTTTTCCTTGTTCCTGCTTTTCCCCATTTTTTTCTTCTTATAAAACTCACCCACTAATTGGAGTTCCTTCCTATTTCATAAATTGGATGCTGTTCAGTTCATGGATCACTAATAAAAGTCAGATCTTTGAAAATCAATTTTTTGATAATTTTGTCTTTGATAAGTTTTATATTCTTTCAATATAGAAATATAGCACAAAAAACTAAACATTAGTGAAAAAGGTAGAAAAAATAATAGTTGCATTGATGACATTATTTGAAAAGCTCAGCTGAAGGACATAATTTCAAGGTAAGTAATTTTGTTTAAAAAACTATAAGTACATTCAATGGTGGAAAAATAAGCCATTGGAAAGTTAATATATTCAGGGGAGGGCTTTATATTAATTAACATTTCAATATTCATTGTATGCTTACTTAGATGGAAGATCAAAGCCTATATGAACACTAGAAATGCAGAAATTGAAAGAAAGGAGAAAAACAATACAAGTATTTAGAATAGATAACAACAACAATAAAACAGCATTTGGCATCTAAGTGGATTTAGTGGTAAAGCACAGTAAGGGAGAGAAAATAATTTTAAAGGCTTTTCTTGGAAGGTTGATAAAAGAATGAGGATGCTTTTTGAATGAAGGAAGATTAGCATAAAAGGATAAATTAAAGGAAAAGTGAATATTTCTGATTTTCTACCTTGGTGTTGATTTGGTTGATTATCACCTGGGCTACTGGCTATGTGAATTCCAATTCAAAGTGACTGAGAGCAAGAGTATAATACTCAATTGAAAGTACACACTCAAGGGACAGATATTGATCAGCTTTGTCTTCTGTTTACTTGTAGAAAGAAACAGTGTAGATGAATCTCCGCAAAATGGAGACAACTACAGAAAATGAAGGAAAATGGGGTGTGTGGTAGGTGTGGGTAGAGTTAACAGGTGTCGGGGGTGAAGGAAGGCTAATTAGGTAGAACTGAGTCCTGATTCTTCTATTTCTGAAAAACAGGAGGAGACTGGAGGTACAAGGGGACTTAACTTTGTCTTAAGAAAAACAAATGACATCCTTTTTTTCTTTGCTAAAGTAAAAAGTATATTCTAAAGGATATATATCACATGTCAGGAAATATTTTTAAGCTATAAGAATAAAATTGATCAAGCTAATAATATCTTATAAAATAGAAATGATTTCAGGAAACAGTTGAGGAACATAAAAATAAAGTGAATTTGTTATTATCATAAACTCAAAATGAACTGTGTTTAACATAATACTAAGCAAGAATATGTATACATATAATTCTTGATGTATAATAGCAACTAGCTATATGCAATGAGAAAGAACACAGGTATTATCTGCTTGCAGTGTTTTTATTAGATTTAAAAATGTGCATCCAGACTTACATGCGTATTTTTGGAGCTTTTATAAAGATAGACAAATTTAAAGGAGGCAAATAGCACTTTTAGAAGATGAGGATAAAAGGGATTTTGATCAAAGAGGAATAACTTACAGAAGGATAAAAACTACTGGCAAAACAATAAGTAGCTGTTCTCCATATCTATTGAGAACAAAACAAGAGAAAATAGGCTTACATTGTAGACAAAGAGATTTAAATTGTATGCAAGTTAAAACTTTCTAACGAAGAGCATTTTGAGATACTTGTTGGATATCTTTTTTTGGCTTTGTTTGGAAAATTATTAAGTGTAGAATAAGACTCCCATTGTGTTTTTAGCTATGCCAAAATTACATAAGGTTGAGCTCTGTGAAAGTTTGCTGTTGCATCCTTAATGTTAGTGTTTATGTACAACCAAGGATACTGACCAGTTTATCCACATCAATTTTAAAGACGAGAGCAAATAATTGCATCAGGAGAGTGGGGTTAATTATAGAGAAGAATTTCCTGCTGGAGAGGAATGTTAAGCATCAAAATAAAATTTTATGGGACAAAGTAATACTGGATAGAACCCAAGGGTACTAGATACAGTGAAACAATGATTAAACAGAAATTTCATTGTTGAGCTTGTGAGCCAGGTGTGCCCTGGGAATCTGGTTAAAACCCCAGTCCACTGGAATGGAGAGCAAATGAGAGTGTGGGGCCTAGTCGTATTATGGCCATGAGATGAATTTAGTTTTGGGATTGCCTCAAACCTTTCAAGCCCACAAGAGACTAACTTGAACCAGTCAAGGGCTAATGCTATTATGCTCACTTTGTACAAATTTCTCTGCAAACCAGGAAGGCTTCTAGGATAGCTGAGTGTGGAATAAGAGTTATTCATTGTTGACCTCAGTGTTACAGAGTAAGTCTAAGTGCTTTTTAAACAATATCACATGCATTATCTTATTTAATCATTATAAGAAATCTAGGAAGGAAGATGAAGAAGGTATTACTTCAATTGGCACTTTACAGTTGAAGATATTAAGATTTTGGAGATCAAAATTTTACCCAAATCCTCATAGCAAGTAAGCAGGTCACTCTAGAGACCATATTCTCAGTCGATATTCTACACACTGATTCAATTGTATTTTGAAAATTCAGCAGATATTGTTAAGTATGAGCTAAACTATTAGACTATATTAATTTGTTAACCAAGTTATTTATTTAGAAAATTATAAATGTTTAGAAAAATGTACTTTCTCATTAATAAGTTATTACATGTAGTTAATGAAAAATGTCTAATTTCTTTTTGATGTTATGCTAATTGCAGATTTTTTAAAGGCTTATTAAAATGCATCATTATCTACTAGAGTTAAAAAGATTAGTTGCTCCCCCTTATGCATAAGAAAATGGAATAATCCTTGTTTCTGACAATTTTCTGGAGGAAAAACAAATTTCAATCATAAAAGATTTGCCTTTCAATAACACATTTATGTCCTTTATTTGGCCTCCAGTAAAATATTATTATATTAGATCACATTTCTTTAGTTATATACAAATTAGGCATATTGCACAATGTCTAGAAATTACTTTCCTAATGTTTCACAATAACTGGAATTAATTGAAATCCTTTAGGGTATATGAGGCCGGAAGTGTGTCGTGTTCATGGTATAGTAGGAAATAATTAGATATGTGGTGGAGAGACACTCCCAATTAAATCTTTATGGGAAAATGATTTTGAAATTAGCTTTAAGAAAATTGAATGGAATCAGATCAGAGGCAAATTGTAACACTCCAGCATAGTATTAACAAGTATATTTTATATCTATTCATGGAATCTGAGTTGTTTTACTTAGAGTTAGAATATAATTTGTGCGACATGTTTGGCAAAGTTAGGTCTATGCCAGATGAACTAAAAAAATCATGGAAACATATTTTCATCACAATAGGAAGTTTTTTTATAGCAGTAATGCCTTACCTTTAATTATCAGATTTATATATAAACCTTAAAAGAGAAAATAATGAATGTATGTTAATAGCCTAAGTTCATATGAGACAGACACAGACTAATACAGAAAAAAATCTTCTTTGTTAGATTCTGGAAATCTGACATTTATTAATTAATACATTGTTTATTAAATCGCATGGAAATATTATATAAGATCTTATATCACTTTCTGTTTCAATTTAGAAAAATTGTTATGAATTCACATGAAACAAGATACATTTCGAAAAAGTTTGAGGTAATCCTATCTACGTAGACCCCCTAATTCTTGTTTTACTGCCTTGTTTTGGAAGTTCTAGTACAACACTTTTTTATTTTATTCATTTCTAACAACATTTAAGTAATATAGTTTCAAAGTAAAAAATGTTTATGTAATTATTGATGGAGTTGAAACACTTTAAATTTTGGAGTAATTTCCATAAATAAAAAAACCTCAGATTCAGGGAGGTTAAATAACTAGCCACATAAAAATATCTAATTGTTAGTGACACCTTTGGAACTAGAATTTTACTTCTAACCTTGTCTCTATACTGAACATGGACCAAAATGTTTCCAGGGGGTAGTTGCTTGCTTGTATTTCTCCATACTTGGACAAATGTTCAGCGCACAATGAACAGAAACACTTTTTAAAAGTTAAATTTGAGGACATTTGTACTCATGCTGAGGTGCAGCTTTAAATGTTTTTCTGGATCATTATTGACATTCAATTATCTCGTGGAAAGATTGTGGCCTCTAGGTTTTTGCCATAATATTGCAATTATAATTTACATAGTGCTTCAGTGATTGGCAAGAAGGAGACTGCAGTGTTATTCACATGCAGAATTTCCGTCCTCGATGAGTAAGCTATTATGTATAAAAGGGAAGCATTTTAAGCAAATTGATTTTCTGTGTAGAGCTTTAGCCCAAAAGGACTTCTTTGTGCAAAAATCAGGATCAATGGTTCTATGCAAAGTTAAATTGAATCATGTCACTGCTTCAATTTTATAATAGTTGTAATGTACAATAAATAATAAACTTGCTTTGGAATCTTTCTTGTTGGTTGTCCTAATTTCAATAACAATAAGTGCGTATTTCATTACACCACTTGCTGTTGACATCAGAACCATCAATAGAATTTACAGTGTAGGAGGCATATGTTTGCATGTCAACCAAAAGCAGGATGCTTGACATGTCTTGTCATTTATTTAACCAAAATGCTGGTAAAACTCAACTCTATTATGATAATTAAACTCTGAATTTATGAATATCATGTAAATGAATTAAAATGAAGAAAGTAATTCCTGCTAGTATGGAGGAGTTGGGGACAGAATTTGGTAGCATATGTTAGTGCATTAAATTGTGACTAATGATAATATTTTCAGTGTAGCAGATCTGGTACCTCCAAAGGGAAAGAGCCACGAGAGGATTGACATGATTCTTCTGACAATCCAAGCTTAGAATGCACATTTGTTCCAATAACGGAAATATTTTGGGAGAGATGGGCTGATGCAAATAATTATGTAGATGGAAAAAGGAAAGTGAAGTAGCATTTGTTGAGTACTCCCTGTATGCCAGGCAGTGCATATGTTATCCTGCACATTCACCTAACAAGACAAGTATTTTTCAAATTCTTACTATGCCAGGAGTCAGATATATGATAATGGACAGGGAAGATTTAGTTTATACTATCCTGGAACTTACAATCACCTTGCAATGGGTATCTAAGTTGCCCTAATTTAGGATGAATAAGAGCTCAGAGAAGTGAAATAATTAGTTCAATGTCATATTGTCAGGAAATGGCAAAGATAGGATCCAAACCTAGGTCTGTCTCTCTTCAAAGCCTGGGTATCTTGTGCCATCAGCAAATTCAGTTGAAAAGTGAATACATGCTCAGGTATATAATAACAAACATGTGCCTATGTCTATTCATTTGGTAAATTCCTAGTCCCCTGGATTTCTTTGGGTTAAAAAAATATATATATAAAGCATATCATTTTTCAAATCTTGGCAGGAGCTTATGTCTGGGCCTGAGTCATTTCATTACATTTGACTGTCACACATAAAAGCTTTTCTTAAAATGGTAATATGCACATATTTTTGAAAATTAATTTAATAAAATATTCACTGAAAACAAAGATTAATTACTCCAGGTTTGTCAGCCAACACAACCAAGTGATGACTGTGGCTTTCTTTTTTGAAACAGTTGTTACTTAGACACAAATTATGATGTATTTTTGGAAGATAATTCCTAAATTCACATTAACTGCTTCATAAATCATAGACCAACTGAAAAATTTATGAGAACATTCTCACATGTAGGTGTGTATAAAAACAGGCAAATCTAAGGCTAAAAACAAATACAACTCTCAAGCCTTTTATTTCTTCAGAAATTAGTTAACTCCACCATTGGTTTCACTGGGAAGTAAATTTTTAGTTAAGAAATTTAGGTCATAGGAAGTTATATAACTATCTAATTAAAAAAACTAGTTTGAAAATATTTAAGCATGAAGAAATATTTAGCATTTTTTAATCAAAGAAAATTGTATAATTAACCCTCTCTCTCTTTTTAAAACCAGTTAAAAATTTTTAAGCATATAGATAATGTTCAATATAGGTTTGGGAAATGAGTGTTTTAAGGATATTTGAGGCTGGGCGTGGTGACTCATGCCTGTAATCCCAGCACTTTGGGAGGTCATGGCCGGCAGATCACTTGAGGCCAGGAGTTCGAGACCAGCCTAGTCAACATGGTGAAACCCCATCTCTACTAAAAATACAAAAATTGGTCGAGCGTGGTGGCACATGCCTGTAATCCCAGCTACTTGGGAGACTGAGGCAGGAAAATTGCTTCAACCTGTGAGGCGAAGGTTGCAGTGAGCTGAGATCTCGCCATTGCACTCCAGCCTGGGCAACAAGCGTGAAACTTCGTCTCAAACTAAATAAATAAATAAAAAAGGATATTTGAGGGACCCTATCCAGATGTGGACCCTGAGCATTTCAAATGCAAAAGCAAATTTCCTCTATTTAGTACTTGATACATACAACTATTTTTGAATCTCTACTATATACTAGATATTATTTCTGGTGCTTGAGATGTATTAATGAACAAAAAAAAAAAAGAAAAAACCACTTACTTTATGGTGCTTACATGTTCTTCTTCCTAGATTTCTGAAAATTATTCTCCTGATTTCCTTCAGTTACTCTCCTTCCTGCCAACATTCTTTAAATGCTAATGTTCTCTGAGGTTTTATTAACATTTTTCTCCCTATGTACTGTATTTGCATATATCATTCTTGCCTTCAACTGTCTCCTATATGTTGCTTTAAAATCTATATCTTCCACTTTTCTCTTGTATACCAGTTTCATGTGTCCGAGTGCTTACTCAAGTCCATCTGGAAATCCCACAGTTACTTCACACGTAATGTGTCCTGAATTAAAGCACTTATTAACCTCCACTTCCCTTCCAAAGAAATCTTTGCTTTCCTTAGTTTCTTTTCCTTTCTATCAGCATCTTGACACTGATCAAGAAGTCAACCAATGTAAATGTCTATAGTGTAAGTGATTAATAGTTCAGATTTCTAGACTCAGACAGCCTGTGTTTCTATCTCAACTTTGTCAATAATTAGCTTAGTAATATTGGCAACTGATTTAACCTATTGGAACCATAATTTGCTTAGCTGTAACTTGGGGATTTAGCTGCTAGAATGATGGTGATAGGATTTTAGGGTTTAGTACTTAGTAAGGTGTAAATAAAAATTAGTTTTTGGTATTAGTTTTGCTTTTATTATTATATTTTTATAGCTACCACTACTCAGTCATCTTAAAGTGTGCTTGGGAAAGTCCTAGTGTGTCACAAAGCTTTGGGGGCTTCCTCTGCCTTTGAGTCTGAAAGCTACAGTTCCTGATTACCCTCTAAAATAACTTCGGCTAGAAAAACTCTGATGTTGGCTGGGCACGGTGGCTCACGCCTGTAATCCCACACTTTGGGAGGCCGAGGTGGGCAGATCACCTGAGGTTAGGAGTTCAAGACCAGCCTGACCAACATGGAGAAACCCCGTCCCTACTAAAAAAATTATATATATAAAATTAGTCGGGCATGGTGGCAAATGCCTGTAATCCCAGCTACTAGGGAGACTGAGGCAGGAGAATCACTTGAACTCGGGAGGCGGAGGTTGCAGTGAGCCGAGATAGAGCCATTGCACTCCAACCTGAGGGACAAGAGTGAAACTCCATCTCAAAAAAAAAAAAAAAAAAAAAAGGAAATCTTTGAAGTTATCTGTTCTCTTTACTAGAGTTCAGTAGTTTTGAATTTTGATTGAAATGGATTCTACTGCTGAATATAATTTTATCAACCAATAACATAGCTCTAGGGATACCACTTTGTTTTTCTGTTCAAATCTACTTTTTCAAATACTACACTTGATGAGCCAAACTTTCCACTTGGCTCTGAATTTTTTCTTAGTTCAAGGCTTTAAGTGTCTGCATTTGGCTCAGAATCCCTATCCTCCAGGATGAATTCTCCTGAGAAAATATTGTAAGAGGTAGACAAATGCTGTCGAATACAAGGAGGGGTGACATTGCTGGCTCTTCCTGATACTGCTCTGGTTAGATCAAGTTAGAACTGTGCCGTTAATTAAAAGAAGGCTCCTTTCGTCTTTAATGTATTACCCACAATTGCAAAGCTACTGGTCTCCAACAACAAAGCACACTCCAAAAACAAAACAAAACAAAAATCTGCCTGTGTGAAGAATGAGCCAAGAATAGTAATTAGCTTTTCGACATATTGTTTCTAACGAATGTGTTATTTATTTTAAAATACCAATAGACTGTCTATTAAACTAAAACCTCCAACTCTGTTTCTAGCATACCCATATCTCTCCGTGTAAAAAACATGGTATTCAAAGCCGAGAATTACATGCTATATTGAACATGAACTTATAGACAGATAATTTTGAATAGTTGAAATGAGTTATAGGCAGCAAGTAAGTGGTGTTCATATATATATATATATATATACACATATAGACAGAGAGAGAGAGAGAGAATAAAAATTTTAGTCAGAAACATGTAAGTACAAATTGAACTTTCATTGTTTTTCTGTTACTAAACATAATTTATAACTTGAGTCTGTATTTTCAACTCACTTAAGTTTCTATCATGTAAACCCAGTTGAATTAGCGTTACTTAGTAATTTCTGGTTTTTACTCAAAGGACATCCATCTCTTAACCCCAGATTGCACTTAAGTAGGTCTAGGTGCAAACCACATGTCTTAGATGGGCCATGAAAGGCAACAATGCAGTCTTGACCATGAGCACCCACTGGCCTCTTCAAGACTCCGCAGAGATATAAATCATGATGTCAGGTGTTTGATTATGAGTTTTATTTCCTACAGCATCAGTTACCTCCATTCCCAGTAGACCATAGCTCTAACTTATATGGTCCATGCCACATGCACTAACAATGTCTCTCAGTCACCACAAAGAGACCTTTGTCTTGTGTGGCAACCCTCTCTCTTAGCTAATTGTAGTTCCTTCTAGACCTCTAGAAGGCCTGGAAAAATTCCGACAAATTATGGCCATTTGTCTAGAGCTATGGAAAATTTGGGGAATTGTTTCAGATCCTCTCTTCTAAATACATTCCCTCTTGTTTCTGCCTTCTGTTGAGGACTCATGCTGGTACAGGAAGCTTTCCTCTTCCTCTCTCTTTGGCTTTCTGGCTGTGCCACTCTTCTTACCCCTCAGGTGCAAAAAAATGGGTTTATTGCTCCCAAGCTTATGGCATATTATCATCATCAGGCCATGCAAAGCATCTCTATTGGATAGTTGATTTTTCTCTTTTACCTTGATTCCTACTCCATTTTTCCTTCTTTTAATAGTTGTCCCATTAACTGTGTTTGACACATATCCTTATATATGTATCTATCCTGGTAAGATATGCAGTATATTTTTGTGTATGTTTTTACTTTATTTAAATGAAACTCATATATATATATATATATATATATATATATATATATATATATATTACCTTCAGTTTTAAGATATATCCATGTTGCTGTAGGAAGATCTTGATTTTTTTTGTTTCTGCTACATAGTATATATCTACCACATTGCATTAGGTTGAACTATATGAAATTGACCTTTTTGTAGAAAAAAATGGTCAAAAATTCACAATTTCATATGGTCCAACTTAAACTCATTCATTTCCCTAGTGACAGAAAAATAGACTGGCCATTTTTTTGCAACCATGGCAATGTATCTATTAGCATGCTTGTGTATGTGGTTTATATATTATGCTCAGGAATGAGATTGCTGGGTAGTGGAGTGTATGTTCATTAAATTTCACAAAGAATGGCCACACTGTTTTCTGAATGTCTACTCTACCTGGGGCCTCCTTTGTAAGTCCTGGTGCCATCTCAGACATGACCACGTGGCAAGAAATAAGCCCCCATTGTTCTTGGACCTCTCCAAATCTGTTTGTTGTTTGTTCCCTTTTCTCTAAACGCGGGCTCAGCCAAAAGGGAGGATGCTGTGCTCTCTGTTGATGATGAGAGGCCTGTGGACTGGTAATGACAACACTAAAAAATTGTATCCCATGATGTGTTCCTTCATTTGGAAGTCTTTCAGTTCTAAATGTCAAAATCCTAACACAAATTATTTTAGTTAAAAAGGGAAGTTTTTGGCCCATTATCCAAAGAAGGGTTGAATGACGAAATCACAGGAGGATAGCTGCATTTGGAACCAAAAATATTAGGGGCTGAAAAGGTAGCAAGGTGTTTTCTTCTCCAGTCCTTGCTACTTTCCACATGATGCTCTCTCACTGTAGACCAGCTTTCTCTACATGATGGAAAACACAGTGGCTGGCAGGTTCTGAGTTTTATGCCATAAAATTCTGTCACCTGAGAGAGATCACCTCTGTCACTCAGATTCATGTATAAAATCCTAGGGAATTTCCCTGATATCACTGGCTTGCGTCAGTGCTTATTTCTGGATCACTCAGCTCCAGTCAGATTAGGAGTGGAGTTAGGCATGAACTTGTTAGCTTTGAGAGGCCATATGTATGGAGGGAGTGGTTCCAAAAAAGAGGATGGGCAGGCTACTTGGCACATTTAGATGCTGATGAGGAAGTAGCAGTGTAAGCTATAGTGTAAGATACATCACGTACCCCCACTTTCCCAGAAAAATACTTACTAGGCCATCGCTCCTTGAATGATGATTCTGCCAATACATTTCTCTTGGCCTATGGTCCTTTTATTCCTCCCAGCGCAACTATGAAACCTCTAGGAGAAAGTTTCCTGGAATCTCTCCCTGGTCCAAATAAAACCAGATACAGCCTGAAATGTGAAAAGGGCCTGTTTTTCTGCCCTTCATGCCACATAACCATTGTTAAAGAGGAAATCCATAGAAACAGTTTCCATCCCTAAACTTTCTGGAACAGTTAATACAATGACTCCGCCTGTCAGAAATTGTCTTCTTTGGGATTTCAGAGGAATATCTACTTTCTAATCACCAGAAAGACTTTAAAGTGGACAAATCCTAATGCCGATGATATGAGTTACATGTAGAAATCAGTCAGATTTGGGAGCGAAGGTGATAGCTGGGGAAGGCAGATATCAGCCATCAATGTACACAGGTTTAATTCCTGGCTATAGTTAGTAGCACAGGTGTATAAAAGAATTGTAGGTTCTTCTGTATGTCTTTTTCCACCCACTGCGAGGCTTTTTTTTTATTTGGCTCAGAAGAACCTCCTGTGGCCAATTGTGGGTTGAAGATAATTAGCCTTTAATTATCACCAGTTACATTTTCACCTGTTCCACTTGCAAATCCCCAGAACTTCCAGTTTTCCAATTAGCGTATTCATCCTCCAACAAGGAAATGTGGGGAAACAGCCTTTCCCTTTGGGAACTAACCTCTTCCCCACTAACCTTTCAAGTTATATTTTAGCTAGTGTAAGAACACCCTTGAGAGGATCAACTTATTTTTATTTGCAATATATATCTACAGAATCTCAGATCAAATGTGTGCTCTCACTGCAGTAGCCGAATCTAGGTAGACACTGGGAATATCATCTCTAGGGAGATCAGAATAATGAGTGTTACTTGAGACAAGAGCAGATGAATTAAATTCACTCAAATAGGCAAAACCTTATTTGCAATCTAAAGAAGAGTTTTCTTTTCTGTTTTCCTTTTTGGTTGCATATGGATAAAAGTCAAATGCAAAACATTAGATTGGGAAAAGAATTCTGATTTAGAGTATTATTTTTTTTTTTTACCATCTGTCAGGAGACTGAATCTTTATCCATTCTAGCAAAGATAGAAAGGACCTTTGACTCACACTAAGGAAAGTGACTGTGGTGTAATCTTGGAAGCAATAAAATAAATAAATACATAAACAGGGGATAAAATCCCATAGAATTAAGAAAAACTCATTAGCAATAAGCTGGCAAATTTAAAATGAAACATTCACTAATCCCCCAAAAGCATATTACGAAGGAAAAAAGGATAATTTACTTCACAGACCTTTTGAGGTTTTATATCTTTGTATCACATGGTATCATATATACTTGATAGTAGAACTATAGAGAAATATTTGGAAAGGCTGTTCTGAGAATGCCTTCTCATTAGCATGCAAATCATTTATTAAGATGCAAATAATTTAACGATAATGTGGCCATAGTCCCCAGAGTAAATAATTTCCATTTTCATTACTGTATATGATATAAATACCCATAATGTTTTCCCTGAGAATTAGAGTGCTTATTTAGTACACTTTGATCCGACTACAAATTTTGTCTCATTACTCCTCACTTTAAAGCAGGTAAGTGAACGGGGTTATTTTGCTAGCTCACAGAGGAAGAAATAGAAGACACAGGGTCAGTCCAATCATAGGATGAGTTTAAAACATATGGATGTCCAGGGTTTCTAAGCTACTGATATGGTTTGGTGTGTTCACTAACTCTTCTTTGTGTGAATTTTAATCAACTAATTACACTTCTAATTGTAGGAATTAATTGTAGGAATTGTAATTGTAAAAAAAAAAACATAGTCAATGTGTTATTTGGCCCAGTATCAAATAATGTAGTTTTAAAATTTAAGATCATAAATTGAAAAATAAAAATCTCACCCCTTGCAGTATTCAAGCCATTGAGACAATTACCTTGAGAAACTTTGTTGTGCAAAGAGTTATGTGTGGTTTTCCTTTTGAAATGGTAGGATTTACAAACTGCACACGACAAATTAAGTGACATATTTTAATATTCCCATTTTCAGCATTTTTATTCCTAAGTTATAGGGAATGAATAATATTAAAGAAAGAGTAAATGGGGGTAAAGAAAAAAACTAAAAGATTAAAGAAGGAAGAATTGAATGACATCTATTTTTACCCTGCTTAAATTACTTGCTTCGCCCATTTAACCTATTAATCTCAGGTAGGGAACTAATTTACCTGTCTGAGGAAATTGACGACTGAAGATGATCAGTTAATATAGAGTTATTGTTATTTACATTTGAAAATGCTGCAAAGGTGATCGCATTTTGTGGGCCTGAATGTGTCTCTGATTTCTACGGTACTTCCTACATAGGCTATGTATGTTTCCTATGTGGTTAAGAGCATGTTTGTAGTTTACAATCACCCTGGATTGTTGGTCCCTATTTTGGGCTTCATAGCTTACCCAATACTTTCTTATAAACAAGAGCGATCTTTCGCTCATGGCTATGTATCCCATTGGACTTTCTGATGCTTTTACTTTCCAAAAGCAAATGACTTTGTTGCCTGTGGTGATCTTTTTAGCCAGTCTTCAAAGCAGTGGTTCTGGAGTGTGTTTTGAGAAATGGTCTAACTTTTTTCCCATTACATCCAAAAAGTCTTAAAGTTCTCCATGCAAACAGAAACCATAGCAAATAGAGATTTATTTTTTTCCTGCATCTCATGCCTCCAAAGAAATTGACCAGTTCACATTAAGTATTCAGTGATTTTAAGCCCTTTTGGGTGAAACAGACTGCTATTTTCTGGAGTCATTAAGCTTGAGGTATGTGGGTGACTGGTACATCTTGTCCAGCTGACACACCAAAAATTTAGCTTGGGAAAACAAGGGCTTGTATTCCAGTTCCTGATGTTAGAAAATACCCATCTTCTGAGAAAGTGATTGTTCATCAAACTGAAGTGGGGCAAACAAATTGAAGGGAACACTATTCACACTAAATGGAGAGTGGATAGGATCTTTAGAGTTTTACAGTACTGGGAGTAATCTTTGCTCAGATTTACAGGGTAAATCCTTACAGGGTAGGTAAGAATTAAAACATTCTATTAGGAGAGTGTTTCTAATGGGAGAGTAATCTAAGAGGAAGATTAAGAAGAAAAGAAAGAAAAAGGAAATAATAATTGCACAATGGCAAGTCCGACCATGAGTTAGAAGCAAGGAATGTTCCATATATTTATACATTTCTCTATCTAAAGCCCCTTAAAATTAAGTGGCAAGTTAGCTTGGGGTAACAGTATCTTTGTAGCATTGTATTTTTGTTTGCCATACTGAGCATCTGATCCCAGTACCTGCTTTCAGTTTTACATTAATGTACATATATGTGTATGTGTGTGCAGTGGAATCCATTAAATATGGTGCTTCTAATGTGACGCTATATATTGTTTATGACACATAAGAATAAGAGGAAATATATAGGAAATACACTTATTTCGTATTTTCAGAGACAGAAATTGTTTATACGGAGATACTCTTTGAAGTGTTTTCAAAAATTCACAAAACTATACTTCTAATAACATCTATAATTTATTGATCATCTGTTATATACCAGCTACTGGCATTTGTTATTTACATTTATTGTCTCTTTATTATCATAATGTTTCTGAAAGTTAGGGCTGTTGTTTTCAAATGTTGCATCAAGGCAAAATCAAAAAGGTGAAGGAGTATTCTTCAGGGAATGTCAAAGCACAAACCTGTATCTCAAGGTAGTTCACAGTTTTGACATCAGAGTGCTACAATAACATCATATCTTTGGGAAGCTGGATTTTCTGCAATTACTATAATAAAAACAAAATGCCACACAAAAATCCATATGGAACAGGAAATGATGGTGGCGGAGTCCTGTTTGATTCTAAGATTTGAGAAGTTGTGCCATGTCCAACAGGCCACTAAGTTGTTAGGATGTAAGTATGTATTAAGTTTTGGATTAACTAGTTAATAAAAGGAATGTATTAAATATTACTTTTGGTCTAGGAGTGCTGTGACAAACACTAAATGCCTTCAGTGGAGAATATTTGTGTTAGTATGTCAGTTAGTAGTAATTCTTTGGCTACAAGTAACTTTCTAAATTGTGGGAATTAAACAAAAGTGATTATTTTTTCACGTATCTTAAAGTCTGGAGGTAAGCAGTTCAGTGCTGTTGCAGCAGTTCAATAAGATATTAAATGTTGTCTCTGTTTAACCCCATGCTTAGCATGCTGTCTCATGATTTCACTGTCAAAATATGACTGCTTCTGCTTTTGGTATTATACCCATGTTCAAAGCAAGAGTAGGGAGAAAAGGAAAGGCCAATGACATCCGTCTCTATGATAAAGAAAACAAAGGCTTTGCCATTGGCTGCCCAGCAGATTTCCATTTATAGCTTTTTTTTTTTTTTTTTTTTTTTTTTTTTTGAGATGAAGTCTCACTCTGTCGCCAGGCTGGAGGCTGGAGTGCAGTGGTGTAATCTCGGCTCACTGCAACCTCCGCCTCCCAGGTTCAAGCGATTCTTCTGCCTCAGCCTCCAGAGTAGCTGGGACTACAGGCATGCACCACCACACCCAGCTAATTTTTGTATTTTTAGTAGAGACGGGGTTTCACCATGTTGGTCAGGATAGTCTCGATCTCTTGACCTCGTGATCTGCCCTCCTCAGCCTACCAAAGTGCTGGGATTACAGGTGTGAGCCACCACACCCAGCCTATTTATAGTTTATTGGCCAGCTCTGTTTGCATAGCCATCTCTCGCTACAAAGGCATCTGGAAAAGGGAGTGTTTAGTGCCTGTAGCAACCTATAGTAAATCCTGTAAGTAAAGGAATTAGGAAGGGTGTTTACTTATTTTGAAATATCATCTACCTCAGCTAAGTATTGTCATCTCCAAAGTTACGCTGCCTACTTAAGCAAAAGTTAATCCTGCTAAATGGTTGGGCTAGGATTAAACTCAACTTTCTCTGTTTCCTACGTGCGTGCTTTTCCTATTATGGTTAGGTACCACATTTACTTTATTTCATATCTCCCTTTTACATTGGCCTCCTCTGCCATAAATGCATAACGAGTTCTTGGGACACTGAGGAGGTCCATGGGGCTGAAGAAAGGGGTACATTAGGTAGGATCACAGGAGCTCCAAAAAGCAAGCAGGAGAATTTTTTTTCTGTAACAGGAATGAAGAAGAGATGCTGTTTTCTGAAGTGAAGACTGTGTGATAAAATCAGTGTGCAAGAAAAGTTAGGCAAGAGTTTGCGTGTGGTCATAAATATGTGAACATCACTTCTTTGGGACTATCTCTTGGCACATCCACAGAATCTGGACTCCTCTAAGCATTTGTGAATGTTTCCCGATTCAGTGGCTGTGCCAAGAGATAGCCTCAAAGCTGTGAAGGATTCTGCTTAGCAAAATAAGAGATTAATACGATGAATTTTTATTCCCTTTTCTTTGTCATTAGGATAGAAAACATTTCTGAAGATGTATTTTATGAATGAAAATGATAACAAAATATGTTTCAGGGCATGGGCATTTTGTGAGTAGATACCTTTCTAATCTGGTTGCTCACAAAGATGACAGAGAAATCATAAATAATTCTCCTCAGATTCTTCCTATAAGAAACTAGTGCTTATTATTTCAAAAAAACGAGGGGGAAGAGAAACACTTTCTATAAGAAACTGATGCATATTATTTCAAAAAATGAGGGAGAAGAGAATCACTTAAGATCTATTAAAAACAAAAACATTTATGCTACCAACTTTTCGCAATGTTTCATTCCAAATATAGTGACATTAGACTCACATCAAGTGTAGGATGCAGAATTACACTTGTTCAAGTAGTTCATTTGGCAGCAGCACAGAAGAGAATATAATTTGCCAAGCATTGCTTCACTCTGTCTCCCTTAGTAAATGGAGAATTCATTATCAATAGGAAGCTGTACAGGAGATCTATTTGCTTGGTTACTGTTAGGAGTCTGCCCAATTTTTATTATATGTCCTTCTTTCTTCAGGTTTTAAATTTAGACATGAACATTGAATAAACCATAAAAATTGGAAAAATGAAGATGTTTTTGTCTTATGTTTCTGTACCTTGAAATGGCCTGCATTTTTCAGTGAAAAGCAAAGGCTTTTATGGCCTAGAATATTTTCTGCTTTAAAGAAATACACTCAGCAGACAAGTCATAATATGACAATATAGGTTTTCTATGTGGAGAAAAAAATCCATTTCTGTTTGCCATTATGCTTGATTAAAAATATTTTTAAAGTACTTACAAAATAATAACTTTAAAGTCAATTATTTTTTAATTAAATATTTCTCATCACTTTAGGTACTGTAAGATAATTGGTTGATTATGCTTGTACAATTCATAAAATGATGTTTCATTAATCAAATGTATATTAATTAAAGGCAACAATATTTAAATATAGAAAACATGGTGATTACACATATATACAAGCTACATTTGGAAACTGGAGATTTAATGCCTTCAAATTTACAGTTGCTAACTTTTTTTTTTTTTTTTGACACAGCATCATATTGTCCATCCACAGCCCATAAGGAAGCCCTTACAAAAAGAAAAGGATTCATCGATAAAGTTATGTCTTTTGTAAGAGACACAGATTAGCATTGCTTATGTTTAATATTGGCCATTTTAATAGTGGAACCAGATGACACACAGGCTTATGTATTTTTAAAACAAAAGGCAAGAATTAAAATGAAGGTTATTCATGATGTCAAGTTATTTAAAAATTTATTAGCTATTTCAGAAAGCATTTTAAGATGAATGATTTTTCAAACTGGCAAAACTTTGCAATTCATTCATACAGTTTAGATTATTGTGTGTTTACCTTGAGCCAGATACTCTGCAACTTGCTGAGTAGATCTTGTTGAAGAAGGTAAACACAATCTCTATCTGTTTTGAACTTTCATTATAGTGAAGGGAATAAATTGTGGAAATACTGAGAAAGGAAAGCATGGGGAAGTTGGGTAATATTGAGAAAAAAAAAAACAGTAACCTAGTCTAGAGGGACTTGTGGGGACAGTAAAACCTTTGAGGGGGAAAAATCGAAGCCTGTATCACAAATTAGCCAACTGAAGTGCGTGTGTGTGTGTGTGTGTGTGTGTGTGTGTGTGTGTGTTTAGGGTAGGGGGATGAGGGTAGGAGTGGAGAAAAAGGAGAGTGTAGGCTGAGTCATGAACATAGCTGAGACTGGTAAGATTGGACAAAGAGAATATTGGTTGGCATTTGAAGTAATCCAGGTTAGAGATATTGATGATGACCTGGGGTATGGTGACAACTAGAAACATATTCTGTGGATGACATGTGAAAGGCAAGAGGGAGGCGCTATAAAAATGTGGTGGATGGTGCAGATAACTGAGTGGGGCCAATCAGTGAGACAGAAAACAAAGGAAGAGCAAATTTAGAGTGGGTGAAATGGTATGTTCAGTTTTGGATTTGTTGAATTTTAGAAGTTGAGGAGCTATCTAAGTAAAAGGACACTAGCAGAAGCTCAGAACAGATATCTGGGCTGGAAAAATACACTGGGGAGTTATAGTATGTGAAGATGTCATATATGCCCAAAGAAACTTTCAGAGAGACTGTATGGGTTGAAAAAAGGAAATATGTTAGGGTGTAACTTGGATAAACATGAACATTGAAATGATTCGGTGAGAAGGTCCTAGTAAGGAGACTGATTTGCAGTAGCTAAAGAGACATTTTTTTAAAAAGGTATTACAAAATCTAACAAGGATTGACAAACTTTTTCTGTAGAAGGCAAGATAGTGAATATTTTAGGTTTTGTGGGTCAAATGATCTCTGTCCCAACTACACAATTCTGTCATAGACTCCAAAAGCAACCATAGACAATGCATAAATGAATATGTGTGCTTGTGTCCCAATAAAACTGTATTTACAAACATGGGGAATGAACTAGATTTGGCCTGTGGGCTATAATTTGCCAACCTCTGAAACACAGTACCAGGAAGACAAAGAGAAGAGGTTGTTTGATTAAGGTGAAAGTAGTCAAGGCTGTTAAGTGGTGTCAAAGGATAAAGTTCGATGAGGACTGACAAGTATTCATAAAATTTAGCACAAAGCAGTCACTGGGGATTTGGGTGAGGGGATATTTTCAGAAGCATTGGGAGTGTTGCAGCATCTGGAGGAGTGAATGGAAGGGGAGGAAGTGAAAGCAGTTTGTAAAAGAGAACTATATGAAGATATTTCCAGGAGAAAAGATAAATTGTAGCTGGGGGAACTTGAGGTAGAGAAAGATTTTAATTTGTTTTCTTTTCTGTATGTTTTGTAATATGAAAGAGTCCTCAGTATATTTAAATGCTAAAGGGCAGGAGCCAATAGAACTGGAGAAAAGATTCAGTTTTCTGAGCAGACAGGAAAGGTGGTATCTGGAGCAGCTACAGAGAGATTAGCATCAACTCAAGGGAAGACACATCCTCATTCATTATAGGAAGGAAGAAAAAAGGAAATCTTGCTATTTAGTAATAAGATGTAGAGAACATTCCTTAGGGAAAATTTCTATGGAGTAGGAATCTATTCATCTGACAAAATAAGGGGAGAAGTCATGGGCCCAAATACTTGAAGACAGCGGAGAAGATTTAAATTGAAGCAAGAAAACATGAAAGAAAGGCCTATTAGAGTCTGAAGACAATATAATTCAGAATGGCCAATCGGCTGGATTGTGTGGTTATGTTTTCCCCTGTAATCCTCAGCATCACAGGTGCAGATAGGTATGAAATGAATAGCTGGACTGGGACAGGGAGGGCTTTCACCAGGCAGGCAGAATGAAAGGAATTAAAGGTATTGGCAAGAGATGGTTGAAGATGTGGAACAGAGAATACAGAGAGGGAAGAAGAGAGGATTGGCAGTTCATGTATTAGACACACTGACATGTGTATTAGGATGTTTTTCATGTAGAAAATTACCTTATCTGCAATGGGTTTTCAAGCCCATCCTTCAACAGTACTGTCCATCTTTGATGTCCCTGGAAGTAAATATTATAACTCATACTTTTCATCATATAATGTGAAAATAATTACATTCTCAATTTTACATCAAAGTGATGCACACTTTTATAATGTATATAATATATGTTAATGCATACAATTATGTTAATGTATATAATATGTAATATATGCATGTTTTCAATAAGGGCAATGTCTCTCTATATATTAATTGAGTTACAGGTTTTTTATTTCTGAAATGCTCATGATGCATTAGGAACTAGGCTAAGTGAGAGAGAACTGAAGTAAATAACACAAGTTCTTATTCTAGTAGAACTTAAAAATCTACTATAATATGCAACCACCTCTAGACATAATTATACTGCACCACAGTATAAAAGGAGTTATCTTTTCTTTCTTTAAAATTTCCTCCTAAAAAGGCTGAGTCATATTGAAAGGACTTTCTTCTAGAAAATTTTTCATTTTTAGTATCTGATCATCAGTTTTAATTATTATATCCAAATTTGATGTTAATATTTGGATTTGTTGGTGTCAAGTTTCAAGCTTGACATTTTTATTTTCTTTTTGAGTGTACCATGTGGGCTATCTAAAAGTAATTCCTCAGAAAGACATCAATTACTTGCATTGAAGGAGAACTTGAGTATTTACTAAAAGACTTAGTTAAGCAGTTAGAACAAGGCAGTCACAAAGCAGTTAATGGTGGTTACACACACTGGTTCATCAGTGATATCATGAATGATAAGAACGTACTCTTGTTGGAATTTCTGTGTCCTTATTGGAGTAGCAGGACTCATGATAAGGAAAGAGACAAAGAGAAAGCCACACAATGCTTATGGAAGAAATAGACAAGAAATATTTGAAAGCAGTTGTCACTACCTGTGAGAATACTGAAAAGCAACTGCCTTTTACTATACTTTTACTTTATACATTTGAAAGGGATAGCACACTAACTACTTAGTTATGGAAAAGTTATCCAATATATCACAAATAGGTATTTTGCTGGGGGGAGGGGAATCTGAGACACTTCTGTCACTACTAGACAAAACATGAAAAAATAAACATCTGGCATTTCAGAAAATTAAGCAATTTGGGAAAAAATCAAGCAGATATAAATGTAAACAATACCTAAGAATACTTTTAAAGAAACTAATATTAAGGCATTTGCTATATTTCTACTAAAATATCTATTTGAATTGTTCTCTTCTTTTATACAGGTAACTGAGTTCTTTTTCTCATTTTAATTCACAGCATTGTATCACCTTCTTGACTTTTTAAATGCCTCATCTTGTAATTATTTGGTTCCCAAGCACTAAAAGAGTATTAGCAGAAGGTTGACAATGTCACTGCAAAGTGTTTGAAAATCATTCACATTTGTGGTATTTCAGATTAAGAGAAAAAAACAGCAAATTAACCCTCTTCTCAAATCACACAAACTGAAAATTTTTATGTATGTATATATATTATATATATATATATACACACATAAATTTATTCAATTTTTAAAAAAGCATTACTTTTCCTCTGGCCAGAAAAGGATTATGCTTTTATTGAGTCCTCAGTTCACCTCATCTCACTTTTTTCTTTTCCCTTTTATTTTCACTCCTTTTAAAAATCTAAGGTACAATTTAATTCTAAATCACAATGGAATAAGTTAATAGAAATTATTTGAGAACAGATAACCAAGTCCTTTTAAAAACAGTTAATATGAATGAAGAATATTCAAATACGCAACATAAATTTCTAAGAACAGTATTATTTCCATCAAGTATTTCACCTTTGAAACAGTGAGTGTCAAGGGAAGTTTTAGCCATCTTGGTCCTTTCTTTGTGCATGATTAATACGGTGACTTGAAAGATGATTTACTGGCTGACAAAATGTCAAGTTATATATTTACATTTCCTCAATACGAAAAGCAGCTATAACACTTAGGGTTTTCGTTTCTAGTTTATTAACCTGCTGAATTTCACACAAAAATGTTTTAAATTACTAATCATTTGTGATAACATGAGGTGTGCCTTTATGAACAAAATTTAATGGCTTTTAGCACAACTTCACCACCTAGATATTATTTAAAATACAGATTTGTGTGTTAATTTTGAATGTGGTCTGGTCTTTTATTTAATTATTTTAGGGCCAATTGCAACCCCATGTTAACAGTTTACTTCTTTCCAACAAACCCTAAAAGCATACTTATTTTGAATGCGTACATGAGAAAAGCACATTAATGTTCAAAGTAATAATTAAATGGCCTTTGTTCTATCTACAAGCTTAGCCTCATTATAAATAAAGACAAACAAGTGCAACATAAAAAACATTTATTCGTTTTTAATGGACTTTTAAGAGAGTTTCTCAAATTATTGATGAATGTAATAAAATAAAATAAAATTAAAAGAAATGTCAAGAAGAAAACAAATTTAAAAATTAACAAAGCCCACAATAAATTTGCAATTACATGTCCATTAAAGGTTTTAAAGGGGGTTAATCTTGGCAAAAAGAAAAGAAAATCGATGCTATTGGAGCTTTAGCAGGAACAATTATTATCATTGCAAATTACTTAAACTATTAAGCTAAGAATAATTCAGAAATATCATTAGCAGTCAAATTACTGAAAAAACTTGTTTTCTTTCCCCCTTTGTTTAATTTAAACTTAATGTCTGCTTATTCTCACACAAGCAGAAAATGCTGATAAATAATTCCAGAGCATGCCTAAACATCTCCCTTCACAGCTAGCTTCTAATTTGATCTCTGGAGACCTTTCTCGGTAGCTGAATAAAATATTTTCATTTATTCTAGGAGAGCCTCCATCACCATACGTTTCTAATCTCGAGTTGCTTGGTAATGCCTCTAGATGAGGTCCTCAGCAAATCATTAAACTTGTTCAATAACAACATTACAAAACACAGGAGACCTGCCGTTAGTGAAACAAAGAAGTTTTTCAAACAGGGAAAAAAAAAATCTTTAATAAGCCAACTTCAGTTTCTAGGGCAAGTTTGAGAGATTATTTAACATTTTAAACTTTCTGGCAGTCACAGTACAAGAAGACTTCAAATTCACGGTGTCAGAATGTCTCACAAGGGCCATACTTTCAAGTTACAGAAACCGAGGCAGTGAGATTGCTTTGCTGATAGAATGCAACAGCTGCCCGGGTCCCCAGCCCGTGTCGTGCACACAGTCTCAGAATGTGCGCAAGACCTCAGCTCTGGAAATACATGAAACCCTGGACTATCAATTTGTTTGTTTTTAATAAAAATAAGTGTTCTAGTGATCTGATAATGGAAATTACTTTACCCAAAGTGTCTGAATCTATCAAGATAAAATTTGATGAAAAGAAATGAAAAACTTGTTAATTTTTCTTTCTAGGCTAGGAATTCATGATAAGCACTGATAATTTATGCCACATAAGACACATTACCAATTAAGAAGACACGTTAGTGGAAGGAATTGACTTTTTAATATACTAAGGTATCAGATTCCACACCAGGATGGAACCTGATTGCTAGGCAGGACTGGTCACTGGGGGCGTCTAATAGGTTTAAATCCCAGGAGCAAGGAGGAGAGACTCCTATCTGGTGACAGCTCATCAGTCTTGCTGTGTTGCTGGATTATTGTATTTTTATATTAGAAAAAAACTTAGTCTGTAAAAAGTTTGTCGAGCCTGTTGTACAGAAGAAAGTGGAAATAAGCAAGAGTATAGAGAAGGTATTTTTTAAAATAAATCTTTAACTTTTCCACCCAAACTTCCAAGGCGATGGATTTTCTTTTAAAACAGTTCCTGCTCTGGAAAAAACCGTATTTTATTTAACCTTATTTTCATTCCATGTTCTTGTGATTTTCTCTGCTACCAGAGTGTTCTGTGCTCTTGAATTGCAGAGTTGATTACCTGGTCTCTCCATTCATCAGCTCTCATCATCTTCTTAACCTTCAGTTTCTTTTCTCAGTCTCCTCCCTAACAACTCCCTAACTTTCCTTCTTCATATGGAATAGAATTTCTAGAAGTTAACATGTATTAGAGACAATGGGGGGCATACAAGGGAGCCATCTATTGGAAGAGTGATCAGTTCCCTTGACCATTGCAGTAGTTGATTTAGGAAGCCAAGAGAAGCTAATGCTCTTCTTATGTATGTATTCTGAGCTAACCTGGCAAAGTAGCATATAGAGCTATTGTTAGACCTAAAATAAAAGTTGCATTGACTGAGTGTTCAAAACAGCATACATTCATACTCAGAAAAAGAGGTATATGTGAGTAGAAATGGAGAATTTGCACTTTACCTTTAACAAAGCTTGATTAATTATAACTTTTTCTTTGCTCTTACGATCTTTAGCAGTATTAGGTTTGGTCACTATCTGGACATATAAATTAGAAAAATGCTCCAGAATAACTATACTAGAAAAAACATATAGCCAATTTATACCACTGGCCTGGCTAACACTTTCAAAAACACACTCTAATACAAAAGGACTGGCCTGGCTAACACTTTCAAAAATACATTCTAATACAAAAGGACTATGATTCTACATTCCTTTAAGACTCAGAAAAGATATAATGCTGTGCTAATTAGTACTTGAATTGCAAAACATTGCCTTCTTTATGATTGTTTTCTGGAAGTTCAATTCTAAGCCAGAAAATGTCCACAGTTTCATTCACATTGTATATAAAACTTTTCATTTGTTCCTGCTGGTTGAGGTGTTTTCATGTACTTTGAATAAAAAAATCATGAGGAGTCATTTGCAGAAAAAAAACCACACTAATTAAAGGAAAGTCTGTGTGTACTAGGGTGAGAGGAAACACAAGCCACTTTCGGGGCTGCAATGCATACAGACAAGGAGCCTGAAGCCTTGGGGGTTGTAATCTAGGTTAGGGATTAGGGATCCAGGTTTTGGAGTCACCCTGCCTGGGTTTAAATGTAAATCTAGAGGATAATAACTTCTTGACCTTGAGCAAGTTGCTAAATCTCCCTTTATCTTAGTTTCCTCACCCAGAAAATGGTGAGAGTTGTGCTGATTCTAGGTTGCGTGAATTAATTGAAGAAAAACTCAAAAATACTTTTATGTTACCTAAAACCCTGTAAGCATACAATAATGGTTCGTTATTATTTTTACTCCTATTATGGCATGACGACCAAAGTGGCAGGACTAGATGGAGTCCATTTGTGATAATTTAATTTCTGTTTCAAGTAGCATCACAAAAATATTTTGTCATTTGCCTACTGCATCTTCCAATCATGCACCATCAAAGTCAGGTACCTTCCTCTTCTTTGACTAGATTTCATTGTCAATAAAGACTGTTGAAGCTGAAGAAGAAAAAATGCTTAGTTCTTAGGAGCACCTGCACTGGGATCATACTGAGGCCAATGTGAATGCCAGCTCCACTACTTACAGGGCAGCATGGCATAGTGGCTAGGCACCTAGATGCCTACTTTGCCACCTGATAGAAATGCCACTGTAAACTGAAAATAATAGTACTTACCTCATAACTCTACTACAAAGCTTAAATTAGTATTTGCAAACAGCTTAGAATAGCTTCAAGTGTATAGTAGTGTTATGTATTTGTTTCAGGAAAGTCTTTCCCGGTATGATATTGAGCCTCTCTGAATCTGTTTCCTTGCAAGTAAGATCAAAATATAATTCTTCCCTCAAGGGTTATTAGAGGATTAAATGAAATAATACATATATAACACTTGACATATAGCAAGGACTAACTATTAATATTCCTAATTCTTTAACATGATTTTTCTACCACTTCTTAAGACAAATCCTGTGAAGATAATCTCTTAAAACATTCCTATGGTAAAGGTCTATTAATTTCAATAAATATCTTCTTTTCTCTTCCCTGTGGCATATAATTCTTGCAGGCCCAGCTTCATTTTCATTTCCTTCAGGTCTACACTAACATACTAACCTATCTCTTCTGTAACATGCTGTCCAAAGGGCTTCACCTAACTTATTGGTGTTTATCAATATTGACTCCTACTTACAATGGAAAGCACATAAGCTACTTCATCGGAAGACTTCAAGTCATCATGTACTAGATGGACCGCTGAGTTGGGAATGATACTTCGTCTCTCTAAAGCTCAGTTTCTTCAAACAAAAAAACTACATTGTATGTTATTTACTGGGGGCAATCATCCATCCAGTACATTTTGTCTCAGGTCTTAGCAGATTGGTTTGACCAAAGATGTAAGCAATTTCCGAAGAAAGCCCAAATCAGTGGGTGGGACTAGTTAAATCAAACATTGAAATATGTCACACTTGGAATAATGCCATATGTTTTGTACATTTGAGTTTACAAATTCCTTAAAAGAAACATTTAATACTCTTTTGCCAGATGGAAAGCCATGGCTCTAGAAAGTTAAAAAGCTCTAGACAATCACTCCAATGATTACTGCTTATTGCTAATTTTACTTTACCTTGCCACTTCCCATCAGGCAACAAGAAGCCCAAAGTGTGAATAGAGAGAGAAGCAGTGTCTCACCATTTTTTTCTGGGGCATCACAGGGAAAGTGATAGGAATTAAATTTATTCTAGCATAAGCTAAGTCAGTGCTTTTTGTTTAACTTTCTACATTCATGTGTCATGCCAATTTCAAGTGGTTGAAGACTGACACATTGATTGATTGTACCCCAGAGGACAATCATAAACAAGGTCTATTTTTTTTTTCTTAATGTTACCTTTCAACTCCTTCTGACCACTCTTGAAAGTGTTCACCAGCCTTGCTCTTCTATTAGGGAATTGAGATTTTATTTTTCTATATTTCTGCTAGCATTCTTATCCATTAATCTCTAAAGCATGATGATAACATAGTCAAAAATATCTTTAGAATTTTCTTCTTGGTTTCACTGTTGGAGGTAGAGATCTTTGCCTTCCCTTGTTTACTCCATAGGGCCTGATTCTCAAGACGTTTTCTATAGTAAGATTGGGCCACAACGTGTTGCAATGTATCACCTAGTTTAAATAACAGCAGCCACAATTCATTTTTTCTTCAGTAATATATTAATCAATGTCATCTGTGATATTATTAATAATATTGCTGAATGGCAGTAACAGTGATCATCTGCTACCATGAGAGCAAATCAAAGCTACTTCTTTTTTGTTTTTGGTTGTAGTGATAGTATTCTTTCTCGTAGATGTCTTATGTCTCTCTTCTTAGTTCTGCTAATTACAAGCAATTTCTATTAGGCTTTAGGTATTAAAAGTGTTAAAACCACATTTCCCTCAGCTTATCCAATGTAATTTTAGAAAATTTTAGAAAAATAGTAAGCATTTTTATTTATGTGGGACATGTCAGAGCCTTTATTATGATAATGCTCATTGTGACTCTTCTAGCACTGTTCAGTGTACTTTGTTTTGTCGTTTACTATTGTTTTTCTTTTCTCCTCCAGTAGCATCACATGGGCCTAATGGCTCAAGAAACATGCTCTGGGAAATATTTTAAAATGTAAAAAAAAATTGTTTTCATTAAAATTAACTTTTAGTAAAAATAGGCTCCATTAAAATTGAAGTTGATTGAAAAAGTAGTAATAAATGTTGTTTGTTTATTCAATATTCGATAGACACTATATGTTATTGTTAGATCTAATTATCTTTGCTCTGAAATTCAGAAAAATTAAGTAAATTGTTTAAGGTCAATTAAATTAGTGATGTTGAAATGTGAAGCCAGGTCTCTCTGTCTCATACACTTCATAGGTTTTCCCTGTGTCTGAGAGTTGTAGCTGCTCAATTCATTTTTCTGCAAATGTTTGGGAAGATCATTCCATAAGTTGTAGATGCAAGTATAGATGTAGGATAAAAAATTAAGGTCATTATCAAAACAAGTCCAAGCTTGGGGATAGCAAGGGAGATATGGATAAAATTTTTCTTACATAGTAAGAATCATGAGATAGAATGAGCAAGCAAGAGAAAGAGCGAGAGAGACAGAGAGAGAGAGAGAAAAAGAGAGAGATCCTGTTGATTTTTCAAACTTGTTACCTGAATTAGAGATTCTGTCATTTATTTTCCTTGGAAGAAGCAGAAGATTCTTCTGATTCAATTGTCTGGGAGATCAGTGTGACTTTTAACTCTTGAGATCTCAGTATGGAGGGCAGAAAAAGATTTCTAGCCTTGAATCAGAATACTCTCTAATTTGCCTATACAAAAAATAATAATGAATGGCTACATTAATAATTAAATAATAAATATATAAATAACTGAGAACAAAGTGCTCATTTTAACATCCATATTTATTAGCCAACTTATATTTTCCCTCACTGGCACTTTACTTCCTCTTTAAACAATGATTTCAGCTGTTTCATAATCTTTTAGATAACATTTTAACATAAAAATATGACCTCTTTGAATTTTTCTGTAGTTCCTGAAGTATTATAAATGGTTATCCATATAGCGTCTGTCAGTTCCCCAGACAAAGTCAACAATACCTTCTAAATGTCACTAGAATACAAGCTCTCTTAACCACCTTTATAATCTCACTCTGTAACAGCTCTGTAAATCAAACTAAGTCATGTTCACAAGCACTGTGGTAGGCAGAATTCTGAGATGACCCTCAAGATTGTAACCCCCTGATATACATGTCCTATATAATCCTTTCCCTTTCTGTATGAGTAGAACTGTGACTATAATGGATTTCACTCCAGTGACTACATTATGATATATGACAAAAGTGAAGTGATTTTGCAGATGTAATTGAGGCCCCATATGAGTTGACTTTTAGTTAATTAAAAGAGAGATTATTCTGGGTAAGACTGAGACCTAATCAGGTGAACCCTTGAAAGAAACTGGGCCTTCCTGATGGGAGAGATTCTCCTGCTGGCTTTGCAGAAGCAAGGAACCATGTTGTGAATCACTTGTGGAGGCAGCCCAGTAGCAAGGGGTTGAGTGTGATTTTTAGGAGTTGAGAGCAGTGCCCAGTGACAGCTAACAGGAAAACAGTGAACTCAGTCTCACAGCCACAAGAAAACAAACTCTGCCAACACACAATGAGCTTTGAATCAGACCTTTCCTTTGTGGAGCCTCCAGATGAGAATGTAGCTGGCCAATGTCTTGATTTTGGCTTTATAGGACCCTGAGCAGAAGATCCAACTAAATTGTACCAGACTCTTGACCGGTGAACCCTGTGAGATAATAATTATATGCTGATCTAACCTGCTTAATGTGTGGTAATTTGTTACACGGTAATAGAAAACTAATACAGCTACAAACACTGGTGGCTAGACCACATGCTACTAACTTCATACTATTGGGTTCCCTCCAATTGAGGTGTGTAAGCGATGAAGATCAGTTACATCTGTTTCCAACGCTGTTTATGCTTTTTTTACCTTGTTATATAAATCAAAGAAATATGAAAGCGTAAATCAGAGAATAGTTGTTTCTGTGAAAAACAGACTATTTCGGACAAAATTTTGATTTTAGTGAAAACTGTTTTAAGTAAAATTGTAGGTAAAAACTTTATTTGAGGTAGAATTTAGGTTAAAAGACTTTCTGTCATATTAACTACAGATGAGTCATCTGTAAAGATTAGGATGGGAGGAAAATTCCCTAAATCTAGAAGGAATCTATAATGAAATATGCTCTCATGCACCTTACATTCCTCTTTGCATTCTAATGATATAGATAGACATATGCAGATATAGATACAGATGTGTATATATGTATATACAGAGATATGCCTTTTTATGTTTCCTCATTTCAATCAATTTTATTTTATTAGCTATGTGGGTGTAAGGGAGATTCAATTTTTTATAAAAGCACTTTCAATATTTATAGAAATACAAGTTAAGACAGCTGTTTTGTGTTTGAAACTAGAGTTCTAGGTTCAAGATATGCTCAGCTTCCCAAACCTGGATAATCCATTTTAGCATTTCTGTACAGTGATGAGTTGTGTAGCATTTGTTACTAATATATTAATAAACCTTTTAAAGTGATATGCTATTTTATATATTAAATGTCACATATAAAATAACATCACCGGCCGGGTGCAGTGGCTCACACCTGTAATCCCAGCACTTTGGGAGGCTGAGGCGGGTGGATCACCTGAGGTCAAGAGTTCGAGACCAGCCTGACCCACATGGTGAACCCCATCTCTACTAAAAATACAAAAATCAGGTGAGCGTGATGGCACACACCTGTAGTCCCAGCTACTCGGGAGGCTGAGGCAGGAGAATTGCTTGAACCTGGGAGGCAGAGGTTGCAGTGAGCTGAGATCGTGCCATTGCACTCCAGTCTTGGGGGCAGAGCAAGACATCATCTCAAAATAATAATAATAATAATAATAATAATCAAATAACATCACCCTTCTCTTCCTCTGTTTATAATTCCTGCCCCTCCACCTCTTCCACTCCCTCCCCCTTCTTCTTTGCATTCAGTTATACTCTCCTTACTAGGAAAGAAAAAGTTACTGCTTGGATGTAACTCAAATGCCTGTTTTAATTTCACCAAAAGGACTCTATTAATAAAGTATAAGAATTTACCAATCATGTTCAGTAAGTAGAAGCAGAAATATACATGTGTATATCTGTATCTCTATGTATCTACTTCTAGCTATCTAGCTACCTGCCTACGTGGATAGATATGTATGATTGCCACATTCAGTGTGAAATGTGTGGACAACTAATTCTATCCTGCATAAAATGACGCAAACACATTTACACACAAATCCTTAGTTATATTCACATACCTTTGTCTATTCTGAATTTGAGAATTCCTTCAAATCCTGGGTACAACCGTAATTAGGAAAGACAAAAGAAAATTGTAGGACGACAGTGAACATTAATTCTTAGAACTTTATTATAGAATACTTATAATGAGTGAAACACTTTACATTACAGTGGTTCTCAAAGTATGGTCTGTGGACTGGCAACACCCAAAACACCTGGGAAGTTGTTGGAAATGCAAATTATTGGGTCCCACTTTTCACCTAATGAATCAGATACTCTGAGGGTAAGGCCATAAAATCTGCACGTAACAAGCTGTCCAGATACTTAGGATGCACCTTGAAGCTTAAGAACAGCTGCATTAAAAATCCTCTCATTACTCCATATGTTCAGTATTTTTATTAACTGCATCTTACAGATGAAGACATGAAACAGTGGTGTGTAAGTGTAACTGTCAATGTCCAATCAGGGAAACAAGAATCTGGATGTGTTGCAAAAAGAATGAATTTTAATATAGGAAATTAATTACCTAAATGATAAGAGAACAAAGAACCATCTTCAAGTCTAGAGAAACAAAGGGAGAGAGTACCTTTGTCTGGGTCTGGAGCCATCTTGCAGAAGGCAGAACCACAATGGGTCTATCCTGTGTATGCCCAATGAGAAAGTGGCTGTCCAAGGAAGAATCTGCCAGAGGGCCTACATGAGAGACGGAGCAAGGGAGAGAAATACCTTTTTCCCCTTCATTCTGTCCTCTAGTTTTCTACCGTTTTTCCGCTGGCTGCACTTACTCAGAAAACGGAAAATAGAGGAGCCTAAAAAAATGCAGCTTACTGCAATAGAAAAGCAGACTAAGAGCAGAGTAGGAAATGAATCTGAGGACAAATAGGCAAATGTTCACAGAAATGGTTAATTCTGTTTTCCAAAGTTAGTTAGTAAATGGTAGAGCTGGCAGAAAGTAAGTAAGCAGGAAGCTTACTTGCATAATTCCTGCTCTCCACCACCCACAATGAAAACAGAAAATACTACACATTCAGCAATAACTGAAAACATTACAGAAAAATTTATGGAAAGAATATATTACACAGCTCAAATATTGAGATCCAGCTGGCATCTAGAAACATACAAACAATAGTTTATGCTAGTTAAATCCTGCATTTTAGACGTCTTTTATGTTCAAGTCAGTCATCTTGGCCTGTTTACAGAGAAGCAGGTTAGACAGAATTCCTATGATGACTGTAACAGAAATAGGAAATGATCAGATCCTAAACTGGTGTATGGCATGGGATGATAATCAGGGGCATGGTCTCCAAGACCGACATTTTGTACACTTTGATTGATGTCTGTAGAATCATCTGTGGGTGTTAATTCAGATGAATGTGTGTGTGTGTGTGTGCGTGTGTGTGTGTGTGTGTGTGTGTGTGTGTGTGTGTGTGTGTGTGTGTTGTGCTGTTAGCACACCTTTTAATTGTTAAGCTAATTGGCCTTGCTCTTCCTGAATTACTTTGTAAAGAGTAATTACCTGAGACCATGTTGTAGCAGTTTGGTCCTGCAAGAGAACTGTTTTTGTGTACCACTTAAAATAAACCTGGCTTGTTGAGCTGTTGTTTTTACCCATCTCTCTTGCTCCCTTTCAATTTAGAGAGAACTCTCAGAGGTAAACCACAGGAAGACTCACACAGGAAAATTCCCTGAGGTCAAAGCTAGTAGCCGTGCCAAGTTGGAGACTCCAGGCATATGACAGCTCTTTGGGAGTTAGGTCTTACAGTGCCTGCCAAATGGGAATTTGAGATAAGCAAGGCGAACATTGGACTTCTTGTAACTTTTTTTGTGAAGGTGAAAAATGAAGACGCTGCTAATTAGCAAAAATGGTTGGTAACAACGGTTCGAATTCCAAATCCTGTGGTTGGTAAAGCATACATATGGAAATATAGTTAAGTTTAGTTGCCAAAATTTACAATCCATTTCCTTTCTGCAGTATTTGAATCCATATGGGTATTAGGGAGACCCAATTATTGTCAAAGCGCCTTCCGTATTTACAGGACAAGATAGTTAAGCTTGGGCACCTTTTTAAGATGTGTTCAGGTTTAGTTTCATAGTCCATAATCCACTTAGGTAAGGCAGAATACTAATAGGTGACTGCCTCGAGGCGATTTTTTTTTCTTTCTTAAAATATGATAAAAATTATATTTTACAGTATTCTAAAACAAATTGAGAATAAAATTTTTAGGTACTCAAGAGGAGGCAAATTTTTACATTATTTTTAAATTTTGGCAATACTTTTACCAAAAAGAAAGACATAATCCAGAAAAATTAAGATCTACTTTTTCAATATAATTTTGGTGTAATAAACACAACATGTAGATTTGTGTAACTAAGAATGTAGCAATAGTAACTAAATGTGTGAGTATCTTTATTGGTGAAGGTTTAAACTATGAGTCTAAATCGGATTAATGTAAAGTTATATGATTTTATACATATAAAAAGTGACATGAACAGTAGTAACATGTTGGAAAAAATAATATAAACACATCATACTTTTCTCAAGGTTTTTTGTAATATAGAATATATTTTTAGTTTGCAGTATTTCATTACCCACTACAGTTTTCGATATTACATATTACTTTCAAAAAGGAAAGACACTTCACAGTAAGTGAATATTACTGCAGTCATTTTATATGGTTTTGTGTGAATATTAGTAAATACAACACATAAACATATCTGTATTGATTTGTCTTTGCTTTTCAAATATTTCAATCATTGTGAATTTACAGTAGCCTTTATAAATTTGAATATACAAAAATGGTTTGCATACCTTTTAAAATTCAATTACAATTTTACATTTGTTATATTTGTAGAGATTTGTATTTTCTTAGTAATACCTAGTTTTTAGTGATTTGACTATGAAGGAAGACGTAAACAATAGTGACTTTATGACTTTGTTAAAATCTACTTTCAGTATACCACAATGAACATCAGCTATGACATCCTCATCTATATAACTAAATTAGGGGTATCAGATATATAAAGACAACCCTCAATAACTATTACTCAAATTTTCATAATTAACTATTTTAGCCCATTCAGAATCATATTATTTGGGACCAATTCAGAGTTTTGTGAACTCATTGCTATATTTGAAGTACACATTGAATGGTAAACTCATAATTGGTAATGGAGGAGTTGTCCCTATGTTGCAAGTAGGTTTCCATAGGAAACAGATTCTGAGTTAAAAACACATGTACAGGAGGTTTGTTAGGACATGTTCTTGTTATCATCATCAATGGAAGGAAAAGGAAAGAAGCAAAACTGGGCAGAAGGAGAAGCTGGGCTGCAGTGCAGTCTCAACAAAGACCTTAGCTGACTCCACTGTGAACTCTTGAGGCTAAGACGGCCAATCAGTTGAGAAAACTGGACTGAAGCTTTTTCTCCTCATATTGATTAGTCCTTGGATATGGGCTGCTTTGGAAAGAGGGCATCCCCTTGGATGAGGCGACTCTCTTTAGACAAAGTATTGGGTTGGTGCAAAAATAATTGCGGTTTTGGCAATTACTTTTAAATGGCAAAACTGCAGTTACTTTTACACCAACCTAATTACTTTTGCACCAACGTAATAATTCCAAAAAGACTCACAATAGAGGGCTGTCTGCCTGAAAGCAATACTTGTAGCTGGGGGAATATGTCCATCAGTCTTGATGGGGTATCTGGTGATACATCATGATGGCACCACAGCCTTCTGAAAACTTCCTGTATATTCATCAATGAAATATAAACGTGTTTGAGGTTAACCTATAATTCATTCCCTCCTTTATTCATTCACCAAACATTTTTTAATTTCCCATTCCTTAACTCAGTATTTGGCACACAGTAAGAACTCAATAAATACTTATTGAATGATTACACATGTAAAGATTATTACAAAGGACAGAAAGCATTTTTTCTTTGGACTAAGACTTGCTCAAGGAGGCATCGAGTGCTATTAAAGTTTAAGCTATTAAAGTTTAAGAAATAACTTCAATCTATTTTGATTATTTTCATTTCTGTCTTCACTTGGGTGTTTATTTTAAGAAGGTGATAACTGCCTTTTCATCTTTATAACCACAGAATCTAACAAAGTTTCTTCCTTATAAAATAAACATATAATAATATTTATTGCACCAGTGAAACAGGTTTATGATGATATTTGAATGTTAAGTCAATAGATGTGAATTTTATGTTACTGATAATGGAGGGCTTGTCACTGAAAAAAAATTAACTGAGTAACATTAAAAGTTTAAAGGTCCAAAGCAGTATGGAAGGTGTTTTGGAATACTGAGGGTCAAAAATACGGAGTCCAATGGGTAGATTATTCCAAGAATTCAGGCAGGAATGAAAGGTCCGATTTAAGGCAATGAAAGCGAGAAAGTGAGGGAAGAAGATGGTAAGGATTGAGTTGTTCATTGATAAAAGGTTGGACGTGTATTGAGGAGGAAGATACAAAGGCAGAAAGGAAAAAGGTTTTTTTTAGGATGCAGTAGATTTAAGCATCTTCATAGGAAAAGGGAAAGAATTACATGCTGGATTAAAAAAAAAAACAGACTTCAGCATAATAACTAAGCTATCATTATTTGGGTTAGAAGTTGTTGTAATTTCCTGCCCCAGTCTGCTCACTTATCACTCCTTCTCCAGCCTATAACTAAATAGGGCTTTTCAGGTCAAATTTTCTAGTAGGTCAGAATTTAAGAGCATTGTCCAGTAAAATTTAAAGATCTGGCATATTTGTTTCAGGAAGAAATGAAAAACTAACTACAATTTTCTAGAATTTTAAAATCCAACATTCACCACTTTAGTGCATCTGCTTCAAATGATATGTTGTTTTGGAGAATGACACAATCAACCTCCTATACAACAACAATTAGATTAATTAGCTGTTGTCTCGCCCTCTCTTCCCCACTTTTTCCTTTCTTTTCTTTCTTCTTTCCTTCTTCTAGCCCTTCTTTTCTTCTGTACTCACTTTTCCCCTTCTTTCACTAAAAAATAAATTTGGAATTTAATATTCTTCTTTTACTTTCCATTTAATGTGCAAATAGCATCATATTCTAAAGTAGATGAACAAATGATGGTCCAGATTAATTGATGATTTATTTCCCCAGCAAGCAGTGCTTAACAATGCATACTTATTAAGACATAACGAATTGGAGAACACAAAACAACAATAAATATAATAGCAGAAAAGTAATAATAATAATAATAAGGGGAAATCAAATTGAACTTTCCATTTAATTCAGGCCTGCAGTTGTGAACCCTAATTGCTTCGGTGCACCGTGTGACCCGTTTTTGGTGTACCTTTACTTTATTTAGACTTTATTTCTATTAGTAGATGTAAAGCTACTCAGAGAATATGGGTTCAGGATAAACTCAATGCTCACTTTTGATCCACTGATTTCTGTGTGAAAATATGGCTGTAAATAAAATATTGCATTGAATATTAATAAATTCACATATAAAAAATGTACATAAGTATGATGTTCCTTCCATGGTAATTACTTGGCTGAAAGTAATTTCCTAAAACATTTAAAAATTATGAAGCAGGGACTGACATTATGGCTCATGCAAGATACCGTATGTGATGATGTAGTCACGTAATGAAGTGAAGAAACAAAAACAAAAACCAAAAAAACCAATGTGGCATTTCAGGCTGGCTGTTTGTTTGCTTTGCTACCCATCAAACTTTTAACCCAAAATCCCCCTGGGTTAAAAATTTATGTCACATATTCTAGAAAATAAAACTTTAAATTACTTCATATTGTGTGTTCCTCAATATGTGTGCGTGTTTGTGCGTATGTGTGTGATACCAAGTTGCTGTTGTTTTTTTAACAAAACAACTTTTTAGTTTGTTTCCCTATCCATGGCTATATAACTATACTTGAACAAAGAATCAGAACAAGTTTATAGGATTACTCACTTTTTAATGTGTTTATTTTTGTCAGGATATTTTATGAAGTAAAATTTCACAGAAAACAAAATTTTATCTTACATGTACCTTTCATCTCTTTAAAGTCAAGTTAGCTCTTTAAAGTCATGAAGGGGATATTATACCAAATTTTATCTATCCATTTTCATACTTGTCTTCTCTCTGCTTTAGGATCAAAGAAGAATTATAAATGAAATAATTCACACTACTACAATTAATAATTTTTACCTACTATAGCTAAAATGGAAAAGGATTTTGAAATTTTTCCTATATTTGGTGTTTTAAATAGAAATTTGGCATATATTACCTAGCAATTTAGTTTTAAATATTCTGCAAATTATAGAAGTTAACATGGGCAATACACATAAAAATTAAACTGTTTTTCAAATGTTCTTATAATACAAGTTTATAAATGACTTATTCCCTTTGACTTTTATTATTACAGAAATGTTTAAGTAATTGTTTTATAAAATATTTTTTCTTAGTCAATACTTTTTGAACATTTTTATTAAAATGTATGTTTTGCAAATTCGAACATTGACAATTCTGATATTCATCTCTAACAGTATATAAAAGCAAGATAGTATATTAAATGTATATTTGCCCTGAATATTTCAATGTCTGTTCCTTTAATCAGGTTGCTCCATTTTTTCTATGAATAGCTCATATTCACTTCCAATTTGAAATGTTCTGTGTTCCTTCTGCCCTTCTTTTCCATCCAAAGACTACCAAAATTTTAAAATTCAGCTCAAGCCCCACCTGAACTTCCTTTCCTATTATTTAGCTTACATTGTATTTCCCGTATCTCCGAACTTTCATTGAAGTTATTATTTCTAACTTGTTTTAGTCCTTAAAATTTATTACCATGAGGAGTAATAATAACTGCTATAGTGTATTCAGGAGCTAATATAGGGCAACAATGAATCTAGTTTCTCTCATAACTAATTCTGAAATATATGAAACATCCCTCTGAAGTAAGAATTATTTTTCTTTGTTTTACGGATGAGGAAACTAGGTTTCAGAGAGTTATTTGCCAAACTCACACAATTAGTGAGTGTTGGAACCAGTACTCAACACTAGGTCTGGGTCCCAAACTCATGTTTTTTTTTTTATGAAAAACATAAAATAGCATGCATTTTCCAACTCATAGAGACGGTAAGATATTGAAGTCCAAAATCCAAGTTTTAATAAAAAAAAATTAACTTCCCACTTTGGTAGGCCGAGGCGGGCAGATCACTAGGTCAGTAGATCGAGATCATCCTGGCTAACACAGTGAAACCCCGTCTGTACAAAAACACAAAAAAATTAGCCTGGCGTGGTGGTGGGCACCTGTAGTCCCAGCTACTAGGGAGGCTGAGGCAGGAGAATGGCGTGAACCCCGGAGGCGGAGCTTGCAGTGAGCCGAGCTTGCTCCACTGCACTCCAGCTTGGGCGACAGAGTGAGACTTCGTCTCAAAAAAAAAAAACAACAAAAAAAATTAACTTCCTGGTACTACTACTGTGCATATTTTAAGATCAGAAATGACTGACTTTAAATAAACAGACTTAGTTAATTCTATAATTTTGTGTAATGTAATTTATTATTAATAGAAATGTACTCAAGATAAAGAAGTAAGATATCAGTTTATGGTTTTCTCCTCTTAGTTCAGTGACAACTAATTTGGGGGTAACTGGTCAGATTCATGTTTCACATTTTCCTTTGTGTTTTCCAAAGTTTGGGGATGTACAATTGAGCACTTAATTATTAACACTCATGCGGAAAAGTTCAGGTAAAAATAGTGGCAAACATATATCAAGTAATTTACATTTGTAGTCTATTTTAGATATATTTATACAAATAACTATATATTCTGGTGACTTATATTACAAAGTAAGGCTGAATCAAAACAACAAAATTAAGAGGATAGGAAAACCTCCCTAGTTTTTGTTTTTGATCTCTAGCAATCCCGGCCATGATGCAAATCAAAAATTCTCCTTGTTATTTGTCTGCAGTACGAGTATGGTGGCTTCGTGTCATTTCTTCCTGTGACAGAGAATGGCTAAGCGGTAGTGAGAGACTAGTGCTCCCACTATCTGTGCCTGCCTCTTCTGTCTTGGCGCTTTGCCCAATCATGTTTCATACAGGTGGGACCAAATGACTTCTTCTGGTCAATGGGATGTAACTGAAAGTAATAAATGCCACTTCCGGTTCTGGTTCCAAAAAACTCCTTCAAGTTCTTTACGCTCTTCTTTCCTTGTTTTTAGGACTTAGTGAAGGGTGGATCCACTAGATAGAAGAGAAGCAGACACCCTCCCAGGCCTTAACCTGCTTTCACTGTTCACTATAAAGTAGGCAATTAAAAAATCAAAATCAAATCCTTAGTAGTCCTAGGTTAATGAAAATTAGGATGTATATTATCACAGTTGGCACACCCTGACTCATGAAAACTAAATGCAAAGTCTTAGTAACTTGGATTTATGGATCATCAACAAATAAATAAATAGCATTTTTTAGATATGAATTTCCAGTTAAAAATGATATTTATTACAAGTAGATCAGTGTTTACTGTCTGGAAATGGTAACTATATGTTTTGCTAATTAAAAAAATTAAATATAAATTTAATTTTAATAAAAAGAAATTGGACCAAGTAATAATGAAAGTACTGTCCAACTTATTATTTCCATTGCATCCATGTAACAAATATTGGTCAACGTCTACTATGTGCTGGATATGGGTTTAGGCTATGAAGGTATGTCAGGGAGCCACACAGGTGACCATCCCTACCCTCACAAGGTTTACCTGCCAGCGGAGAGAGACAGGCCATAAACAACTAACATAAAAATGAGTCAGTTACATATTAGAAGTGATAAAGTGCTATAGGGAAAAATGGAACAAGGTAAATGAGATTAGGAGTATGAGGGTGTGGTGGGGGAAGGGGATGCATTTTTAATGGACATGGTGGTGGGAGTTGTGTTAAGGAGACATTTGAATAAGACATGATGACAGAACATTTAAGGCAGAGGAAACAAGCAGTACAAACGCCCAAAGGTAGGAACAGGTCTGGTGTGTTCAAGGCTAGCAAGAGGGTGGTAGCGGAAAATAACATTAGAGGTTGTACTAGGGCTGCCATAACAAAATCCCACAAACTAAGTGGCAAACAACAGAAATTTGTTTTCTCTTGGTTCCAAGGGCTAGAAGTTCAAGATCAAGATGTTGGCAGGCTTGGTTTCTTCTGAGGCTTCTGTTCATGGCTTACAGATGGTGTCCTCACATGGTCCCCCCAGGTCTGTGTTGTATGGGTCCTAATCTCCTCTTCTCATAGGGACACCAGTCAGATTAGATTAGGGTCCTCCAAATAGAGTAATATTCTGAAGTACTGGGGAAGAGGATTTTAATGTATCAATTTTACGAGGACACAATTCAGTCCTTAATAAAAAGATATTGTGTAAAGATATCGTGTCCCAGATCACAAAGGTCTTTGAGAAATTGGGTTTTCACCCACGGGAGTAAAGTGGAAGCCACTGGAGGCTTTGATCAGAGAATGGCATAACCTGATATGTCTTAATAGCAGTACATGTAGGGGGCAGGGAAAGAAACAGTGACTTATGTGAAGAAGCTATTCAGGTAGTCCAGGCAAGAGATGAGGCAGTTTGGGCTCGCATGTAAACTGCTCAGTAGTTGTTATATCTGAACTAAGTAACTGGAAAGCAATTTCATCAAATCAAGAATCTTAAGATTTGGGGGAGCAGAATGATGCATTTATTTTACAGATGGGAAAACAAACTCAGAAGAAAATACTTTTCTATGGTTTCACAACTTAAAAGCAGAGTGATTCTTAAGTCAGTGATCATTTCATTATCCCTTCCATCAGTCTCAAATTCAACTTTGTTAAAGCAAATTTTCTGTTCAAGAATGTCTGACTTTTCTGCCCCATGTTCCTGACTTATTAATTCCCTCCAAGTCTCAATTCAAAAACATCTTTAGAAGACTTCTCTGACCACCCAACATGAAACAGCAACCAACTCTTTCATCTTTTCCCTGCATACCATTTCCCTGTTGTATTTTTTTCCATCCTGTTGATATCATATAATTTTAATTTATTGGTTTATTTTCTGAATGTATTCTCTAGAATATAAACTCTACAAGACCAAGCACATTTTCAGTTCTGGTTATTTATATATAAAATAATCTAATGCTAATTATAATTATATATATGTATATCTATATATTATATATGTGTATATTGTGTATATTTGTATATTATATATGTGTATATATGTGTGTATATGTATATTTTATATATTTATATTAGTTTGGTAGTGTCTCCCATGTTTAATTGTTTTCTTATGAAAGACAAATTTTAGAAGAAGGTATGCATTATATTTGGATCTTTGGAATAGCGTTTTGACTTCAAATGTTTCCAGTAAAATTTTTAACACAATTATTTGGCTGGCAGCTTCTCTGTTTTTGGAAACAGACTCTTCCCACTCTCCTTCTCCCTGCCCCCTAACTTCTTTTGGAAGCTGCTATCACCTTCCATGGAAGTCCAACCATTTGTTTCAATGAAATTAGCCACATCCACTCGTTATCCTGATCCACTAGTTCATTGGTCCAGAGTGACAGACTCAAATTAAATCAGTCAGAGTCTTTCCAGTGTTTTAAGACTGGAAAAGAGAGAGATTTTTTTTTTCCTCTCCTGAATGATAAACACAAACGCTATTGGCAGAAAGATGGCCTGAGTTAAGAAAGAATAAGACAGGTAGAGACTGAGATATAAGAAGTCTTGGTGGGATTCAATTCCTTGACTTCAGCTGTGTCCATGTCCTTTCTGCAGATCAATTGTTCTACCTGTTCTTGTATTCTGGACTAACAAAGTTTCCTCTTGCCAACTTAGTTTGCTTTGGGTTTTTATTATTAGCAAATACGTAATTTCAGATTAACATATCTACAGCAAATGTTTACCAATGATGTTACAATTCTTTGCTAATACAACTTCAGCATTCTTATGATGTCTAGTAAGAATATAAAAATAGGTATAAAAGAAAATCATCTACAGTTTAAAAAATTTTAACTGTTGAAACTTTTAGAAACAATACGGTCTTCATCATAGTACAGGGAAACAAATGATCCTTAGGGAATGGGCCATCACGACCTGTGTGTTCCTGATAAGGATCAGGCACTTGTCACCATGGCCTACAACACATATTTGAGCAAACTTCCTAAAGAAGGGCTCAATTGGTAGAGATATAACCTTTTTATGAATCTGACCTTTGAAACCAGCATAGTGGGCAATAACCATTAACAGATCAAATATGAGAAATGTCAGGTGTGGAATAAGCCCTGACAGAAAATATTTCATAGCCTAAGCCCTTGAACAATCACTGTCAGGACCTTGGAGGCCATTCTGTAGGCACCTTCTCCCTTACACTCAGCGATAAGGATGATGGGTTAGTTCTTTTAGCACAGTCCTCCTTAGCTAAATGTTCAGCTAAAGGGAGATCAAATCGACTCAAGTGTACTATAATTCTGAGAAAATTGCCATTGTGTGGTGACCCAATTTTTTCATTATTGACACAGAGAGGGAATACTCGTAGAGAAATAAGCTTAATATCTTTAAGTACTCGCATCTATGTTTTTCTAGGCTGTGTGTAGTACATAATGGTATTTTTTTTTTTTTTTTTTTTTGCCAGAGGCATCTTCAGCCAAGTTCCCCAAATCTACTTTTCCAATTGTTAAGTGCATCTCACAACTTCAGGTTTAAGATTGCTGTGGAGCTTGTAACCGAAAGGCAGATAAAAATAGTTATTGGTATAGTATGCACAGAGTTACTATTCTAATACATTTTGTTCACCATATTTTGACTTAGTGTTGCTTCTTTTGATGCAACTGTCAATTAACCAGTCTGGTTATGAAATAATAGTAGTATGCCTACTAACGCAATTTTTTAAATGTGGCATTATATTTGCATTGGCCTTTGCTATTGTCAAAGTAATTCCCCCTACATAGGTTTATTACCTGACTCGCAGCTAGACTTGCTAAACATCTGATTGCTGCTGAAATGAGAAATGCCATTAGTGATACGTTCATGAATGTCTTTAATATGAACCTTGCTTCTGAGTTGTGGGAGGAAAAATCACTGGATATTGATTTCTGTGGCAATGATCCCTGAGCTCTTCTAGTAAACAATCCATCAGCATCCACAGATAGGAGGGGAACATGAATTGCATGCATCATCTAGCACGCAATAAACACTAACAAGTAATAATAAGAAAAGTTGAAGTGCAGGTTTGTAACTGGAGGGAAATAAGAATGGGTACTAAAAGGGAAGGAAACATTTGAATTTTCTTTGTAATAGCTACTTCTGTCTGCCTTCTTGCTTATGAAGTTTTATTTCCTTTGCACTCTTGTACTTTCATCCTGATGACATGGCTATTATTTTATAGCAGTTTCAAGCAGTTAATTAATGAACTGCACACAAGTGACATGACACCACCTTGCCCAATTATCTCTAGTATCTATTTTTACAGTACAAAGCACTGCCGCTTTGTGAATTGTCTCGTTCGCAAATTGGCTCAGGAAGTAGTTACTTTAATAGCCAAAACAATGCAACAGTAGTGCCACGCTGGTGACACAGAGTAATTGTAAATCACCATGTGAGATCTCATAAAGCTCACCATAAAAGCCTGGTGATATCATGTAATAAAAGTGCTGTTTTCTACTGAGTTAAGCAGCTATCGCTCAATTTACCGTGTAATCTCAAGAGCCCCAGGCTCATTAGCTCATCCTGGATGGGATGTGGCATGAGGGTATGATGATCACATAGAACCAAAGAATCACTGACACTTCTCTCCTTTTTTTTTATTTCCTTGGTATGTTTTATAAAATAGAGAAAACTATATTGTCAGGTTGTTATATTTTGATTTTTTTTCAAGCTGCTTCATTCATCTTCACACTGCTTCTTTCTAATCCAACTGTCTTCCCTCTCTGGTCACCAGACAGTGTTCTTGGTCTTTCAACACACGCATCCACGATCTTCGGCTGCTCAGTTTGCATGTCCATATAACTACATCAATTTTCTTTTAGAGTTTGTCACAGCAGTCTTTGTTTAATTAGAAATCATCTCAGTTGGGCACGGCAGCTCACGCAGGCCTGTAATCTCAACACTTAGTGAGGCCGAGGTGGGTGGATCCCTTGAGCTGAGGAGTTTGAGACCAGCCTGGGCAACACAGGGAGACCCCATCTCCAGAAAAGAAAAAAAAAAAAACCCACACATAGTGGCACATGCCCATGGTCACAGCTACTTAGGAGGCTGAGGTCCCAGGATTGTTTGGGCCTGGGAGGTTAAGGCTTTGGTGAGCTGTGATTGTGCTACTGCACTCCAGCCTGGGAGAGAGGGTGAGAACTTATTTCAAACAAACAAATAAACAAACAAACAAACAAAAAAAGCACAAACACACACAAAAAAATGGTCTCAGGTATAAAATATTACCAACGTCGACTCCAGAAACAAAATGTTCTTTTTGAGTAAACCAAGGGTAAGTTTTATAACTTAATTTTTGCATAAACAAAACTCGTCATGATGATAATATACTTTCCTGACACAAATCATGAAAAAGCATAGGTGTGTTTCTGTGGTGGATATTTTTAACGGAAGCGTGTTCAGTGTTCACGTGCGCGCTGTAAGGGTGCCCATTCTGTTACTAATATTATTAAGAACTTCAAATTTAGCCACCCTAAAATGATACAACTAGTTGTATTTGTGTAGTTTTTTGCCATTTGCGCTACAGTTTTAAGCTATACTTGTAATTCTCCATTGAAGTTATACCTGTAGGACTAAAATATTTCATATGTATTGTTAAGATTATTCTTCACGAAGCTAAATTGTTAACAAAGTATGATGCCTGGAATATAACTTTCTACCATTTACCAGACTACTGGTAAAAACTAGCCACAAGTGTCATAATTAGTTCAAACTGCTTGTTAGTCACTCAATTCTTATCATTTGTGAATATTTCTGCCTATTCTCCACTAAGCTCCTTGGAAGGGCTTTTCTATTTTTTTAAAACTCTACCTGTCTACCATGGTTATTTTGCTTATAATAGCTATTTCATAGATGTTTGTTAAGAGTCTTTTACAAGCAAAACTACAAAAACTTTTCTTTCTAAATACTTTTTATGTTTTTAAGGAATCACTATGAGAGACTATGCCAGTAATATAGTAAATTTTGGAAAGTCCTCTCTTGAACTTATCTTTAGAACAATTTTTAAGACACGTAGAAAAATAACTTTTGTGAATTATTCTATATACACAATTAGTTTTTATTTTTAAAGCAAAACAAGTATTAAATGCCTCAATCCTTCAGATAGCCACTGACTCTCAAAGGATTCTGGCTAGTTCTAAAACAGTCTACTGGTAAAAAAACAACTGAGGGTGAATATGTGACTATGCCAAGGATCCTGATTGTCAATCAAAAATGGGATTGAAATGACCACTGCCCTGGAATAAATGGACTGCTTAGCAGGAAAAGATCTCTGAGGTGTATAACAACTTTCTGTTTCAGTTCTAACATAGTTATAAAAATTACTCAGAACCATAATTTTATGGTAACATTTTGAATAACAGTTTCACCAGGAAGCATTATTATATAGTTTAATTACTTGATTAAAGAAAACAAGTGAATTAAGACTATGTTTTTATAGGTTGTAGAATAAATGAACATTAAAAATATGCACACTTAAAACATTATGTAATGTGTTTTATTTGCCCAGAAGCCATTAGGAACAAAGAGGGAAATATGAATTACATGGTAGATAATTTTACACAGAATTCCAAATCTATTGTGTTGCACAAAAATATGACTTTTTAACCTGCTAAATATATGCCTAAAATTTTAACTTATAAGTTATTTAATCATATCCTAGTAAGTGCATCCAGGTGTGTGTATTTTAACTCAGTTGACCCTTACTATCTAAACTGTTATATTAGATATATAATGGGCTGCTGATGTTTTATATTTTTCCCAGGCAGTTTCCAGTGGCAGCAGATGATAAATTGAAAATAATTTGCTGATTTATTATGCCAAAGTCACATCTAGTATTAATCTACTTGGCCAATGTAGGTGTCAGGAAAGATAAACACCTAATTGGTTTAAACACATTGACAACTGATTATTAAAGGAAGATAGATTGCAGGAATAGGATCCATAAACACACACATTATCTTACACATTTTCGGAATCTAATATAGATAAGTTTCTATGCCACGGTGTACTTTTTGTATTGCCCTTAGAAAAAAAGTATTACAGGAATGGTGATGCCATAAAACGGTGAAAGGAGATCTTGTAACTGTCAAGGATGGTGTAAATTACCTGTGATTTGCACACTGCTTGATTCAGAAGTAATATATTTGCAACTATCAGTCATAAAAACAAAAGTGGGCTCAAAAAGTAGGGATTAGAAAATTCATGTGAATATACAATTGCCTGAATTTGAAGCATAATTGAAGGTTCAAGCAAAACATGAGAAACCCAGGCAGATTACAATTATGAATACATGTGCTAGAAATCTCCACTAAGAATGCAATGTGGCATTGTCAGAGAAAGAATAAACTCACACGTATGTATATTCCTGCTAGTAGATTTATGTTCCTAGTCTGTTGTCTCTTCCCAATTCTCTTTGATTGGGTTCATTCAGCCGGTATTTTCAAGAAGTTACTTCATTCCAGGCAATGTTCTAGCCTTTGGGAAGTCAGAAACTTAAACCAGCAAGATTGCTGGGTTTTTTTGTTTGTTTGTTTGTTTTGTTTTGTTTTTGTGAGACGGAGTCTTACTCTGTTGCCAGGGTGGAGTGCAGTGGCACAATCTTGGCTCACTGCAACCTCCCTCCTGGGTTCAAGCAATTCTCCTCCTGCCTCAGCCTCCTGAGTAGCTGGGACTACAGGCACATGCCACCATGCCCAGCTAACTTCTGTATTTTTAGTACAGACGGGGTTTCACCATGTTGGCCAGGATGGTCTCAATCTCTTGACCTCATGATCTGCCTGCCTTGGCCTCCCAAAGTGCGTGGATTACAGGCGTGAGCCACCACGCCCAGCCAAGATTGCTGTTCTTATGGCTTTACATGAGAATTTCTCAACCTTGGTACTATTGACACTTTGGGCAAGATAATTCTTTATTATGGGGCTAGCTTTTCCATTTGTAGGATGTACAATAGCATCCCTGGCCTCTACCCACTAGATGCTGGTAACACCATACCCAAGTTGTGACAATCAAAAAATCTTTACAGACATTGCTAAATGTCTCTTAAGAGACCAGATTGTTCCTAGTTGAGAACCACTGAGTTTGACAACAGTAGGGAATGATAAGCAGTGAGTCATTAAATAAATAAATAAATAATGTAACTTCAGATAGTAAGAAACACAATAATGGGATAGAGAGTTACTGGGAGTAGTAGTGGAAAGGACAAGAATTTTTCTGGAAGGTATTCAAGCCGCTGGGAAAACCTCTCAAGGAAAGGAATCTTTAGAAGGTACTGTATGACGTAAAGATCTAAATGAAGAGGTTAGAGGCAGGGGAATAGCAATCCCAGGGCCTTAGCTATGAAGAGTCTTTGGCCAACAGAGGATTCTTTATCTGCTCAAAGTTATGCTGAACAAGGATGCAAGTCAGATCTGTCTGCTTCCTGATGCTGCATTCCTTGTATGACCTTCTATTACTTTCTCTTAAGTCAAGACAACTGACACTCATTAATCATAGAGTGAAAATGTGGCAAGTTCTGCAGGTGAAGCAATGATCTGAATCTATTGCCAAGACACATTAGTGATTGCTTATGGTTAGAGGGTCTGGGAAGGGGATAAAGTTGATGATATTAATGAAGGTATAGTCAGAAAACATAAATTTCTCACTACAATAACTAGAAAAAAATATGTGAAATACTAATATAATGATCTAAGTCCCTTCCCTTTTTCCCTTCCTTCCTCAGAAATATAAGCTTTCAAAGACATATTTTTTCCAAAGAATAAGTCTTACAGGAAACCACGCTGGTTGGCATAGTAATATGAAATTAGAAAGGAAATTTTTTTATCTGATAATAATTCATCCTAAAATATAGTATATCTCTGACACTATGAATTAAAATACGTGTTGACAAAGAGATATTGCCTTTTACACTAGGTAATATACTTATTATGGATTTATGGTTTGTACATAATATTAAGTGGCCCAGACAGAGAGATTTCATTGAACTCTTGGGAAAGACTGTAACTTATATTTCCTGCTGACTTCTGTTTTCCACAGTTCCTTATTAAGATTTATGGAATATTCAGTCTTTGACTCTTTAATTATAATTGGCAGGTGTCCCTGAAGCTGTAAAGCAATTAGGAAGCCTATAGTTATTTTCTTAAAGCAGCACCACTGGGGGATTTGATTTTTCTAAGGTGTTTATTGTGTCCTATTGCCTTTCATTTATCATACTAGATTGGATGCCTAAAGGATAGCATCCTAGCCGTGACCAATAATACTTCAAGGCACAGATAAAAGTAAGAAACTCAGAGACTATACAGGCAAGTTTATTGCACATGGGATTTGACCATCGGTGGTAAAGTTTAACACCTTACAATAAGAGCTTCTCTATATACTGTCTCTATAATTGGAAGCCACCTTGTTGTTGTTTTTTGTTTGTTTGCTTGTTTGTTTTGTTTTGAGACGGAGTCTCACTCTGTCGCCCAGGCTGGAGTGCAGTGGCACCATCTCGGCTCACTGCAACCTCCCTCTCCCGGGTTCAACTGATTCTCCTGCCTCAGCCCCTAGAGTAGCTGGGAATACAGGCGCACACCACCACACCGGGCTAATTTTTTCTATTTTAGTAGAGATGGGGTTTCAATCATGTTGCCCAGGCTGGTCTCAAACACCTGAGCTCCAGCAATCCGCCCGCCTTGGCCTCCCAAAGTGTTGGGATGACAGGCGTGAGCCATCGTGCCTGGACGAGGCCACCTTGTTTTTTAAAGCAACTACAAATTTAACTCTGTGAATACTTGAGGCTGTTACATATCCAGAGATAGTAAAATGTCCCACAGTTTAAAAGCCCTTAAAGTGGATACACTTCTTCCTACTTTACAGAATTTGTAGGCATCTTACAAACAAACAGAAAACCAAATCTATTCCCTTGGCTAACTCTACAGAGGCCCTTTAATGCTTTTTATTTTTAAATTCAGGAGGGACTTTTATAATCCTCAAGAAGTCATTACATTTAGATGCTTTCCTTTCTAGAAGAGAAAGATAGCTCAATTCCTCTTTTGTAGTACTTGTTATTTTTATCAATATCTTAAATGGGATAATATTTGACATGTGCTAAATATTCTCAATGACATATTCATGTATTCAATAAACATTTATCACTCTACTCCGATGTGCTAGGTACTGGATATATATTGGTGAATAAGCATATAGTCCCTTCCCTCATTCAGTTTACAATCTAGCAGGGAAATTTTTTTCATTTATTTATTCAATAAATATTTATTGTATCAGGCTTGCTTCTGTTTGTACAATGATAAGTAAGACAGGCAATGTCTTGAATTTGTAAAGTATATATTCAGTTGAGAGGAATTAAAGCATCAACAAATAAATACATAACCTAATACAGAAAAATCAAATCAAGTGGATTATGGCAAGCAGCTTGGTGTCTTAACTTCTATAGCTACTACCTTTCTGTAAGTTTACATATTATATAAAATCCTTTTCATTTTAAAGAGTAAATAGGAAGTATGGAAGTAAAACTAAATTGTCTCTAATATTTAGAGCCGCTTGACTGTGAAGAGGAGAAAAGCGATAGAGATATTGCCTGTCTTATTTATCACTGTACAAACAGAAGCAAGCCTGATAAAATAAATATTGAATGAATAAATGAATAAAAATTTCCCTGGTAGATTGTAAACTGAATGAGGGGAGGGATTATATGCTTATTCACCAGTATATATCCAGCACCTAGCACACAGGAGTAGAGTGATAAATGTTTATTGAATACATGAATACGTCATTGAGAAGTTTACATATTATATAAAATCATTTTCATTTTAAAGAGTAAATGGAAGTATGGAAGTAAAAATAAAGAGTCTCTAATATTTAGAGTCGTTTGTGAAGAGGAGAAAAGGGATAGAGCAATATAGGAGGTAGATACATGGGATCAAGTAAAATATTTTAAATATGGAAGATCCTCAAATGCATTTGAAGGTAAGTAAGAGTGAGACAGGAGGGAGGGAGAGATTGGAAATAAAATAAGACGGAGGTAATCCTGGAGGCCGGATCCTTGAGAAGGCAAGAACTCACAGAGATCTTAAGGTGCAGTTGTTCATAGGAAATTTCTTTCATCCATTTATTCATTCATGCATTTAATCATTACACATTTTATTCAAATATGTATTAGGTAATACGAAAAAATAAATACTATCTCCACCAGTGCAGAACTTACTATCTAATTTGTAAAATATGATATATGGCTGAAACAATCTCATTACTGGGTATATACCCAGAAGAATATGAATCATTCTACCAGAAAGACACATGCATGTGAATGTTCATTGCAGCATTATTCAAAATAGCAAAGACATGGAATCAACCTAAATGCCCATCAATAATAGATTAGATAAAGAAAACATGGTACATATATACTATGAAATATTATGCAGCTACAAAAAAGAATAAGATCATGTCTTTTGTGGGAACGTGGATGGAGCTGAAGGCTATTATCCTTAGCAAATTAATGAAGGAACAGGAAAGCAAATACTGCATGTTCTTACTGATAAGTGGAAGGTAAATGATGAGAAATTATGAACACAAAGAAGGAAACAACAGACTCTAGGGTCTACTTCATGGGGGAGGGTAGGAGGCGGGAGAGGAGCAGAAAAGATAACTATTGGGTCCTGGGTTTAATACCAGGTTGATGAAATAATCTGTACCACAAACCCCCATGACACATATTTACCTATTTAACAAACCTTTACATATACTTCCAAACCAAAAATATAAGTTAAATATATATATATGGCTGAAAAATAACTAAACATACATGATGGATTTTAGTAACAACTACTATTATGGGAATTCGGAAGAAAAGTTCTCCACAGGATGAAGCTGTAATCTATATAGAGTGCTGTGTACCTAGTGTTCCTGGCTTTTCATAAGCACTTGATGAATAGGGGCTGGAGTAATTATTCATAGGGGAAGCTGTACCAAGTTGGCCCTTGAAGAAGTAATTGTGAATATAGCAAGAAAGGGCAAAAGGATTCCAAGATTGGGGAAATAGCATGAGCACATGCAGAAACAGCAATAGTGTTTTTGACATTTATGTTATAGGTTAAACTGTGTCTCCCCCAAAAGATATGTTTCCAACTGTGATCTTACTTAGAATAGGGTGACTGCAGATCTAATCTGCTACAGTGAGGTCATACTGGAGAGGGATCTTAATTCTACATGAACTGGCATCCTTATAATAAAAAGTAAAATACACAGGGAAAAGATAGCCGAGTGGTGACAGAGGCAGAGTGGGTAGAGATGTATCTACAAGGCATGGAATGTTAAGGATTGCCAGCAAAGGCCAGAATAAGGATAAGAAAGGATTTCTCCTCTACAGATTTCAGAGGGAGCATGGCTCAGCTAACACCATGATTTTGGACTCCTAGACTCTAGAACTGTGAGGTAGTAAGTTTTTGTTGTCTAAGCCACCCAGTTTGTGATACTTGGTGACAGCAGCCCCAGGAAATGGATCCACATGATGTATACAATGCTGTAGGTATTTCTTCAGCTCTATTTAAAATGTAGTAATGTTATCTTTTTAAAAATTTTAATATTTCTTATTTCTTCTGAAAATACATTCTATCTGGATAATAGGAAGAAACTTCTCGAAACTCTGTTATGTCACATTTTATCCTAGTAACAAGAAAAGAAGTACCTTTAAATTCAGTAATATTATTATGACAGACTATGTGATAGACTTTTAAACCTATGGTTACAATAAATATTTTAAAATACCAAGAAAAGCTTACAATGTAATATTAAATAATAAGGGCCTATAGAAAAATACAGATGTTGATTGCATATTAATGTATACACCGAAACTCACATACACATACAAGTATGGAAATGGATGAATAGGGAGATACAGACTGGAAGGAACTATGACAAAATAATGAGAGTGGTTATGGCTGTTTTGTCTTTTGTGCTTGAAAATAAATCTAGAATGATTTCATATTCTTTGGGAGAAAAAACTTCCCCTCAATTCAAAAAGAAAAAGTTAACTCTTTTTTGTTCATAACCATAAATTAGTTGCTAATGTAATTCGATGTATGTGTGCTAAAGCTGAGCTGATCCAGGAAAGACTAGGAAAATGTACTTGTTGCTTTTGGCCTGTAATTCTGTAATAGCTCAATTAGCGTTGGTTTTCTGAAAACAAAACAACTTCCCTTTTACAAAGGCAGTCTGAGTTCAGAAGTGCAGAAAGCACTGGGAGAGTTTTGGTGTCCTCAGAGTTGGGGGGGTCACCCAGCTATGGACAGAGACTCAATACCAGGCCATGCTCTGCTGAGATATCTGAGAGAAAGTAATTTATATTTCATCATTCCTAGGTGCAGAGCTCCAGCTATTTTCCTGTGCAAATAGAGGAGGGTGTGGATGGCAGAACCCAATTTACCTTGAGGCAACTATAAAAGATTATATACATGTGGTGCTTTTCTATGCTGTTTTTTCTACTTTTCTATGTTATCTCTTGGTCTATTAAGGAGGTTTCTGAGAATAACACTGTACTGAAATGTGTGGTAACACTCCACATACAACACAGCTAGACATTCACTAGTTAATTCCAGAACAAATAAGTTGTGTTTTCATAAATTTCCCTTCATCTAGCTGGCTTAGTAATGGATTTTGGCCTATATAACATGTTACTAAGATTTTGAAAGTCCGGAGTTAAAATAATTGTAGCCCTAAGTTAAATTCGAAGTGTATTCAAAGAGTAATTTGGTTTTAGAGGATGAAAAGACTGGATCTTTAAACTCATCTAGTGGACTATATTTCACATATGATATACCTGAGGCATAGGGAGGTAAAGTAACTCCTTAAGTTTTCTTAGAAAGTTTGTGTCAGATCCAGGATGGAACAAAGGCCTTCTGACTCTCAGGTGACGGGTTCTTTCCATTATATCATGCTCCGCGATGATGATCTGTCAGAGATATTCAAGCACAAGCACAATGACTGTCAGTCAACCTGAACGTAATCCACTAAGTTATGCTAATTCCCATAAAAACTAAGATGACACACAGCTGAAGGAATCCCCACTAGGATTTTGTTCATATAAATTTGCCCATTTATGGCAAATTCATCCTGCTCTTTGGAATCTCTTTTGTTCTCTTTATGCTATTCCTATTGTCTGTAGGATTAAAGGAAGACCAAATGAGGAAAATTGGAACAAAAATGAAAGGGGTGCTCTTTTCTACATGAGCTAGTCTTTCTGTGATAAGCATCCATACCAAACGAAATGGATAGATGAGATGAGATGCCCTGGCATCCAATAAATTTCATCAGTATCGGTGCTAAATGGAGAGAGGGTCTGCTCTTAAACAGGTCAGAGGAAAAGGAAATTTGCTTGTAGTATAATCCTGGTAACAAGGGCTTTTAGTAGAGTCTAAAATAATTTAGCAAATGGAAGATTGTCATGGACTCAATGAGGCTTAAATGTAATGAAAATGTGAAAAATAATCTACTGTTTTGAATACCCAATAACTGTTATTCCTATTATTTTAAGATTCAACTTTTTAGAAATGCTTAAAAATACTCAAAGATGACAAAAATCCTTGGTTTTGTTAAGAAAAATGTTTTTTTTTTTTTTTTTTGATCAGCAAAGGTAATACCAGGAAGAGAAATTCTATGGTAAGAAGCTGCTATCAAACGGCCAGCTGGAATATCTGAATAAGTAGGGTCTTTTGTTTAGTAAGCAGAGGACCAAATTTAGGAATGAAGGAAAAGAGGCAATTTGGGTAATCTCTTGGAAGAAAAAATGTTCCTCAGATGTTTTTTTCTTTGGAGACTAAAGTTGATGTAGGAGTGTTTCCATCTAAGCCAAATTTCTGCCAGAGTTATTTTTTTCCTTGATTGTATATTTCATATATAATGTCACCATTTAAAATTCTTCTGTGAGTCTGTCTTTTGAAGAGAGACTCACAGATATTTAAAAGCTTAAAATTGTCAGTTTGCAGTTCCAGACCTGTGTCACCATTCGAGGCTTCTTTCCCATGGCCACCTAACATTTGAATTTCATACATAAGAGACTCCTGTTGCCCTTATATGCAAAGTGCTCTCATACTTCAGTGCCTTGAGGCACACATAGTTCTTCCAGGCATCCCCATAAGCTTTTTTACTACCTAGTGACACATTTTCAAAGTACTGCTCAATTGTCTAATGTGGAACCTTCCATTACCCATTCAGAAAAGTCTTTCCTCCTCTGTGTGTTTGTAACATTTATACGTATCTCTGTGGATAGATCCTATGACAAAAGACCAGTTTTGTCTATGTGAGTGTAGCCACCAGCTCAATGCTTGACACTTAGTAGGTGGTCAATGGATGCTTTAAGAATTAATGAATAGAAGAATGCATACGCTTGTTGAAACCCAACCCATACGCAGAAGAATATTCAGGAGTAGGGGAATGCTTTGTGTTTCCCCAATGGATATTTGCAGATTTCTGTAATAAGTGCTATTAAGCTAAAGGCAACATCAAAGGCAGCCTCAAAATTAAAAAGAAGTCATACCTGAAAGGGGTATTAAGAAAGTAGAAGCAGCTTTCTTGCATCTTTGTCTTGAGCAGGATTCCATGGCTAAGACAGGATTATGGGATGATTGTTTGCACTTGACCCTCAGGCCTTTTAAAGGTAAAAATCTCAAATCTCAAAGGCAATTGGTATAATCGTCTTTTTGGGGCCATTATGCTTCTTCTTTACCCCCAAATGGCTCAAACCTCTAAGTTCCTCCCTAGGTTTGTTGACCCCGATAACTCTTTTCTAAACATGTTCCACCTGTAGAGAAGTGTTGTTGACTCTACTAGAATAATCCCTCAGGAACAGATAATGTAATCAGACCCAATATCCAAAAGTCTTTCTTGCTAGGCGAGCACATAGAATTGTTTTGCTCTGATGACTGCCTGAGACATTGAAATTAAATGATATCATTTGGATACCTTTTCCTTCAAGTAATAGAATATCTAGCTAAAAGTCACTTTACTAAATAGGGATTCATTTATCTCATATGTGAAAGAGTTCAAAAGTAGGCAAGCATTAGTTTGGCTGTTCAAATACGTCAAAGACCAAGGTTGTCCCCCACATTTTTTCATTGCTGTCTTCTGGGTGTTGGATTTTCATCCTGGCCTCATCACTTTACTCTATGAAGAAGCTCCTTCAAGTATCATGGCTGCTTTGGAAAGCACAAAACTGAAATATTATTTGTCTGTGCTAGAAATAAAGTCTGCTTATTGTTCCTAGCTACACTAATCAACAGCAGTGCCGTCATCTGCTGGCAGCTTCCAGAAGTGTAGACACAAACCTTGAAGACAGACATATAGAGAGTTTTACAAATCATTGTATTTCTGTTATGGTTGTTGTAGCAAAATGAGGCATAGAAATCTGGACTTTTCATACCCAAACTAGCATGGGGCCTTAAAGAGAATAGGTCTATGATAAATATTTTTATATAAGTTCATTTTCCAAATATAAAAGATAATACTGACTGTTGAGATGAGATGATTTAAATTTATTTTAAAAAGCTGAAATTATATATCAGGAGAGATTTGTATGTAAAACAAAAGTTAGGTCTGAACTGTTTGTCTTACTATGACAAAAGTATCAGGAAATTTGTTTTAATAAAAGTTTCTAAACATCTTATATCTCTTTTTCAGTTTCAATTTTCCAAATCATTTTCAAGATCAAAATCTAAAGTCACTAGTTACAATAAAGTAAAATAAATCAATAAAAGTGCTCAAGGAATTAGTACTCAAATTTAAAAAATTTCCTTTTCATTTATTTTATGAGAGGTTTCTGGGACTACTAACACAGACTGGAGGAGAGTCCCTTTAATTTCCCCCACTGTAAACATGAGGCCTCACTTTACTGCTTCCCCTTTACTCTAAGAAGGCATGTTTGTTTTTTCCTTCCTGCAGAGACAAAACCTAAAGTTAATGGCTGTTCACAGCTTGAAAGAACAAGACCTTCACTACTTTGTAAGTCTTTCCTCCCCAGAGGTAGCCTCTTGGTTTAGTAAATTGAAGCTTTAACCCTCATGACTTTTTTAGAATTTGGTTCAAAGGTAAAGGGTAGAAAGGCAAAACGTGATAGGCTATAATATTTTTATATGTAAGATATTATATAATTATAAACATATATTGTAGTAGTGAAAGTTATTCTGTTCCCCATAAACAAAATCACAGAAAGAAGATGATAGTAAATATTTCGTAGTATATACTCATTGTAGAAATTTTTAACATTTCTCATTAAGAAAGCTAAAACAAATATACTTTTATAATGGTGAATGCTAAGGCATTTAAAAATCAGTGGATGAGTTTGGGAGGCCGAGGTGGGCGGATCACGAGGTCAGGAGATAGAGACCATTCTGGCTAACACGGTGAAACCCCGTCCCTACTAAAAAAAAATTAAAAAATTAGCCAGGCGTGGTGGCGGGCGCCTGTAGTCCCAGCTACTCAGGAGGCTAAGGCAGGAGAATGGCGTGAACCCGGGAGGCGGAGCTTGCAGTGAGCCGAGATTGCGCCACTGCACTCCAGCCCGGGCGATAGAACGAGACTCTGCCTCAAACAAACAAACAAACAAACAAACAAACAAACAAAAAATCAATAGATGAGGTCTATGACCCTTGTCTTGAATCTGGACTGGCCTTAGTGATTTGTTTCTAACTCAAAGAATGCTACAGAAGTGATCTTGGATGACTTTCAAGGCAAGATGAGAGGAGGTCGAGCAACTTCTGCTTGGTTCTCTTGGGATGAACACTCTGGGGAAATCCAGCTGTCATGTAAGAAATATAACTACCTAGAGACCTTCATCCTGTTGGGTCACATGTGGGCACTCTGGCCAGCATCAACTGTCAGTCACGCAGGTGAGCCATCTGGACATTCAGCACAGTCAAGTCTTCAATGACTGTAACTCCAACTAACAGCTGACTACCAATACATGAGGGGCCTGAGGTGAGAACTGTCTGGCCAATCTCTTCCTCAATTATTGACACGTATTTCATGAGTCCATTCAAATATGTGTCTTAAGTTACTAGTTTTAGAGTAATTTGTTCTGAAACAAGGCCATTAAAAAGTTTAGTTGTTTAAAAATCAGTTCTATAAGAAGGACAAGTTGTACATCTGTGGCAGATATTGTTTTTGGATGTACAGTTTAATTTCAGGGGAATATTAAATCTTCAAAGTAGTTGTAATGTAGCCATAAGAAAGAATAGTTTCTGCTTTTTTGAGTATTCCCTATGTGAGATAAGACAGGGCAAATGTAAACATAAACTCCCATGAAAAGAGTCTTTTTTTTCTTTTAAAGCTAATTTATATAACTTATTTTTGAAGTTTTTGTCTAACTTCAGATATTGTGAGGCAAAACATAAAGTTGAGCACAAATTCCAGAAAAAATACAAGACAAAATGAAAGGCAATGGAACTTCTTAGGATGTAGAGCGTTATGAAAGTTTCAGAGTCATTGGTCATAGAAAGAAAGATTTGTAGGTAGTTAGAAAGGGAGAGGTCAGAATTAATGATGTAATTCTGTGAATTATCAGCAAAGTATGGTCAAAGCCATAAAAATAAATAAATTCTTCAAAGAAATAAATAAAAAAGAGAAAAGTGGATTATGATCAATAAACATAAATCTTGGTAGGGATTTAATAAACATTGGTTTAAGATGTCAAAGATTGAAGAGAGCTCTAAAAAGAAGGGAAAATTTTGGAAAAAACCTTTTTTTTTTGCTTCTGTAACATTTCTTTTTCCTTGCTTTCCCTTTGCTTCACCTCACCTCCTTGTCACTGTGAATTCCCTTTATTCTACCTGTTCCTTCCTGTTTTTTCCTCTTTTTTTCTCTTTAAGCACATCCTTTCTGTATGATCTTATCTCTACCATTGCCACACTGATGAGTCAACATTGATAACTGTGTCTCACACTGTTTCCTTAACTCTATGCCATATTTTTAAGCCATTAAGTTGCAGGATCTTAATTTCAACAGGTCAAAATTCAAACTTACTAGCTTTTATTTCAAAGGTTTAAAAACTTGTAACTTTTAAAAATCTTGACTCATGGTAAAATCGATTACATGATCCCTTGTATTTTTCAGCCTCTTTTAATTGTAAGTGACAGAAAATCTAACAGTATATAAAAATAGTATATTAAACAACACATTAAAAATAAGGGTTTTTATTTAACTTCCTTTTCTCTCATATAATGGGAAGTCTGGAGGCTGGGGCTGGAGCAGCATGTCTAGCGTCACCAGAACTGTCTCCTTTTAACTTCCCCCTCTATCATCCTTCACATTTGGCTTGCAGCCTGATGGTCACAAGACAGTATTTCACTGAGAGATTTGATTACATCAATGCTCCTGTCTGAAGGAAGGTGAAAGGTGAATGTGAAGGGCAAACTTGCAAGGAGAGCATGTCTAAGTTGGAGCTCTTTAAAAAGCATTCTAAAATCCCACCCAGTAGATGCCTGTTTACAAAATTTGGCTACATGAATAACCCTAACTACAAGAGAGACTTAGGAAATAAGCAATGTTATCTGGATACAAAATGTCCCTTTCCGAATTGGAATTCTATAGTTGAGAAGATAATGAAAAAGGATACTCACAGACAAAGAACAGTTTCTTCTACCCCACTCAAGACAGAAATCTGTAAATCATTCTTAAATTTTCCATCTCCTTTAAATCACCCACTTGGGATACTTTTTCTATTCATCCATTATTCAGCAGGTTTTATCAATCCCCCATCAGCCATTCTCCACTTTCTCTTTTCATTATATTCTGTAGTGGGTTGAATCGTAGACCCCAAAAGGTATGTCCATGTTCTAATTTCTGGAATCTGTGAATGTTATTTTATTCAGAAAAAAGGGTCTTTGCAGACATAATTAAGTTAGGGATTTTGAGAAGAGGCGATAATTCTAGATTATCCAGGTGGGCCCTAAGTCCAATGATCCAGGTGTCCTTATAAGAGACACATGGGAAATAAGACAGGCAGAAGAGGAGAAGGCCATGTGAAGATGAAGGCAGTGATTGGAGTGATGTGACCACAGCCAATAAAAGCCAGCAGCTATCAGAAGCTGGAAGAGGCAAGAAACAGAGGCTTCCAGAGTCCCAGTGCCCTGCCAACACCTTGATTTCAGAATTGCAACCTCCATAACTGAAATAATTTTTTGTAGTTCTGTGCCATCAAGCGTGTGACAGTTTTTTACAGCAGGCAGAGGAAACTAATACAGTTGCCTTAGTCTGCATTTTTTTGTTTGCCTGAATTTTTGCAACTGTACTAAATTGTCTCCTTCCTTCCATTCTCTGCTAGTCCCATCTGTGCAGTCACTAGATTAGTCTTCTTACAACACGAATCCCATGATTACTTTGCCTTAAAACTTTTCAATGGCTCACCATCGCCTATAGGATAAACTTTAAATTTCTTCATACATCATATAAATGCCTTTACAATCAAGTCCTTGTCTATCCATACAAATTTATCTGCTTACACTCTGAACTTGAATCATATGGGATTTCCTGCAGTGCTGTGAATTCCCCCCACCATACTCAACTTCAGTTCTGCATACATCATTTTTCTCTGTCTGGAATATCCTCTACCCTTCTCTATCCAGCAAGCTTCTTCTCTTGGTATGAATGTAAGTGGTTATTCTGTGATTCCATGGTACATAATATCATAATTTTTAATTCAGTTTGTCCCACTTAAATGTAAACCCCTTAAAGGCCTAGCAATCTTTGAATTTTGCCATGCTATGAAGTGGCAGCTGTATAATAAGTACTTGACAACATTTTGACTATTAAAGAATGACATATATTGTAGTCATTAAAATTGGATACTGAAGAGGGTAAGTTCATTGAAAAGAAAGAAAAGAACGTTGACTTTCACTAAAATAAATGATTAGATATCTTAGGGATAGAGGTTTGGGTAAAGATTTGGGTACTGATGCTGAGTGCTGGAAATTAAAAAGTAGTATGTGTTTAGGAAGTGAATAAAGTGACTATAGAATTTGAGTTCCAGAAATCTGGCCATAGAAAAAAGGAAACTTACATTTATCTAGCATTTTAATTTGCTTCTGATATTGTATTGTTTTTTTAAAGAGCATATATTATGATTTATGATACTGGACATGTATTGTTATTGCTGTTGTTTTTGCTGGCCAGTATTTATTCCTTCTGCCTTTGCTAACGGCACTCTGCTTTTATTAAGAAGAATTGTCTCTCTCCCATTTTATTCAGTCTTAATGAGATTGGAAATAAAGATGTCCTGACTTATACTAATTGAGGTATGATATGTGTATTAGTCAGGATTCTCTAGGGAGGCAGAACCAATAGGATACAGATGGATGGATGAATAGACAGATAGATAGATAGATAGACAGATAGATAGATACATAGATAGAGATTTATTGGGGGTGTTGGCTCACATGTTTATGGAGGCTGGGAAGTCCCTCAATAGGCTGTCTGAAGCTGGAGAACCAGCTTCATGGAGGCTGGTAGGGTGGCTCAGTTCAAATCCTAAGGCCTCAGAACCTGGGAAGTTTGGAAAGTTGATGGTGAAACCCTCAGTCTTGGCCTGAAGGCCCTCGAGTGGGAGGTGGGCTGCTGGATGTCTTGAGTCCAAAGGCTGGAGAACCAAAGGCTGGATGTCTTGAGTCCAAAGGCTGGAGTTCTGATGTCCAAGGCCAGGAGAAGAATGACTCCACTCCATGCCAGAGAGGGTGAATCTGCCTTTTCCCTGCCTATCTGTTCTTAAGTGGGCTCCTAGCCAATTGATTGGATACTGCCCACCCATATTGAAGGTGGATCTTCCTCACTCAGTCCACCAACTAACACGCCAGTCTTCTCCAGAAACATCCTCACAGACACATCCAGAAATAATAGTTCACCAGCTATCAAAGAATTCCTTAATTCAGTCAAGCCAACACCTAAAATTAACCATCATAATATGTGATTCAATCTTGGCCAAAATATTTTTATAGTTGGTACTTTGAGTCTTGAATGAATTGATAGAGGAAATGACCTTACTGTATTCATTCCAGTGGGGTTCCTTGTTGGACATTTGATGGCTCCTAACACTTAAACTTTCAGAGTGGACCTTGTTTGTACCTTTTTGTTCTCTATTGTGTTTATCTTTTTATTGATTCTTGAAACTACCTGTTACTCTTCCAACAAGCTTTCCTGCTTATATAAGCCCTAATCAGCTTCTATACCTTATAACCAAAGAATCCCAACTGCCATAACTGATAAATTTGTTTATCTAAAAGTTTTATTGACATTAATAAATGTGAAACAACTTTGGGACAGTAGCAAAGGCAATTGTTTATTGAAAACTAAAGCTAATATTTACACTATGATTACTATTTTTATTAGGTTACTCAATGGCCCATATTAAGAAAAAATGTTGCCTCTTCTGGGACAAATTGAAAGTAAGAGTACTTTTTAAAAATAATTATATTTAAGCCTTTAATCCATCTTGAGTTAATTTTTGTATAAGGTGTAAGGAAGGGGTCCAGTTTCAGTTTTCTGTATATGACTAGCCAGTTTTCCTAGCACCATTTGTTAAATAGGGAATCCTTTCCCAATTGCTTGTTGTTGTCCAGTTTGTAGAAGATAGATGGTTGTAGATGCGTATTTCTGAGGCCTCTGTTCTGTTCCTTTGGCCTATATGTCTGTTTTGGTACCAGTACCATGTTGTTTTTGTTATTGTAGCCTTGTAGTGTCATTTGAAGTCAGGTAGCATGATGCCTCCAGCTTTGTTCTTTTTGCTTAGGATTGTCTTGGCTATATGGGCTCTTTTTTGATTCCATATAAAATTTAAAGTAGTTTTTTCTAATTCTGTGGAGAATGCCAATGGTAGTTTGATGGGAACAGCATTAAATCTACAAATTACTTTGGGCAGAGTGGCCATTTTCACAATATTAATTCTTCTTATCCATGAGGATGGAATGATTTTCCATTTGTTTGTGTCCCCTCTTATTTCCTTGAGCAGTGGTTTGTAGTTCCCCTTGAAAAAGTCCTTCACATCCCTTATTAGCTGTATTCCTAGGTATTTTACTCTCTTTGTAGCAATTGTGAATGAGAGTTCATTCATGATTTGGCTCTGCTTGTCTATTGTTGGTGTAAAGGAATGCTTGTGATTTTTGCACATTGATTTTGTATCCTGACCATGCTGAAGTTGCTTATCAGCTTAAGGAGTTTTTGGGCTGAGACAATGGGGTTTTCTAAATATAGAATTATGTCATCTGCAAACAGAGACAATTTGACTTCTCTCTTCATATTTAAATACCCTTTATTTCTTTCTCTTGCCTGATTGCCCTTGCCAGAACTTCCAATACAGTATTGAATAGGAGTGGTGAGAGAGGGCATCCTTGTCTTGTGCCGGTTTTTAAAGGGAATGCTTCCAGCTTTTCCTATTCAGTATGATATTGGCTGTGAGTTTGTCTTAAATAGCTCTTCACCAAACCATAAAAACCCTAGAAGAAAACCTAGGCAATAGCATTCAGGACACAGGTATGGGCAAAGGCTTCATGACGAAAACGCCAAAAACAGGCCAGTCATGGTGGCTCACGCCTGTAATCCCAGTACTTTGGGAGACTGAGGTGGGCAAATCACCTGAAGTCAGGAGTTCGAGAACAGCCTGGCTAACATGGTGAAACCTTGTCTCTGCTAAAAATACAAAAATTAGCTGGGTGGGGTGGTGCATGCTTGTAATCCCAACTACTCGGGAGGCTCAGGCAGGAGAACTGCTTGAACCCAGGAGGCAGAGGTTGCAGTGAGCAGAGATCATGCCACTGCACTCCAGCCTGGGTGATAGAGCCAGACTCCATCTCAAAGAAAAAAAGAAAAAAGAAAAAAGAAAAAAGAAACCCTCAAAAATGCCAAAAACAATTGCAACAAAAGCCAAAATTAACAAATGAAATCTAATTAAAATAAAGAGTTTCTGCACAACAAAAGAAACAATCATCAGAGTGAACAGGCAACCTACAGAATGGGAGAATATTTTTGCAATCTACCCATCTGACAAAGATCTAGTATCCAGAATCTATAAGGAACTTAAACAAATTTACAAGAAAAAAACAAACATCTCCATCAAAAAGTGGGCAAAGGATATGAACAGACACTTCTCAAAAGAAGACATTTATGTGGGCAATGAACATATGAAAAAAAATCAACATCACTGATCATTAGAGAAATGCAGAGCAAAACCACAATGAGATACCATCTCACAACAGTCACAATGGTGATTATTAAAAAGTCAAGAAAGAATACATACTGGCATGGCTGTGGAGAAACAGGAATGCTTTTATACTGTTGGTGGGAATGTCAATTATTTCAACTATTGCAAAGGACAGTGTGGCGATTCCTCCAGGATCTAGAATCAGAAATACCATTTGACCCAGAAATCCCATTACTGATTACATACCCAAAGGAATATAAATTATTCTACTATAAAGACACTTGTACACATATGTTTATTGCAGCACTATTTACAATAGCAAAGACACAGAACCGACCCAAATGCATGTCAGTGATAGACTGTATAAAGAAAATATAGTACATATACACCATGGAATACTAGGCAGCCATAAAAAGGAATGAGATCATGTTCTTTGCAGGGGCATGGATGAAGCTGAAAGCCATCATCCCTAGCAAACTAACACAGGAACAGAAAACCAAACACCGTATGTTCTCACTCATAAGTGGGAGTTGAACGATTAGAACACATGGACACAGGGATGGGAACAACACACACCAGGGCCAGTTGGGGATGGAGAGCAAAGGGAGGCAGAGCATTAGGAGAAATAGCTAATGCATGCAGAGCTTAAAACCTAGATGATGAGTTGATAGGCGCAGCAAACCACCATGGCACACGTATACCTAGGTAACAAACCTACATGTTCTGCACTTGTATCCCAGAATTTAAAGTAAAATATAATAATTAATAATAATAATAATTGTAGAAGTCTTTGTAAAAGATAAATGTCATAGATTCATGATTATTCAGATTTACACAGAGAACTACTTAGAGGAGGTCAACGAGATAAAAACTGTGATGTTTGTCATTTCTAATTCCAGTAATTAAGTGCTGCTCTTCTTCTATTTGAAAAGGCCACTATGGGATTATATTAATGGCATAATGGAGAGTCAGAGAAAAAAAATCAAAACTATTATGAAAAAGAATGATATTGAAAAATTCATGAGCTGGAACCTTCAGAAAAGGAGAGTGTTTATGGTGATAGATGATCAGGATTACCGGAATGGCATGTGGTCTTTTGTCCAGAAGAACATGCCACCTCTTATATTCCTAAAATCTACAGAATGCATTAGAACCATTCTCATCAGGAAGACTATAGTAAAGTGTTTTAACTAAAGTTCTCCTGCTACTATCCCACTACTTACTTTTTTCTTATTTCTTATAATAAAGGATTATTTCTTATTTTTGCTTATTTCTTCCCCAAATGACAATTGCTTGCATTATAAGTTGATTATTTTTAAAGGAATAAATGTGATCATTATGACCAAAAGTTAATACTTTATAAATTTTGGATATGAGAAAAGTATCCTGCTTGGGCCTTGAATATGTGAATCTAAGTCGGAGTTATTATTTGCCTGTATTAGACGGATTATCTGCCATCATCTGCTCAGATACCAATATTCTAACTACTCCATCCAGCATGTTGTAACAGGGACATCTAGAAACCTAGAGGAGAAAGGTCTGAAAGGGATTTCAAAGAAAATGATTCAGAAAGCTGAAATAAGCCCTGGGAAGTCATGTGCTTGCATGACCTGCCTCAAGATATTTAACTTCTTTATGTCTCAGTTTCTTTATCTCTAAAATGGAGATTATTGTACCTAATCTGCTTATCTCATGGAATTACTGTGAGGAAAGAAAGTATGAGAAAAATTTTAACAAAAATAGATTCAATGTAAATGCAAAGTATATTATTAATTGAATCATATATCATGTTACATAATAACTTACATGAAGTGTGCTTTTCCACAAACAATAAGATATATAAATGTGTTAAAAATCATAAAGTATTCAAATAAAATAAAACATATACAACTTTTAAAGTTATTATTTACACATGCTATTAAAGAAAGGCCAAATGTATTCTTCACGTACATCCTGGGATAATTCTTTTTTAAAAAACAAAAAATCTCTAGCAATATTAGTAACAATATGTAGTAAGATGTTTGTTCTTTTCAAACTTTAATATGAGATTTGCCTTGTGTCTATGGCCTATGTTACCATGGGCTTTTACTCCTAATACACACTCATCCATTTTGATTAACCACAGTACAGATGCTGTCATATAAAACCTGAAATCCTTTACTCATCGATGTAGCTTTTCTATTCTTTTTTTATTTTGTTTTGTTTTGTTTTGTTTTGTTTTGTTTTGTTTTGAGACAGAGTCTCACTCTGTCACCTAGGCTGCCAGGCTGGAGTGCAGTGGTGTGATCTCAGCTCACTGCAACCTCTGCCTCTCAGGTTCAAGCGATTCTCCTGCCTCAGCCTCCCGAGTAGCTGAGATTACAAGTGCCCACCGCCAAGCCAAGCTAATTTTTCTTTTTTTTTTTTTTTTGTATTTTTAGTAGAGACGGGGTTTCACTATGTTGGCCAGGCTGGTCTTGAACTCCTGACCTCAAGTGATCTACCCGCCTCAGCCTCCCAAAGTGCAGGGATTACAGGTGTGAGCCCCGCACCCGGCCTTCTATTATTCTATAGCAAGTTGTAATGCAGAAGGTGCAGTAGAATATGGAAGTGCATATTTATCAAGACATACTGATGTGTTAAAAATCTTCCTGTGGTAAGCTATGTTGGCTGTTACTGAATGTTTACAAAATACAACCTATTTCTTTATAATTACACTTTAACTGAGCCATATATGGCATAAGAGATAACTGCATATGTTTTGTCTACTTGAATAATATTTGAAGGTACATCTTTAAATTTTATTGGCTTTATTGACACTGTTACTGTTTGTGATTTCCCCACAGCTGTTTTTGTTTTGTGAATATCATTCATCCCATGAGCATGACTATAGCTCTAAGCGTTTTATAATAAATTGTTATGATCACTAAACACATGTAGTTAAGGACTTCTTTGCATCCATTTTCTTGTTCTTAGTTTTAATTTTTCATTATCTTTATTAATTTTATATATCAAATATAATTTTTAAGCCCCCAAATTAACAAGCTACATATGCTCTGTCTGTGCACTGAGAGCTATCTTTGCACATCGCTCCCACACACAGTACACATCTCTTTCCTGGTACAGATTTCTCAGCAACACTTTGGCTCTCTTCCTGCTCATGTCGCTGATGGATGCCCAGTCCTGCCATATACTGTGGTCCTTGGTGATTTTCCATCTTCCTGCTACATCGTCACCTGTTCTGGTCTCCCAAACAATGTTCCAATCACGTCTCCAGTGTAGCTCCCCTGATATCACTGTGCCTTGCTCCTTCTGTCTTTTTAATGTAATGCCTGTGATTGTCACAAGATATTCACTTCCACAGTTGGCACTGTTTATTACCCATTCATTCATTATTTATTCCATCCACAAGCATCTCTTTAGGGCCTACTCATTAGTGGTGCTAGAGACTGAGGTTACAAAAGATGAGCGAGAGACAGTCACTTACTTCCAGAAATTTAGAGTTGCATGTTCTAGAGGGAGATTTCAGAATTTGAGACCTGAAACAATGGCCTTCATTTTTAAAATTTCTGGATTCAAAGCAAATTTGCTCTGGAAAAATGTCTATTATGAGATCCATCTTCCTTCTATAAATTCCTAAATGCAACAGTGGACGTAAAATTTGCTTTGATGAGAGACAAAACTTCACAAAATTTCAGTTCAAGGCTATTTATTGACTATTGATGTATAACAACCTGCAAGTGAACACTAGTCATTATTTTATGTTGTACATCATACTTCTGTAAAAATTAGTTCCTCATAATCAATGAAAACAATACTGCAATTTCTGTAGTAAATAAACCACCATAGTTTGTGTTAGACTTGTGTTAGTAATTTAGACAATTAATCTGTGGCTTTACTTGACACCAGACCAAAAAGCTGTACAAAATTCAGTTTTTTTTTTCCAAAAGCTTGAACAATTTATTGTACTAGGTGTCCCACAGGATGGCATTTCTGAGGCAATTACAGAAGAAGCTGGACCCCAGGAACTATAAAGGTGTGTAGACTCAGCTCAACATAAACAAAATATAAAACCTAGACTAAACAACAAAATCCACAAACAATAACAGTAGCAATTCTGCTTTGAATTTCCAGAAGGGGAGAATTTTCCCTTCTTCTGAATCAATTTAGTCTTACAAAAAATAAAATCCTATTTCATAGATTATATTTTATATACAGTGATCCCAGACATCCTATAAAGCACACACACAGAACGAGTATTCAGTAGGTGAAACAATGTCACGCAAAATCTAAGTCATATTTCTACTTACTCTGTTTTTTTTTTTTTTTTAAATGCCAGATGGGAAAGTTTTCCATGACAGTATTGAGGAAATTCTATCCTTGCTGGGTGCGGGAGTGGGAGTGTGAAGGAAGGGGTGCTTTCAATTGTGAATGTCTAATTATAAGACATTGTAATTTGAGAAAAGTCAAATTATATGGATGTGACAGAAAAGCCACTGTGGCAGAACACATAATATTTTTTAAAAGGCTAAAAAATTAATGCAGATGTAGGCCACAGTAACACAAATAGTGTCCAAAACAAGACAACTAATAGTCCAATGAACTGTGCTGTGTAATATAAAGGTTTGGCTGACACAATTCTCATAGACTTTGAGAAAATACAATGCACCCAGGGGCAGACAGGCAGAATGGCAAATATTCTGAAAAACTCATGTCTTAGAGGAACAAATAATTGTTAACTTGAAAAAGAAAACATCTAAGAGGATTTCATGAGCTGTATTAAAATATTGGAAAAATTATAATCTTTAAACATGTAGACATATTATTATTTTTTTCCAAGTGGAAAGAAGAAAGAAATCCGTTGAAAGTTTTGCTATGGCAGATTTCAATTTGCCATTAAGAAGATTCAACTGTTAGAGTCATCAAGAAGAATTTCTGCAAAGCAGATCTTGTTGTGGCAAGCTCTGCTGGTTCCTGGGGGCATTGGCAGTTTGGGTCTGAATGCTCAAAGGCTGAGACAAACATTGACATACGAAGCTGTGTTAAGTAGATTATTATCTGCCCAGCTAAAACCAAGAAGGCCAAAGAATTTGAGCAAGTCAGTAAATAATTACTAAAAGCTTTGGTTAACAGACATGTGACAGTTCATTTTTTAACCTTAAAAACTCTTCCTGTTTCTTTCCTTCTTGCAATTAGGATAAATTATGCATATTTGAAGTTTGATATTTTGGGTTGCCTATATTAAGCTGCATGAAATCAAATGCTAATTTTGTTGTATTATGTATCACTAATGTGTTTAAAACAACAAATTTCCACGAGACTATCAATTAATCAACCAACAAAAGAGACAGTGAGTCAATTAAGTAGGCATTAAACTCCAGTTATACAATCAAGCTTTTGCCTTTGAGAAGCTTAAAATCTTATTGCATAAAAAGTACCACACTCTTAAAGCAACTAAAAATTACTATAATTGAGACTGTATAAACAGACCAGTGGTTTCTTCTGTTTGTTTGTTTTTAAGACTCTTATCTAGAAGTTGTTGCAGGGTAGGTTTTCCAGAAGCAGACACTGAGCTCTGGGAAGAAGTTCGACATGGGTTAACAATACCTGTGAAAGGGAGTGGGAGGAAGCAAGACTTGGCAGAAGAAGAAGCTCAACAGTGATGTAGGCCAGACAAAGCCTTCCTTAAACCCATAAGGAGCTCTGCAGCATATATGGCCTATCAAAATTGTCCATCAGTGGATACAATTGCTGGGCCTTTATACCTCGTCCTGGAATAGTCACTGGATGTACTCCTGAGAAAGATATGCCTGTGCCCAGAGTGACTCTTTGCAGCTGAGGCAAACTTTGAAACCTTGATCTGGGCCCATGTCTACCAAAAAAAGTTGGTAACTATACAAATAAAACTGGAGTTTCTTTGCTTGAAGCTGGGTTTAAGGTCTAGAACCTCACCCTGGCAGTCATCAAAGTCATTCAAAAAATTCCTAGAACCCAGAACAGTAATAGATTATAGTTACACAGTGATGGAGAAGGGCTACACACTCTTCTAAGTGCTTTGTATGGATTAACTCTTTGAATCCTCCTAATAACCATGCAGCGTATTTACTGCTTGCTCCGTTTTATGTATAGCAAAATAGGCACAGAGAGGTTCAGTAATCTGCCCATGATTACTCAATCCTTTTGGCTCTGGAGTCTGAACTCAACTACTACAATGTATTCTGCATACTTGTAAAGTCTTCATGTAAAGTGTCATAGATAAATCTTCTGGTAGAGTTTAAGGAAGAAGGTATGCTAAAGAATGTGCCTGAGGGACTTGTAGTATTTGGTTTGGCATAGCCCTGGAGTTAATAATCTGGGCTCATGAAGACTTATGAGACTCTCGTGGGTCTATGGATTCCCCACATTTTGTAAAATTAGTGTATATATGCTTATATGTTTTTCTGGATTAGAGGCTTGTAGCTTTTATTAAATTTAGGGCCTCATAATTTAAGAATCTCTGTTACAAGGGAAATGAGAAGAGCAGATGTACAGGTTAATAACAAACTTTGTATTCTCAAGAAAGTAAAAAAGGAATACTTGCTAAGAATGGAGTTTCATATTTAGGATGAGTTTAGCAATCTATTCCACAATTTTTTTTTTTTTTTTTTTTTGCCTATATTTTGTGTGCTAGGCACTGTTCCAGAGAGACAGTATAAAACCAATGATGTTTTAGTTTAGGTTCTTCTGGAAGCAGACCCTGAGAAAAGCATTTGAATGCATGTAGTTTATGTGAGAGAGGATCTCAGGAAACATTAATAGGAGAGTGGGGAACTGAGACGGGGAAGGAAAGAAAGCCAATAAACATTGTGTTATCAGCCAAGTTACCATTACGGGCAACTGGAGCTTAAATCTACTGAGAATCTCGGGACACATTGTAGAAACAATTCTCAGAGTTAGCTCAGGCAAGGAATATGGGAGCTAGGGTATTTTTCTTTCATCTTCCGCAAGTCTTTGGTTGAGAGCTGTCCTCCAATGGGGAAAAAGCTATTAGTTGGAGAGTATTGGACAAAAAGCCAGACTGGCTTTTACTTCTTGCATTTAACAAGATACTACAAGTGTCTGCGCTCAAGCAAGAATTGTCCAGCTTAAGAGAAGAGATGAAAAAGAATAACTTGGAATTCTTTGAGATGAGAAATACTGACTTTCCAGGCTTTTGGTTGTACAAGAAATAATATTAAAACAGGTTTTTGAATAACAAAAGCTCATTAAGATTTCTCACTTCAACAAAGAACACCTAGCTCAGCCGAAATCAGATTAAGGGTGTTGCCTTCTTATTCATCTTATTTATTTGTGTTCTCATCTCAGTTGTCATTAGGTTGTGAGAGAGAAGCCTTGTGATGGGAAAGCAACAACAATAGGAAAAATAAACTTCAGATTTAAGAACTGTACATTAAGAAAAGTGTTTGAGGGAACTGAATTTTCCAAGAGATGCTGAGACCTGCCTGAAAAAGCCTGTGACTGTAAAGCAAGCTGGACACCTCTAAACTTTGACCACCAGGAAGTAGGCTGGGAAAGTTCTATGGTCCTCAAAGAGAGCATCCTCTTCAATTCCCATTTCAAACCTGATCACAGAGGATGAAATACAGGTAGAACCTCCCAGAGAGCAGAACAGAGGCTAAACTGAGCAAAAATAAAGTGTTCTCAGGAAGAACAAATTCAATGTCTTATCATGGATTTCTCTTTTCTAATGACATAGGGCATTTTAATAATGGCCTTCTCTGATAATTTTGTTTTTTTTCCAGTAACTGCTGTTTTTCTTTTCTCTTCTTTAATAGATTGTAGTTATGTAGTGGCTATATCATCTCTGCTCCATCATTGGGTGTGTATATAGGAATGGTGGCAAAGAGTACCAGTCTTTCCAGATTTTTGGTCATAGGACAATGAGGGTCACATTGGGCTCTGATGGAAAGGACTACATGTCACTAAGATGTTCTGGAGTTTTATCTGGATATAACAAGTCAGAACCTCTTTGGGAGGGAGAGTTTTAGTTTGTTTCCTAAATAGAGAAACGAGTACAAATGTTGATTAGAATAGAATAATTTGGCTGCAACAATTAGGTACATATCAGAATCTCCATGTTAGTTTGAGTCCTGTGAGAAGCACACACCAAGATGAGAGTAGATGTGCAAGAGATGCATTGGGAAGAAATACCAGTAGAGGATAAAGCGGAGGAAACCAGAGAAGGTGGACAGAGCCTGCAGATTTGACCCCTATAATGGAGAAGAGGAAGAAAGCAGGATTAGGTAGGAAGAAACTTACAATGCAGTGCAGTTCTAAGAAAGATTTGGCCAGGCCAAGAGGGAGTTCTCAAGCCAAAGTCATTCCTAGGAGGAGTTCTGTGTCTCACAAGAATAGGCCTGGCGTCATATCCTGACATGCTCAGTCATTGGCTAACAGCAGCCTATCCAAAGTGTTGCTTCGGTGGACCCAGAGGGACAGCAGCTGGGGACAATAGTATATTATGCTCTCCACTGTGGGAGGCCTGAGCAGTGAATTTTCATGACTGCCACCATCTATTTCTTCTTAGTGAACATATACCGCTGGACTCTATTCCTCTGTCTCTTTGTTGTTAGGTATGACAACTGAGTTCTTACCAATAGAATGTGAACACAATTGACATACTAATTCCAGGCATGGTCAATAAAAATTTACCCTCAAAGTGATTCATTTTCTCTTTCATATGTTTAGAATAGAGACTTCTTCCAGGGCAACCTTGAAAACCACATATAGAAGATGATGCAATCGCTGCTATCATAGACAGGACTGCATGGAGCAGAGCTGATTTTGAGTGAGAAATAATTATTCAGATGACTATATGTCTTGTCTACTTGATACTTAAGCTAGTGTACCCTAAGTTAGATATCCTTTCCACTCAGAGAGTTTTGAAATATTTCTAATATCATTATTACCTGCAGAGAATGCTGCTGTCATCCTGAGCAGGACAGAGACTCTTCCTTCACCATGCTGATTGATCATTAATACTTTTTCTTTGGTGAGGCTGGACTCCCTCCAAATTATCATCAGTGCACATGTGTATTATTGTAGTGCATGTAGCTAATTATGTGTTCGGGAGATGCTGCACATTAGACTCCATCAAAAAGGATCAGACTCTTAAATTCAGCATGCAGAGGTTAGGTGGCTACAGGGGTAAAACGAATATATGCCTGGCAGTGTCAACAATTCAGACATGTTTCAAACGGCTGGCTGCCAGGCCCATGCTGGTCACTGTGAGGGCCATGGGCAGAGAAGCATAAGGGTAAGTGCTGGGCTGGTAAGCTCTGCCAAGCTGAGCCTGCCAGTTGTGCTTTGGGATTTGCCAAGTTTCAAATTGTTTTACAAAACAGTTGGGTCTAGTTGAACGACTCAAAATTAAAATAGAAAGGCCTGATCTTTTTCATAGAGTACTTGTAATAAATCAATAAAATGATAATTATTGTTAATACTGGACTACAATTAATGATGTTATATTTACTTAAAAATATCTGTTGAGTTTACTGTGTGCCAGGCACTGCTCTGGACACTGGCAAGATAGCAGCAAACAAAGCAGAATAACATCACTAACTATTTAGTTCCACTCAGAATTGAAATCTGAGTGGGTTGTAATAATAGTGATGATTTTTTTTAAACCATTAAATAAGGTGGACTCTCTTTAAGATTTGGAAGTTCAGAATAGGTAAAAACAGGAATGAAGCAAACCTTAAAGACAGCTTTCTGGGAACGCCTTGCAGTATTGGAGTTTTAGTTATCTGCCTTGGAGCTGAGTAGCAACCTTGAACCATTGAGAAGCAGTCACAGAACCAAGGCTTTATTATGCCTCATAAGGCATAACTTTTGAAAAAAGCAAATAAAATTTAAGAAATAACTGAGATACATGAAGAAAAAAATACGTACTAGTATTTTTCAAAATGACTTTAATATTTGGCTTGAAACAGAAATCAGAACATGCAAAGGAAAATAAATGCATTGAAAAAACAGACTGTTAAGTATGATGAAAATAACTTGTGGAAATTCTAATGAAAACATTACAAAACAGATTACTACATAATTTATAATAGAGGTATATTTTAAAATCCATACATATGCACAGATTAAACTTCAAATGTGTAGCCCAATTCATAAATTTGGTTTTCATGTAATATAACAATTAGCATGACTCTTGAAAATTTATCTGTAAACATTGCTTGTATTGAGTATCACTGTGAGATCAAACTCCTCACAAATGGAAATCCTGCCAATTTAATCAAGCATTGGAAGGTACACACGGCTCATGTATGTTTCTGATTCACTTCACACATTAGCAAACCTGATTCTTAACACTTTGCTGTATGAATAAATCTAATCCATACAGAAATTAAAAAATGAACTTTATGCCTTTGCCTTAGAAATGCTGTAAGTGACACAAGGGAAAGCAAACTGCTCTTTTCGGAAAGCCTCATTTTCACCCAGAACTACTGCACTCCAACCTAATCATACTAATTTAATTTAGTTTTACCTAAACTTGAAATTTATAACTAGCACCTGGATAATTCCTCCTGTACCAGTAAGACAACTCTCCATGAAACATCCTGTTAAAGCATAAAAACTACTGATAAATGGCAAGCTTTGTTGCATGCTACCTGTGCTGGCTTACAAGCAACTCCAAATAATACTGGAAGTAGTGAGAACTTGTGCAAGATTTGTCACTCAGATTGAATTTACTCTTCTGTAATTTGGTCTGGAAAAAAAAAACGATACTGATGGAAATTCTATAGAGACAGATTAATTCAGGGGTCAAACAATAACAAAATAGGGAAGAGAAGTTAATGAATCTTTACCATGTGAGGCAATGCACAGAAGGTCCTGGAGAATCCATAAGCCTGGTGAGAAAAGCATGAGTAGTTTGTTAATGACATGAGGGCTTTGAAAATGAATTTATCTTGTATACTCAGCTGTTTGGGGAGTACATCATTTATAAGGCATTCTTCTTATTAATATTTTCCATTCCATAGACCTTTTGACAAACTATATACTTTTTCACCACATTAATTTTAAATTTAAAACGAACATCTGGTAACTGCATTTATTCATCTGGTTTGCAACCACTTACCCTCTCTGATTTTCTACTCATGCATTTCTAAATAGCCAAAGGAAGAAACAGAATTTGAATACTGTAGGTATAAAGTCATCAAAAGCTTATACCTCAGATTAGGAAGATGATAACTCTTTCCTTCAATCATTCAGTTGATCAATCATTCAATCAACACATATTCTGCTGACCAGACCTTTAGTCCAAAGACATCTTGCTTATCTTATTCCAGTCTCAGGTGACTCTTCTGTATGCCCCCAGAGCATTGTTCATTGTTTTTTTTTTGGAAGTTCTCTCAAAAGCAGTGGCTGAGACAAGATTTGATGCAGCTATTTTATTTATGGGAGAAGGAAAGGAAAAAAAAGACAGTGGCAAATGGAAGAAAGAAAAGCTCATGTAAGTGTGCATTGACATTGCCACAAAAGGCAACAGGAGCTTCATTCCTTTGAATCTCTGAGAAGCATGCAAAATGGTCCTAGAATTGCCCATTGGAAGAATGGAGGTTGAAGCTGTACAAGCTTCTGCTTCAGGAGAGGCTTCAGGAAATTTACATTCGTGGCAGAAGGCAAAGGGGAAGCAAGCACGTCTTCACATGGCTGGCAGGAGAGAGAGAGAGAGAGAAGTGGGGAAGTGCTACACACTTTCAAACAACCAGATCTTGTGAGAATTCACTCACTATCATGATAGCAGGAAGGGGGAAGTCACCAATCACCTCCCACTATGTCCTGCCGCTAACATTGGTGATAACAATCCAACATGAGATTTGGGTGGGGACACAGAGCCAAACCCTATCACTCTGTCACTCAGGCTGGAATGCAATGGCGTGATTGCAGCTCACTGCAGCCTGGACCTCCTGGACTCCAGCAAACCTCCTGCCTCACCCTCCCATGTAGCTGAGACCATTGGCATGCACCACTACACCCAGCTAATTTTTTTATTTCTTTGTAGACATAGTGTCTCACTTTGTTGCTCAGGCTAGTTGAACTCCTGGCCTCAAACAACCCTCCTGCCTCCCAGATGGACCACACCAATGATTATTAATTTGATGGCCAACTTTCTATTCCTTTTTTCTTCTCTTGTTCAATGTTTTGACTGAACATTTCTGAGAGACAAAGATATATTGTGTTTTAATAAAGGTTTGCATAATGCATTTCTATAACTTTAGACTACCTTTCTGGAGCTCAACTATTTTGCATATGTGAAGATCTCTATTGCACTTAATAGAGACTGTATTAAAAACTCTGCTACTTTATACATCTCACATCAAGTACATAGGTGGCTCTAAGAAAATTCTATGCAATTTTTGAAAAACTTGCTTTATCTCCAGTCTGTTAAATCATATTGAAAGAATTAGCAACATTATCAAGATGATAATTAATGTGTTACCATTTGAAAAATTGTCAACATCAGAAAGGCTTGGGATATCTTCCTTTTTAAAGTTTATCGATCTCTTGCAAGAAAATGAATGTGTTTATTAATACACCTAAAGCTAAGGTCCTGTTTTCTGTATATTAGTCATTTGCAAGTTTTTGGAGGGTTTGTTTGTTTTTTGCTTTGTTTTTTAAAGTACATTAATCTTGCTTTTTATTTTGTCACAAGCTGATATCACAGCTTGAATGTTTTACCCAGTTGAATTGTTCTTTTAAAGTAATATTTTTCCCTAACCCACAGCCCTGTTGGCCCTACCCTGCAGCTCTGTTTCTTCTTTCGTCCCTTCTCTGGATGTTCCAGGGTCACCCTAGCTATGTCATGGATTAGTCAAAAATAACTTAATGGATAAACCAACTATTACTTGCTTTTATACAATAACTTAGTCCGATGGCTCCAAGAGGAGCTATTTATGGGAAAACTATGGCATCTTTGCTGTCTCAATACCTATCTAATCTTCATGAGGAAGGCAACTTGTGTAGTGATATAGAATGTAGGTTTGATAGGCAAATCTTGTGACTTGGCAGCACATTTTTCAATTTTTCTAAGATCCAGTTTTCATGAAGATAGGAAAATAATAAAGGCACTAAAATGATAGGGTGTTTGTACTGATTTTAAAAATCATGTCTGTAAAGGATTCAGTAGAGTTCTAGGCATAGTTAGGTTTCAAAATGGGATCTATAAATATAACTATTATCATTATGTCAAAGAATGGCCTGGAGTATGGTTCTTTCTGGGTAACTTGGAGGAGAATAACATACAATAGGTCCTTGAGTTCAAATACAAATTTTAACTTGATCGATTCCTGGGGTAGCTCTCTAAGGCAAAAGATTTATCTCATCTTAGTTTCAGTTTTCTCAGCTTTAAAATGTTAAAATTAACGTCTTACATGGCTATTTTAAAGAATAAAGAAGATAATATAATAAAATACTTAATACAGTGCTTGATTACTCAAACAACAAAAAGTTTTACTTTTATTTTATGTAGCAGTTGCTGCTATTGTTCAGTAATATGTCATTTGGACAGATTCAGAACTTTCAGAATATAACTTAAAATTTTTTTTAGTATTTTCTTAAAAGGATTCAGATGCACAAATTCACAAGATTAACTTTAAAAATATAAATTACAATTTGGATAATGATAAGTCATTTATGTTATTTCTTTCATTAAAAACACAATTACTAATAATACAAGTTGAAAAGAACAAAACAAAATCCTGTTCATTAATAGTTTCCTTTATCAAGTACAAACTTTAAAGTTTCATTTCTCATCTTTCCCTGTGGGAAAAAAGGAAATAATAGAAGTATAATGTGTTTGTGTGCATGTAATATATTTTACGTAAGAGTTCCTTAGAAGAGGCTACGGTATTTGTTTCCTTATTGGAATGTCTGAATCTCAAACCCCAATAAATCCAGTGGTAATGAGATAAATTGTTCATTTGCTTGCTTATTGCACTAAAAGCCATCCATAAAACAGAGGAGGGTTCTATTACTCTGACTTATCCTAAGGGTCATTACCTCTGAGATGTACTGTCATGGTAAGGGAGGTAGATTCTACAATGGAAAAATACTTTCGCTTGGCTGTTCATGCCCTTCTTTTCTTTGAAAAAAAAAAAAACCCCATCTGAGTTAGCACGTATTGCACATTATATCTATTTTAAAAATTTTCAATATTTTGTCAGTCATATCAGTTCATTTAAAAACTTTTTCTCAAAAGTTTAGAATGGTATTTTAGCAACAAGTTAACTTTAATTTGCTTTAAAAATAAAAAGTTGAAACGCATTTTACAATGCCTTTAATTATTTTATAAATGACCTACATTAAAACATTTTCATCTGGGATCATATTTAACCCTCATCTTAAGTCTAAGATTTAGGTTCCTTTATGATACTTATTTTAGATAGAAATATAATGAGAGTTGAGGAATTTAAGCCACTTGCCTGAGGTCTCTTATCTGAGAAGGGGTAATGTCAGCATACAAATATAGGTTTGGTTACCTCCAGAGTTTTTAAAATCTTATGCCATGTGGTCACGATTTTAGGAAATGTTGCTTCAAAGATTTGTTTATTTAAAAATAAAAATAAGGTAGGTTATATTTTTTATTCCAAAATATAAACATTGCCCAGAACTTATTAGCAACTGAAATTCTCTTGTGAAAGAATATCAAAAAATAATTCCTCAGGTACATCTTTGTAAATTGGGCTTTACTCAAAATCATGTTATCTCTGAAATGTTTAAACTTTTGGGAAGTTAAGAGACAATGAAGATATCTCACTCAAGCACCATAGCAAATGACAATCCAGAAATCATAAAAGACCCAAACAAAACAAAACAAAACAAAAAACCCCAAAATACACACAGGAATTTCTATTTTTTAAAAAATTTGAATTTTATTGAGTGTCAAAATAGTAAAACATTCAAATTGAAAAACTGTTACTTAATTATCAATCTATCTTCAGACTAAATCTTCTCCAAGTCCAAATGACTCCTAAATGAATCTCTCTTTCACTGAGAACACAGGGTCAGTCATAGGAAAGAACAGATAGACAGACCATCCTGTTAATATATACCAAGGATTTGCTGAGACTGTACCATTTCTACAAAGGGGATTGGCTTCTTCAGGTAATTTTCTTAAGTGGAGTGTTGTTGTTGTCTTAATTTTCACATGTACTCCATTATGAGGCTTACTTTATTTATGCGAGTCATCTACGTGTTTTTCACTGGCTCCTAGTTAGCTCCTAAGTGCAAGCTGGTTCCACTGAAATATTGATTTTAATCCATAAAGTCCTCTATGGTCAGGGTACTGTCTGCATTTACTAATTTTATTACTTCCCAGAAGCTGAAGTGAACTGAGAGCTGTTCACCTTCTCTATGTACCTATCAATCTATCTATCTATCTATCTATCTATGTATCTATCTTTATCTATGTCTGTATATCTGTATACCATAGGGGCAGGGGCAGATCCAGGTTTCCTGGGACCTGAAGCTTATGTAATTTGTGAGGCCCTCTTTAAAAGAAAGTTCAATTTCAATAACAATTATTTATGAAAATGAAAAGGAAAGGAAATCATGAAAAACTATAAATTTTTACAAAGCAATCATGAATATCACAAAATCCAGAGAAATAAAAATATTTTTTAAATTTATAAAGTGCCTTAGACAGTTGTCTTATTTATTTTATGTACATTTTCCCCAACATTTGGCTGCATACCCTTTGATCACCTCTTCATATGATAGAATTTTGTACCATTTTTTTCAGAAATAAAAGTAAGATAATTTGATCTTTCTCAGAGAACTCAATCTTTTGTTGATTGAAATGTTTTATTATTCATAGTTTTTAGAAAAGTTTCTCTCAGCTTCATACCTTATTGCTGGTAATATCAAATACACTTTTAAGATTATTGTCAAATTTGGAAAAATTTCTTTCAGGATTCTTTCGTATATTAGCCATAATACCAGAATGCTTAAAGAGTTCTTATTCAGTAATTAGTGTTAAATATTATTTGAGATGTACTCTAACCTACAGCCACTTAACTGCTGCTGTCAGATGCCATCGCATACATTCACACAGCTATGCCATATCTGACCTTGCAGCATCAGTCACAATCCCAGTGGGTCAGCACTGGGTGGCAGAAGTATTCTGGACATTCCTACATCTGATGGATGGCTAGCAATCCCTGAACTATATACAGAACATACTGTGAACCACCAAACTCCAAATTAACAGATTTATAACTCACCTTTACCTTAGTTCCGCCTCTGCCACACCAAAACCAAGAGACAAGAGGTGAAGTACAACCAAGCGGATGTTGGAGTGTAAGGGAATAAATAGTAAATACATATATACAATTGCAGCTAAATGTCACAGTTTTGCAAATTTTACAAAAACATATAGCCTTGTGAACACATTGTGAAAGGCTATGCCAGGACCTTGGAATTACCTTTGCAAATAAGGCTTTACCTCTCCCTAGGAGATCAATGATCAGAAAGCCATTTACAAATACTACTTCCCCCATTGAGGCAACCTATCTTACATTGAATCATAGATTCAGGTGACTTCAGACTTTGATAAACCCTAACATTTTATTCAACTTTTGAGAAAGATAGCTCTGCTTCTATTTAAAACTTTTGCAGTATGTTCTATTGAAGAGAAAAAAAGTAGCCCACAACAGTTGGGGCTGTGACAATTTCAACTGAGTAGACTTTGAGATAGTGTTTTCCACACCTTTGGTCTTGTCTGGATACTTGCCTGAACACAGTTAAATGATTTCAATACAGTTCAGGCTAGAATAATGTAGAGGGATAAATGGTAGAGTTTATAATGGATCAGCCAATACTCTCTGCTGTCTAACATCTCATATAGACAAGTAAGGGCCTATATTCATGTCTGGGTATGGTCCTGAATACCATCATCCAGACATATTTGGTACAGAAAAAGTTAAAAGTGCAAAGTGGTCTTATTTGTTCATTTTGTCTCAGTTTTTAGTGGCTGAGAACTGGAAATTTTGCATATTTAATATTATTTTTCCATCTCTTACGTTATAATTGTTGGCAAAGGAAAATTGTGCAGAAAAAAATGGAAAACAAAATAGATACATCGATCTGCTTTCTCTTAAATTACAATTGTAGCTTATATCCTATCCATTTCTACCTAAAGTCAGCTTTCTTGAGAACATACTAGACAAGGGTTTTCAGAGAATGTAGATGAAAGCTGGCAAGAGTCAAGAGAAATGTGAAAACTCATGGCCCAAGGTTTAGAGCACTTCTCTAAAAGATGTGACAGTCAATAGGACACCAGGCTGTGCTGGGTGGTTAAGGGTTCCAGTAGCAAGGGAGCCAAGCAAGGTCAGAAAGATTACATGAAAACTGAGACTACCAGTCTGTGTTCTTGCTGGAGGGTGTGTCTTGTTAAAGGACTAGGGGGTCTCTGAGTCCTGGTCTGACAGGCTCAGTGGTCTTAAGAGAAAAGCATTTTTGATGAAATAAGGCAAAGAGAATTGAAATAAAAAAGCATTGGTAAGCATGGACACTTGCTTAATGCAACCAAGAAAACACGAATCCTACAGAGATTAGTGCTGGCAGCACCAATCACAAAATACAACCTAGTAAAAAGAATCTTCTGTTTTCTGGATTAGGCTGAGAAAAGTGTCTTCTGGTATGTGTCATCATGCACATACAAATATATAAAGCCACACAGAATAGACAAATGATAAACAAGGCACAATGGCAATAGCTACTTCAGAAAGCCTGCTACATTAGAAATCGAACTTAAGTGTGCAAAGGGGGAGAATGCTAAGTAGATAAATACTTAAGTAATAGGCTGTTCAATAGGTCTTTCCCATTTAGAGCACTGAGACATTTTCTCTTCCCTCTCTTTGTGGGAGAGAAGGGAGGTGCTCCAATGCAAATCAAACCAGGGAAGAAGCTAGAAAACCACTTGCAGGACAGTAAAATGCTTACCAGAAAGGAAGATTGACATCTTACTTCACTGGTATGCTTTTCGTGCTTCAGAAACTCAGGCCTATCTCTGGGTGCTACCAGAGCAAAGAAAAGTGCAGGAGATTTTCAAGAACTGATCTTTGTCTGAAGTTTGAGTATATAGGGACTGGTTCTTGACTTTTACTTTGAAAGGCTAAAGGAGAAAGGCTAGCTGACATTGCCTCAGAAGAAAGACAGTAGGAATGGCCTGTATTCCCAGAGTTTGTTAAGCCTGGGTACCTATGGGGTAGGGTGGTCAGTAAAGAAATCAGCCAAAGCCAGCCTTCTTGAAAAGACCAGACTCAGGAGGTGGCTGCCACCATGACTCACTCTAAAAGAAATGGGCTGTTACAGGAGTAGGAGTTAAGAATGTCAACTATGGAGAAGTCAGCTGAAGAGGCATTGCCCTGTTAAAGAATTGCTGGGTAAAGTTTTCTATCAGTAGGAATAACCCATAAGAGTGCTGTGCCAGAGAAATAGCTAATATTTAGGTGTCTGCCACACAGTTTGCAGTGAAGTTGTATCATAGCAGCCCCAATTAAGAAAGATCTTGCCATTTTCCTCATTGTTGATCTTCCCATCTTCCTTTTCATCCTTGGAGGATGAATGATTGACTGCTTCTCCCTTATCCAATGCTGATAGACATTTGAGATTCAGGTCTTAGCTTGTGGAAAAGGTGAAGTTTTAAATTAGAAGTGAAATAAAACTTTTGTTCAATTCTGATTGGACTTCTTAATACCTGAAAATACTGCTTTTCCAATACCTGAAGGCTGGGAGACTTACAGAAGATACTATCCAGTGGGTAGGAAAGAAGGCATAAAAGGAAAGCAGTTATAGGAGAAAAATAAAGATGTGTCTATTTTATTCTTTTCTGATACATCTGATTACATAAATAATCCAAATAGATAATATTCTAATTCTCCTGAATCAACTGCCCACAAATCTCTACAACTTTCCCTGATGGATGGTGAAGGCATACACAAAAGAAAAGAGGGCAAAGCGCTCCATCTAAGAAATGAAAATAAGTTTTGGTGGGTGGGAGGAAACAAAAGAGAGGAATGCAAACACTTGAGCAGAAATTAATAGTAACAAGAATAGAGAACACTTTGATGTCATTCTTTAGATGGGAGTGTCCTGGTTTTGCTCCTTTGGGAATGTCATGCAAAGAAGCCTGGACATTTACCGAAATATGAGAGAACAAATGACCCCCTTAGCCCCACTGCCCCAGCCAAAAGCCAGAACCAACTACCAGATACATGGATGATTTGACCTTAGATCATTCAGTTTCAGCTGAGCCAACAAATGATTGCGGCCACATGAGTGATCTCAGGGAGATCAACAGAATACTTTTTCAGCTGAGCCCAGTACAAATTGCTGATATGTGGAATTGTAAAAAAAAAACCTCAATGATTTAGTATCAATGTAGATGCAACCACCGATTTCAGTCACAATGCCTACCCAAGTGTTTCACCTGGTTAAATCCTTCAGTTGAGTTTTCTAATAGAGGCATGTAATGCGCAAACACGTGGGAACCTACCATGACTTTTCAGTATGAAGCCCAGTGGTACACAAATGGTGCATATGTAGAAAATCTGCTGAGCTGAGCCAAAGATACAAGGATATTTCGAAAATTACCTATCATTTAAAAAGGAGATTAGTTTGTAGGTTTGATGACAGCAATTCCTGAAAGTTTTCCAAATAACAGTTCTTAAAACAACATTGTTGAAAAATGAAGAAATTCTTTCCAGACATAACAGTAAAACTTTCTCTGAAGTCATCTTCTTGTGCACGTGTAATAATTCAGAGGGATAGTGGAAACTAAAATGTAGAGGCATATCCAGGTGGTATAGTTGTCTGCATTTTGGCCTCTCTCGAGGAAATTGCCATTCTGATCACAAACAATCTTTTCTTTAAGTTAAACATTTCATTCTCTTGGGTGTTTGTTGCTAATGGAGACAAAAATACCACTCTCATCTGGATTTAATACATTTCACCCACATATCCATCAAGTACACTATTTTCTCAGCAGAAGTAGAATTTTAACAGTTTTTTGTGACTTTTGACACATCATCACTTGCAAAAGACCTTCCTTTAGTAGCCTGTGCAGAGAGACCTGGTGCAAAATTTGGCTTTGTCTTGTTCACAAATGGATAAACAGATGTCACTGATAGCTTTTTACTAACAAAAACCAAATGACATCATGCAAAGAAATTGTCACAACAAAGTTTGTCTTGTTTTCTCTCTATGCTCACCATGTTATATTTGACTTGAACACACATCAGAATGCTCCCACTACCTCCTCACTTTTTGCCAATAAATAAGTATATTGAAATATTTTGGAACAATTGTGTTCTTCACAACGCAAAGCACCACTTAGAGAGGATTAGTAAGCCTAAGAGTTGCTGTACTACTCCCACATCCCCATTCTGGGATTTGTTTTTCCGAGTTTTAATATATGAACTCGCTTTATAGAAACAAGGAGCACAATAATTGCTGGTGAATTAAAGCACAACAACTTGGAGGTGTTGTAGACTTTATTATTGAAAGTCATTGCAACATAGTAAAAAGAAAATGGCCTTCAGAGCCAGACACATTTGGGTTTTGCTTTATGTGTGGGTTTTCATTCTACATTGAGTTCAGCAGGTTGGCCAGAGTAAGGCACTTAGGCGTTTTGATCCTCTGTTTTCTTGCCTAAATGATGGGAGTGAGAGACCTACCGTGAAAGTTTTATTATGCAGATTAAAGTCTATAACCAAGAAAGAAGCACCTCTGGCATTTAGTAGATGATCAGGAAATGTTAATTACCTTTACCACCTTGAAAGCAAATAGTTGCTTAATATTAGAAAATAATAATGAAAGCAATTATTTTCTTTCTTTCTATAAGCTAAAGTTATATAACTCCAAAAAAATATTCAACCACTATCATTGTCAGTTTTAAAATGGCGTATCTCCTTTTGGTCTTTCTGTCACAATCTGCATGCTCTGCCAATATGTAAGCCTCTGTTAACCATCTTGAATGTTTCATAGTGACTAGAAAGGGTTTGGGCCAGAGCTGGGTCTGCTGTTTGGCACACCCTTCTACACTGTGCAGTAAGCTGGGGAATAAGCCAGCGCATATGCTGATCAGCTACTGTGTGGCAAGGGCTAAACTAGGAGCTTTCACATTTCCAATCTCACTGAATCTTTGTAACAAACAGCAGAGGCAATGTTAACCCCCATTTATAGTTGAAGACAATAAGGTTCTGAGAGGTTAAGCAACTTGCTCATTATCACACAGATCGTATTTCAAAACCTAGATAATTTTCTAAATTAGTCTTTTGTTCACAGAAACAGGGTATGTTTAACAAAGCTTCCAATAAGCAAATTATTCCTAAGGATTAGCACTTGCTATCTCCTAGTATCTCGGTGCATTAGATGTGCAGTGATTTTAGAAATTGTTCACATTATCCTATTGTTTTATAATTGTAATAAATAAGACAGTAGATGGGTACTAACTCAGGATTAGACTACGGTTAAAGCTGATCTTACAACTCCCAGAAAATATAGAAAAAAAAAAAGCATATGGTGTAATTTTTCACTTTCCTTAATTTTATTGTCTGTTTTACAAAAAAAGTATCTCTGCAATAATTCGGGATTTTTGAATTATAGAATCACAGAATGATAACTATGATGTTATAGATATTTGGTGATCATTTTTTAAGTGCTCTCATCTTACAGATGTGAAAATAGAATTTCTAGTTAGGAAAAGTCACTCGTTTACGTCATCAGGTAGGAAGTATCATGCATAGCAATAATACCTTTTAATTTCTAGTCTAGTGCTATTTTTACTTCACTATCCTATCTCTTTCACTAAGCCCTGTAGTTTGGCTTGTAATGCAAAGACTTCATGGTAGCTGAAGTCTATCAAAGCATTTTCTTAAACTCACGAGATCTAACAATCTTTGAAGGAAATAGATAAGGTGACCAGAAGCCAGAAAAGTATCATTTAGGTCTGCATCTCTTTCACTCTTTTAGTTAAATTATTCTAGGTCAAAGACTTAGTTTAAAATGTATAATAACTCAAATACCGTGGAAATAAATGTCTTTTTACATAATAGTTCAAGATATTTCTTTCTTTCCATTAACAGTCCAAGGTGGATGGCAAGTGGAAGAAAAGGGAGTCCAGGAGGGGCTCGGGTCCATTTCAGGGATCCCGGCTCACAGCAGCTCTGCCATCTTTAACACAGACCTTCCAAGGTCCCTGTAGAGCTTGCATCCTTCCCCTTCAGCCAGAGGAGACAGGGACCTAGGAGGTCATTGTGGGCAAAGCTTGGGAATGCAACTCACCACTTTCTTTCTCATTCCATTCTCTAGAACTCAGTCACATGGTCACATCTGCAAGGGAATCTGGGAAATATAATCTAAGTGTTTTCCCAGAAGGTGAGGAAACAGATTTTGATGAACACTTACTATATTTCTGTACGGCTCTTTCCAATCTAAGATATTTTTTTGAATGGGAGTATGTCTTGGTTTTGCTTTTTGATTTTTCTGATTATGTTTGTTTCTCTGAATTTTTGTAAGTCTCTTCGTATGTATGTGACTTGCTCTGTCTGCTCATGGGTACCTTTTCCAATATACATTTGAAACATTTTCAGGATAATGTATTTCTCTCAGCATGGGCATATGGCTTTTTTTGTGTCTATGTTAATATACAAATGCAGCTCATTTTGATATATGTGTTTTCTTCAATTTGGAAAAATAGGCTTTTGTTAAATACAGGAAGCTATAGGAATTAATTGATCGTTGAACAGTGACTGAATCTCTAATAATACCTAACCAGCATTCATAGACTGTTGAGGCATTTCACAGATTTCTCGCCTAAATTTGTTGCATTTTAAGCATTACAAAACCTGTCTTTTGCTAATAAGAACTCAGTTTAGCTCATTTGTATAGAGAAAATAAATATGCATTTAATTTGCACATTAAATTTTTTTAAAAAGAAAACATTTCCCATGCACAGTGAGGGAGGCTCTAAGTTGCCCAAATAAGAAACTTTAACTCAAAGACAACCAGAAAAGCCCATGGATATACAAATAGGACTAATTGGTATTTGGTTTATAGCTACATGCTGACAACGATTAACTTAATTATAAGGCACTTGGTGCTAAATTACTATCTTTTTCATACATTTTCTGTAACAGCAAGAACCCCAGAGAGGTTCTGGTTCAAAGTCTAGTTATTCAAATCAAGAAGAGTTAAAATCATTTCCAGAGTTAACCAGTTAACACATTCCAGTACAATTAATGCAATATTCAAAAAACCATCACACTTTATAAAAAGGAAATGAAGCAAAGACACATTCAGTTGGATAAATGCTGACATAGTTTTCAAATGTTTTTGCAATATTTTGGTCCTGAAATACTGAGGTGTCAATAATGAGTTCCAACAAACACTTTGAGTAAAGGTAAGAGAAATTTTGTTCTGGAAACAATAGGGCCAGTATCCACTGGCTATATAGGAAAGAAACAGGAATTGATGCCAAAGGCCTTTGGTTCTTTCAAAGAGAGCTGGATCAAAAAAAATAGATAGTTGTAGATGAAGATTGTTTGTAAATTAAAACATTGTGTTACAATGTAGATAAAGTTGTCCTTTCAGCTCTGGAGAGTAAGACTGAATATCAGCAAAACTCTTGTTAGTTTTCAAACTTTGAGAAGTTCGTTCTCTAGTTATTAGTCCATTCCATTCTTCTCTATCATTTGCATTTATTGAAACCATATGTGAATTCAGATCTGTTCAAACTAGTGAAATTTACCAGAAGCAGAAGAGGAAGAATTGTTTCTCTGATGCGTTTTGGGATGCAATGTTTTTCTGTAACTGAGTCACTAGGAAGTGACCATGTAGTAACTTCCTTCCAATGGACATACAGAGCTAGGCCCTCTGTATTATATAACTATCTGAGCATCAAGACTAGGTATGCACATGAATAGTATGAATAAAAAGCATTGCTAATAAGTGACTTACAGAGTATAATTGAAAGGGGCTGTAAAACATAGTCTTGTGGAAAGATTAAAAAAATTTATAACCTTCATAGCCTTTCCTTAACTTCTAGCATATTTTTTCAACCCAAAGTGATCATTTATAGTATTTGATGGCAAAGAAATTCAGAATTTTAGATAAAGACGTGCAAAATGATTAAGAAAAACATGATGGAGAGTCCCCAGTTTCCATAACCTTCAACCCTTGCCTTCTTGAATTTTTTCATTGCCTCCCTGGTATTTTTATTCTCCCCTACTTTCCCCCTCTTGAACCTTGACCAACTAACAAACCACAAGGCTTGCAAATAACAGCTCTCAAAATAAGTATCCTGGCAGTTATGGAGATGGAATTGTCCCAATGATACTGAACGAGAGGCAGGAAAAACCAGAATAATCTCCAGCTGTTGTAACCACAATTTTCAGAGCAGTTAGAGACAAAAAACTGCTAACTGAGCCAAACCACAAGGACTTGTACTGCGCTCTTTCCCACCCCACTACCCCCATAAAGCTCAATTTTGCTTCAACTTGGAGAATTACCTGGCCTCCAGGTGTTCTCTCATGCACGTTGACTAAATAAAGCCTTTGACCTCTCTTTGAAGCGCTCAATTTATTTTCTTTAAGCAGATGATCAGGCTAAAAAGAGACTGGGGGAAAATTCCAGAGACTGGAAAATTATGTAAATTTTTTTTTCATTTTTTTCCTTTTCTTTGACCCCTGCCCTTCTTTATTTAAGCCTTGGGCCCTGCAGTCTTGTATGGTTAACACTATTTATAAGCCAGCTTTAAATTTGTATGTATTTGTGATTATTGAATCATGAATGTTGAAACTATCACAGTGTAATTTACCTATATAAGAATGGTAAAATACGAATGAGGTCATAAGAATTCATTTATTGTTATTTTAATGCTACTTGAGCATTAATTACTCTATTAGGAAAATTTTAAGATTTCAAATACACCACCAGAAAAAAATCTAGATTAATAAAAACACATAAAACAAGACCGAGTGCATATCATTTTTATATCATGAATAAAACAAACAAACAAAAAGTAATCTATTTCACTCATTAATAAACCTATGTAAAATACATGTGGGAAAATACAGAACTAAATTTTGGCAGCAACAAAAATTTAGCACTTATTTTGCTTCCGGGAGAAAAAAAAGAAGCAAAAGTTAAGGAAAAAGACTTACAAAAATATATTTTGCACAATAAAGTCCTAGCCCTAAAGCAGAATGATTATTGGAAATGTGCCTCATAATTTTATACTCTTTGATTTGGACCAGTGTGGGAACACTTAGAGATAGTCATGAGTGTTTACCAGATGAAAGATATTTACTAATAGTTAACTTTCATTCTAAAAGATATGGACAAGTCAAAAGCCATAACTCACAGTGACTCACTAGTGCAAACTCTGTATCACACAGAGATAATGATTTATAATTGTTAATATTTGATATACTTAAAGTTTGTCCACATACATACCTTGCTCTTCAGAACAAAGCAGAAATGATAGACGCTATTATTCTCATTTGAGGAATAGGACAACTGAAAGAAAGGGATGTTAAATGGCTTGCACATGTCACCCACATAGTCGGTAGGGGAATTAGTTCTAGAAGCCAGATTTTCTGACAATATTGCAGACATACGATTCCACTCTTAAAACTGAAAAGAAATAAAATATGAAAATAGACAATCTTAACAACAAATAAATTATTTTTAAAAATCATGTAACTTCTTCACTATCAAAGTTTTTATATTTAAATCCATTACAAGTATCAGAATATAAAAATATACGGTCTGCCAAGAAAACAGCCAAGTTGGACATACTCTCCATAAAATCAACTCCTTAAAATTTGGCAAGTTTTCGAGAGGAAATATTCCCTAAATGTAACATAAGCTTTACATGCTATCTGCTGGTATTATTGAGAATATAGTCTGACAAAATTTTCTACTATTAGTATAGATGAAAATCGTATAAGTATGGTTTGTTTCCTTTTGCTATTCAACCACTTGTATTGTGTTCTACTGCACCATAGAGAGACACTAACAGAAGAATTTTCATTTGGCAGTGTGCTCAGATGACATGCTAGTCACGAGGATATCTGAGTTAGAACACCTGGCAAACCCGAATAGATTCTAAAGCATACCTCCAAGGCATACTTACATCTCAGAACAAATAACAATGAGCTTCAATTCCCTGGAATGCATTCTTCGGGTGACTGGATCTTTTCTATTGCCACATACTTAAGCAAATTAAATTAAACCTCAAAATTTTAATGGTGGTAGAGGTGGAAAGGAGAGATTTAAGAAAGGATTACAATTAATATTTAAAATTTGCTTATGCAAAATTTTTACTTGATTTCTTAGTAACATATGTGAGTATAATTTTAGGCATCTTATAGAAAGATTCCATTGTAAGAGGTGCAGTGAATTCAATAATAAGGTCCTCAAATTGTCTGTATTTGTCAATACAGGAAAACCTTTTAGTTTGTATCCATTTCTCTGTGTTCCCATTTATAAGCATACTCTAAGCAGAAAATTTAAACTGGTATTAGACAATTAGATGGATAGAATATAATATATTTATGTCTTCTAAAAAATGAAATAAATCACTTCATTTTATGGCTATGATAAATCCTACCAGTGGTTATGAAAAGACCACATTTAGGAAACCTAGAATCTAGTTTAAGCCAGGCTAGAACTTACCAGCAAAAATTTCATTTGAGTATAAAATTAATGGATAGTACTTGCATTGCTTGTAGGAAGAAGAAAAAGTAGTCCTTGGAGGTTTTAGATATCTGGAATTTCTTGTTGTTTATGTATTTTCTAGATATGCTTGGAGGGGGGTATTGATAATTTCTCCACACCCATTCATCTTTCTATCAGTGGGAGAAAATGGGTATAAAGAACTGAGTTCCCTGCCCTTCCATATAACCAGAAGAACACACATTAAAAGCTAATATATCTCTTTTATGATTCAGGTAGGCCCAATGGGGTAGGGCAGGAAAGAAATCAAATACTTCTGCACACACTAATTGGAGTCCATTGACTCAAAGAGCAGACAGGCTCCTCGCTAATTGGAAAAATAAAAGTTTTTCCCTTTCTCAGTATGGATTTAGACCAGAGCTGAAGAGTAAATTAATGTCTATACTTGATAGATGTGCTTACTTTAATAGTTTCATTTATTAAAGGACAAAGCTGACCAGGATCGCACAGGTGAGAATGTTGATTAGGAAATGTTAATAGTGTGCTTCACCTCCTTCATCTATGGTGCAGATATTCATAGTAAAACTTTGTCACTGGGTAGTGATGGACATCATTGTCATTTGGGCAGTCCTCAGGAAGATACTTGAGCTTATATGACTCAGACATGAAGCATTGTATGTGGATAATAATCACAATAAATATAACAAAAACATATTGTGTTTATTACATGACAGAAACTCTTCAAGCATTTGTATATAATAATCTGCTCAATCTTTACAAGTATCCTGTAATATAGATGCTATTGTTATATTCACTTCACAAATAAAGAAATATGTTATAGAGAAGTTAAATAAATTGCAGATAGCTGCAGGGTGGAAAAGACAGAATATTTGCCTAAGCAGTTTGGAGCCTGGTCTATGCTCTTTACAATGTGAAACATAAAAATATAATAATGGTGATGACAATTGTGATTAGAAAGAAGAAGATGATGGTGATGGTATTCATTAAACATTCACTATGTGCAGGTACTTGGCTAAGCCATTTGGATATGGTAATTTATTGTGTCCTTATAAAAACACTCTTAGATAGAGCTGAAGAAAGTGAAGCAAATATTTAATAAATCCAGAGGCTGAGATTTTGTCCTATGGAGAGGACTGGAGTTTTTCTGAGGGACTGGGAGTGAGATGTGAATCAGGAGATTCTTTTAGAAGGGACATGCACCTATGGGAGAAGAAGAAAGTGCAGATTAGAGGAAGTATCCACGGGAGACTTCCTTTTCTATGGAAGCCTCAGTATTTCGATTCCTCCATTATTTAGACTCACAGAAAATTCAGAGTTGGCTAGAAATTTAAGATTTTCCAGCTTGTATGGAAATTTCCTCCTGAAGTTATCTTAACCCTTCAGTAAAAAAATGTACATGCATATCAAAATCTTGTGTGCTGTGCTTGGGAAACAAAGGAAGCAGTTGAGCTCTACTTTATATCTTCTGAAAACCAAGCAAAGTGCAACAGCAGCCTATCACGTAGACCATGAAATGAGGTTCCGCTGGTCATGGGTGGGAGCCAAGGTCCACTACAGGGTCGGGAGATAGGAGTTGAGTCATAACTTTAGTGAGCAAGCACAGGAAGTAGCACACCAAACCTTTCATTTTTTTCAAAAGATTAGGGAAACAAAGGAAATTCAGAGGACATGTGGGCTATGCAATTAGGTAAATGCATTACATGGTATTTTTTGCTAATTCAACTACACAGTATGAGGTGCTAGTAAACGAGCTCATCCTGTATTTAGGTATTTTTAGGAGTTCTGGTAAAGAAGAGCAAATACATGCTTTAGAAACACTCTCTGAAATTAATTACCTGAGCATACTTATTAAAATGTTCCATGTATATTTTATAGAATTAATTAATATTTTACTATATATTAAATACTAATAATAACAGCTGCCTGTGACAGATTAAAATTTTGTTCTGCAAATATTCACTCTGTCCCTCTTTATCTTCATCCTATTGATGCTGGGTTTGACCATGTAGCTTATTTTGCAATAGGATGTTAGCTGACAACATGTGAACAGGGGCTTAAGATATGCTTGTGTGGGTAGGTGGGCTTGCTCCCTTTGCTCCTGCCTTTAACTGTGAGAAGCTCATACTTTGGGTACCCAATGGTTCAGGGTGATGAGAGACATGTAGACCCATTTCACATCTGGAAAGCCAGCCTGGAGGAGGAGCCCAGCTAAGATAGGCCAAATCTCAGGGTACTACAGACATGTGAGCAAGAAATAAATGCTTGTTGCTGATTATTATGGAAATTTTGTGTGGCATATTATTCAGCAACAACAACAAATGACTGCTACACAATCTGCTTGCCTCGTAGTAGGCATGTTGTTTTATTTTGTTTACTACCCACCTCACACTATGAAACTTATGTTAAATGTCCAGATTTTTATCACATAATATCTATTTTGTCGGGTTTTAATTTATCTTTTATAAAAACTGAATGCATTCAACTCATCTGTATTATATTTGCTATTGTTTGCATGGCCACCCTTTGCTTCTTCTTCTTTTTAGACTGACTAAAAGATACTCTGAGTTAAATTTTCATTAATTTTAAGAATTGGAACTTACCTTATTGATGGCTAAATATGAATTCAACTCTAATTCAGAATTCTTAAGATACATATTTTTCCACATTGATTTCAAACACTGAACATTTCATACAGTTAGGGATAAAGTTTGGAAATACTGCTAAAAAATACAAATATAATAGGTAAAGGGAACTTAAACACTTTTTTTGGTGGTTCTTTCTCTACTTCCTGATTCTTAGTTTATGATTCCCCTCAGTGATTAAATTAGACTTCTGTGGTAGCTGAAGATGTATTGATCTTCAGTGGTGGAACCATTGAGGCACCGGTTTTATGTTTCATAAATAATTTCTAAAATGCCTTTCTGAGCAAAGCAATTTCCAAAATCAACTGTATTAAAAATAATTTTGTGGAAAGGTTTTACATATACAAATTATATCTGTAACTGGTTCAGTGTAACTAAATAATTTTAGGCTATAGTGGATTTCTGCCTAATAAAGAAACAATTTAAAGCACTGTCTAGGGTGACTAGGTAATTATAATATCGTTTGGATCCAGAAACTTTTTTAGCATTTCATCTAGGAGAGTAACAATAACAATTAATGAACATTCACAAAAAACTATGCTTTTCTAACAGGCTTCAAGCGACCACATTGAGTTTTCTGTGCACATTAAGTGCACTTTTGTGAACTGGATATTTGGAAATCTTTAAAGAAAATAATTTGAATTGGGTATTTAGAAAAGAATATGAATTGCCTCATTAAGGAAAATAATATCAATTTTTTGTTTTTAAAACTTAAGGCTGATGCCAAAAGTATTAAAAAAGTCAATGCAGGAAAAACAGCAAAAGTGCTTTACAATAAGTATTATTGATAGCATACACGCTCTGCTCTAAATGAATTCAATAGAAACAATGATATTTTTATTTATTCATTTACATGTCCACCCAACCACACATAAAGCTATACAGATATATGCTCCTAAGAGATCAATTCTTAACATCTGCGTCTTTCCAACACTATCTGACCATTAGGGAGCTACACTCCCTTGTAGTTGCTGGGGAAACAATGGCAGAACTCAAGCCAGGAATCAATTAAACTAAGGAGACTGTTCCATATCTTTTTTTTCTGGGAAGAGAACAGGTGTTTAATAATTTACATAAATTATGCAAAATCTAAAGCATTTACAGTAACTAGACACTTAGCAACAGACATGAATGAAGAGGTAAATTGGCTGATGACGTTTGGTATTATAGCGGTGCCTGCTAGCACTGCTATTGTTATGGGTCTGTCAGTATTTCCATTATAAACACTGTTTTTCGGGGATGTGTATTTCAATATAAAAACCTGCCTTAGCTTTTAAATTTTTTTTAAAGATCAAAGTAGATATGACACTTCCCCGGTAATGTATCTTATTTGTAAACTAAGTATTTTGTGTGTGTAGAAACTAATTTAAATTATATTTAAGTTGTTGAAACAAGATAGTAATGAAATTTGAACTTAAACTCTTTCTTTAGCTAATACTCACAAATGACTCCAACTTAAGAATGTGCTGTTAAAGAACGAGTGATTTTGAAGAACATTTAAAATCTGCAATGTGAATTTGAATATTTGTATAATATTAGATGAACTGTGTTGAGGGCTTCATTTCAAGATAGGAATATAGGACTTAAAACAGTAAATCTGATCATTTTAATCAACAGAGATTTTTGTTTATTAGGTTTTTTGGGGGGAATTTTCCAAGTGCTCTGTCATATGCTAAATGCAGTAGAGAATAAAATGAATAAAGTACAGTACCTGCCTAAAATAATGTCACCCTACTTGGGAAATTAAACATAGACACTTCTAACAACAAATGAAAACGACAGCTGTATATGTAGCTACATTTTAAGCTGACACAATTGAATGTTGAATTATTTGTCATAGTAAAATGCACTATCTCGATATAGTTTTTCTCTCTTGTAAGTACCTTTCAATAGTTGGCCAATATATGAACTTTTAAAACTCAGTTTCACAATTAATACATGCTGCTGAATTCCTGCCAGATACGTGGGAGCCTTAAAAATCCTTTGTAAGTAAGCCTTTGTGCATAAGACACTTTTCTTCCCTGAGATGATACCCAAGAGATTTAAAATTCCTTTAACAATACATATTTTAGACAAGTTAAACATATCCCGTGTGTCCTGGAAATTTTAAACTCATTTGGCAAAGCTAAAATCCTAGGTAAATTCAACTTCCCACCTACTCTGTACCTGTACCTGTGCAGCTACACATAGTTGAAGGAAAACAGACAACCATGAAGACTAGTCTCATTTTAAATTCATGGCTGTGAACCTCAAGAGGATACTTAATACAGCCCATCATCACATTGTGCATCCGAAGTGTCTTAACTTTCCCACTTTCATGACTATTTCTCATTTCTCTTTTCCAGCCGTAATACCTACTCCCTCATTTCACTTTCAGCTAAGGATCTTGTTTCCTTTTTCGTTGAGAAAATGAAGGCATTCAGCTGATAATTACCACCCCCCACCGCCAACCTTCTGCACCGTTTCCGCACACACAATGCTGCTTTACTACACGGTTCTGTAAATGAATAACTTTGTCACTACTTGGGCTAATCCCTCCCTGTATACACCAGATTCACGTATACTACACACAAAATATTATTTCTGCCATAAAAAATCCAAAACCTATCTTTTGATTCCTTTTCTGCCACAAGCTTTTGCAGTGTGTTCAAGAATTACCTCAAACCACCACCACCCTTTTCCTATTCTCTGTTAATTGTAAGTGAGTAAGGCAATGCACTCTGCCACTCCACCAAAATTGCTCTCCTATATGTCACTAATGGCCTCCTTGCTGTCGAGTCCAATAGCCGATTCTTGGTCTTAAATACAACTTTCTAAGAAATTTGGTCCAGTTGATCATTTCCTCCTTCTTGATACAGTTTCTTCATCTGGCTTTCAATATTCCACACTCTCTTGGATTTCCTCTTCTCTCACGTCTTTATCATGCTCTCTGGTTCTTCCTTTTCCTAACCTCTTAATGTTGAAGTGATTGGTACCTGATTATCTTCTCTATATCTCCTCATTCTCTTGTTGGTCTTATCCAGTCTTCGAATAAAATCTATATGTGGTCCAGGCGCGATGGCTCATGCCTGTAATCCCAGCACTTTGGGAGGTGGAGGTGGGTGGATCACCTGAGGTCAGGAGTTCGAGATCAGCCTGACCATCAAGGTAAAACCCTGTCTCTGCTGAAAATACAGAAATTAGCTGGGTGTGGTGGCAGGCACCTATAGTCCCAGCTACTCAGGAGGCTGAGACAGGAGAATTGATTGAACCCAGGAGGCAGAGGTTGCAGTGAACCGAGATCGCACCACTGCACTCCAGCCTGGGTGACGGAGCAAGACTCCATCTCAAAAAAAAAAAAAAAAAAGAAAAGAAAAGAAAAAAGAAAGAAAGAAAAAGAAAAAAGAAAAAAATATTCTATATGTGGATGCTTTCTAAATTTATAACCAGCTCAGAGCTCTGTCCTAAACTCCAGACTCATATCCAACTGCCCACTCAATTTCTCCATTTGATTCTCTAATAGACAAGTCAATTCAGCACATCCAGGATGAAACTCCTGATTGTCCTCCAGCACTTAGAATCCTCACAGCCTCCATTTCCCTCCACTTCCTTGGGCCAAAACTATGAAATCATGCTTAATTCTATTTCCCTCACACCACAAATAAAATTTCAGAAAACCCATTTTGCTCTGTCTTCAAAATGTATTCATAATTTGACCACTTTTCACCACTACTACTTTTTCACTCTTATCACTGTGGGGAAAGCCACCATTATTTCTTAGCTGGACAACTGCAATCAGCCTCCTAATTGGCTTCTATGTTTGCACCCTTGAGTCAATTCACAATACAGCTGCTAGATGAATCTTTTAAAAGTGTAAGTTAGCTTGACGGGATGGATACTCCATTCTCCATGATGTGATTCTGTCACATTGCATGCATGCCTGTATCAGAACATCTCATGTACCCCATAAATATACACATCTACTATGTACCTTCAAAAAATTTAAAATAAAAAACACAAAAAAGCATAAGTTAGATCATGCCATTCCTCTGCTCAAAACACTGCAAAAATTCTCATTTTATCCAAAGAATGGCTAAAGTCATTAAAATGGTATGTGAGATCCTACATGATTTGTTCTCCACCCCTCTGCCTCCCTTTACTCTTCTTCTTTTTCACTCTTTCCACCCAGACTGGCCTTCTTGTTATTCCTGGAAATTAGTTCACCTGAGAGTAGGGCCTTTGCATTGGCTATTTCTTCTCTTTGGATTCTCTTCAAACACTTCTACACAAGACTCGTTCCCTCATCACCTTGGAGCTTGTGCTCAAATCTCACTCTTTCAGTGGAGCCTATCTTACCTGCTAAATGACAGCCTCCACGTCTAATATTCTTGATTTCACTACTTTACCTTTGCTTTGAACATAGCACTTATCATCCTCTAATATGCTATGTACAAGCATACCTTGTTTTATTACTCTTTGCTTTATTGTACTTTGCAGATATCTTTTTTTTAATAGCAAATTGAAGGTTTGTGGCAACCCTGTGTCCAGCAAGTCTATTGGTGCCATTTTTCTAATAGCATGTGCCCACTTCGTGTCTCTGTGTCACGTTTTGGTAATTCTTGCAATATTTTAAAATGTCTCATTATTATTATATCTCTTATGCATCAAATAGCACTCATGAGCACTCTTTGATGTTACTACTACAATTGTTTTGGAGCACCACAAACTCTGCCTATATAAGACAGAGAAGTTAATTGATAAATGTTGTGTGTGTTCTAACTGCTCCAAGTGATCCCTCATCTCGCTCACTTTCCTCTTGCCCTCCAATTCCCTGAGAGAAAACAGTATTGAAATTAGGCCAGTTAATAACCCTACAATTACCTCTAAGTGTTCAAGTGAAAGGAAAAGTCACATGTCTCCCACTTTCAATCAAAAATTAGAAACGATCAAGTTTAGTGAGAAAGGCATGTTGAAAGCCAAGATAGGTTGAAAACTAGGCATCTTATGCCACATAGTTAGCCAAGGTGTGAATGCAAAGAAAAAGTTCTTGAAGGAAATTAAAAGTGCTACTCCATTGCACACATCAATATTAAGAAAACAAAACAGGCTTACTGCTGATATGAGGAAAGTTTTAGTGGTCTGGATAAAAGATCAAATCAACCACAATATTTCCTTAAGCCAAAACCTAATTCAGAACAAGCCTCTAACTCTCTCCAATTTTATGACTGCTAAGAGAGGTGAGGAAGCTGTAGAAAAAAAGTTTGAAGCCAGCAGAGGATGTTTCATGAGTCTTAAAAAAAAAAAAAAAAAATGCCATCTCCGTAACATACAAGCGTGAGGTGAGGCAGCAAGTCCTGATAGAGAAGCTGCAGCAAGTTATCCAGAAGGTCTAGCTAAGATCAGTGATGAAGGTGACTCCGCTAAATAACCAACTTTCAATGGAGACAAAACAGCTTTCTATTGGAAGAAGATGCCATCTAGGACTTTCAAAGCCAGAGAGGAGAAGTTAATGCTTGGCTTTAAAGCTTCAAATGATAGACTAAGCTCTTGTTAAGGTCTAATGCAGCTGATGACTTTAAGTTGAAGGCAATGATCGTTTACCATTCTGAAAACCCTAGAGATTTTAAGAATTATGTTGTATTTATTCTGCCTGTGCTGTATAAATGGGCACAACAAAGCCTGGATGACAGCACATCTGTTTACAGCATTGTTTACTCAATATTTTAAGCCCACTGTTAAGACTTACTGCTCAGAAAGACAAGATTTCTTTCAAAATATTATTGCTCCTTGGCAATTTGCCTGGTCACCCAAGAGCTCTGATGGAGATGCACACAAGAGCACTTACGGAGATGTACAAGGAGACTAATGTTGTTTTTATTCCTGCTAAAACAACATCCATTCTGCAGCCCCTGGATCAAGGAGTAATTTTTATTTTCAAGTCTTACTATTTAAGGAACACATTTTGTATGGCTATAGTCCCTTAGAGGGATTCCTCTGATGAATCTGGGCAAAGCCAATTGAAAACCTTCTGGAAAGGATTCACCATTTTTGATGCCATTAACTATATTCATGATTCATGGGAGGAGGTCAAGATATCAGTATTAACAGGACTTTGGGAAAAGTCGATTTCAACTCTCATGGATGACTTGGAGGTGTTCAAGACTGCAGTGGAGGAAGTCACTGCAGATGTGGTACAAATAAGCAAGAGAAATAAAATTGGAAGTGGAGCCTGAAGAGGTGACTGAATTGCTACAATCTCATGATAAAACTTGAATGGATGAAGAGTTGCTTCTTAGGGATGAGCAAAGAAAGTAGTTTCTAGAGATGGAATCAATGCTGTGAATATTGTTGAAATGACAACAAAGGATTTAGAATATTCCATCAACTTAGTTGATAACGCAGTGGCAGGATTTCTGAGGATTGACTCCAATTTTGAAAGAAGTTCTACTATGAGTAAAATGCTATGAAACAGCATCACATGCTACAGAGAAATCTTTTGTGAGAGGAAGAGTCAATTAATGTGGAAAACTTCATTGGTTTCTTATTTGAAGAAATTGCTACAGCCACCCAGGCTTCAGCAACCACCACCCTGATCAGTTAGCAGCCTTCATCAAGGCAAGACCCTCCACCAGCAAAAACATTATGACTGCTGAAGGCTAATGTGATTGTTAGGATTTTTCAGTAATAAAGTATATTTTAGTTACATAGTTAAGGTGTGTACATTGTGGGTTTTTTTTCTTACATATAATGGTGTTACACACTAAATTGACTAAGCTTGGTGTTAATATAACTTTTATATGTACTGGGAAAACAAAAAAAATCATGTGACTTGCTTTGTTGCAATATTTGCTTTATTGCGGTAGTCTGGAACTGAACATGCTGTATCTCTGAGGTATGCTGCAAACATCTCATTTATTTTGGATATTGAGAATACATCTCTCTCAATAGGATGTATGTTCCTTGAGGATAAAGGTCTTTGTTGTATCCTCTGATGTATTCCAAATTCCCTGATATAGTAATATCAAGTCACATTATAGATATTCAGTAGATTTCTGTTTGAATCGATGAGGAAATTGACAAAGACACTAGGACAGAGTGTCTGCATTTAGGATCACACATGGTGAGACTCAAGTAACCTAGAGCTGCCAAAAAGTATCCTTCGGTTCATGTAGAAAGAACTTGCCTGAGAATAAAGCCACCATGGGAGAAAGCTAAACAGGAGCCACACCTCTGAGGGCATTATCTGAGCACAGCTACCTAGCTGTACCCAAAGCCCAAAGTCTCCAGGGTGCATCGAGATAAGTGAAATTCTAACGACTACTTCTTTTCCTACTTCTCATTCTCTCCCTCTCTTCCTTCTCTTTTTCCTTCTTCTCCTCTTCCTCATCTTCTTATTTCTTGTTCTCCTTTTCTTCTTCCTTCTTTCCTTCTCCTCCTCCTCCTCCTCCTCACTTTTCTCATTTTAATTGGAGATAGCTTTCTGTCACTTTTGTTAAGAGACAATTTTCAAAAACATGTAAAATAATGACTAGAGATACAAAAATGAACATAGATAAAATATTTTATTTGACTCATTTATAAGAAAGCTTTTGAGGTGTTATAACCAATTCAGAGGAGAATCCAAAGGACAAACACATTTATAGACTGGGAATATTAAATGTGTAAATTGAGGCAATATTAGCTCTTTCTACAGTAGGGGAGGAAAGTTAATTGAAACTGTATAGGACAGAACAGAATTTGCATGTGCATAGACAAGAATTATATTGAATTTCTGTTATCTAAACTATAGAGCTGTAAATTAGCTACTGTAGAATCAGAATCAGAGAACCTGGTTGGATATGTAATATACAATGCAGTTGTCTATTGAGGCATAAATTTTTCCTACATTTCCAAAAATATCTTAAATATTTGTCACAATGATAAAATAGATTAATTTTATATAATAAAAACTGCAGATTAACACATTAATTTCCCATTGCTGCTGTAATACATTAGCACACACTGTGTTTAAACGACACACATTTTTTTTTTTTACAGTTCTATGGGTCAGAATTCCAAAATAGGTCTCACTGGGCTAAAAATCAAGCTATTGGATTCTATGGGAGATAATTCATTTTCCTGATTCTAGAGGTTACCTGCACTCCTTGGCTCATGGCCCCCTACTTCTCTGCTTTAAAGGACATTTGTGATTGCCTTGGGCTCACTCAGATAATCCTGGATAATCTCTATATTTTAAGGTTAGCTGATTAGCAACCTTAATTCCATGTACAACTTTAATTCCGCCTTGTTGTGTAACACAATATACCACAAATTCTGGAGATTAAGATGTGAATACCTTTAGTAAACATTATTCTGCCTACCATAACATTTGATTAGAAATTAACTTTTTAGAAATTAATTTTTAGAGATTTTATCGAGTTAAGATTAGAAATTTTACAGTTAATTATGATCATACATAGATAAATTTTGTTATGGATAATTAATTCCTAAAATGAAAAAAGAAAAGTGCCCCCAGATTTATGTTAATAAAATGCAATTTTTGTTCTGCTACTTTAAGGAAAAAGCTCATTTCATTCACACCCTTGAAACATACACACAAAAATTAATTGCCAAACCATAATAATTTATATTTACTCTGTCTTCAAAAATAAAAATGCTCTTATTCTTTCAATCCCTTGCCCCAATGTTCGGATTAAAATACAAAATAAACCATTTTTCCATCTGAAATTTCCATGTAGTAACTTCCATTTCTGTCATCTAATGGTGCAGCAAAATGTCCATACAAGCACTCTTTTGCAGTTTTAGGAATTTTCTCAAGGTTGCTTGAAAGAAACTGCTTGAATTGGATGCTACTTTTGTTATCAAACAAACCTCAAGGATTCACAAACATCATTCAGTCAGTTAGGGCTAATATAGGTGGAATAAACACTGAGCTCTCAGTGAAACAAATTGTTTCATGTGCAATTTCTTGAAAGGTGAAAAGGGAAAATACTGTATGAGTCTTTTCACAATTCCAAATGCTGCCCTTGAAATAGAGTTTGGTCCAGGCAAAGCAGTTTATTCCTCAAAACCTAATAACACCCATAATGGAGATTTTTTATAACCTTCAGCAATTTCTGACTTTTGCAAAGTCATATTGCTAGCCCCAAAGCAAACTGCGGTTAGATATGTGCTTATAATCTGCAACCGAGTTTCTCTAAAACTTTAAAAACAAGTTAAGGGTAAGTGACGTTGAATTTAAAAAATTTTTTTAAATGAAAAAAAATAAGGGGAGCAACACCAGTCCTTTGTTATATTAAATATATTCCTTTCAAAAACATAGTTTTAGTAATTTTCTATCTAAAGCTAGAAAATACTATCTCTTCACTCTAAAGATTAAGAAGGACATATGAAGCTATTTTGTACTTTGTTTCTGCTGAAGCTCTAGTGCATCATCGCTAAATTTTCAAGATATCAAAAACGTTTCCTAGGAAGTATATCTCAATTCCAAACTGATATTTTTTCCCTCCTTTCTCTAGAAAAAAAAAAATTTGAGCCATTATAAGCATATTAAGTAAAACAAAAATAAAAAAGGTCACCCCCACTTCCCAAATATATATGTCAGTAGGCAATAAGGCAAATGCAGGAGAGGAAAGCCTCTTTAACAAAATTACCTTTAAATAGCACAGTGATCAGGAAACTCAGAATTTATGTCAGTCATTGCATTAACACTGTCTTACCTGTCTATTTCTTATTCTTCTTATTGTTTACATTATGAAAAATTATATCAATAGGACTGTTGTAATAGTTCAGCAGGAGAGTAAGAACTTCAAAGTTTGTAGGTACTACTCATATTGGCCTTTCAGTCTTCTCAAATCTGTTCTGAAATATGGCAGGAAATAAATGGTTCCCAATAAAAAATATCCTAATCTTCCTAAGTAAAGAAGAGTGACAGTGTGAGCAAATGATAATTCTTCTAAAGCCTTTGCCCAGAAAAAGAAAAATGACTGAGAATATTTATGTGATTTTGTGGCATTCTTAAGGATGTACCATGCTCAATCTGCTGACCTAGTTTCTATCTACCTTCAAATTGACGTAGGGTTTTCTATACCTATCTTTGTAGCTGGCTTCCATTTCTTTTATTCTCCTCCCTTTTGTAATTTCACCTATCTTTTTTTTTCAAGGTTCAGTTCAAATTCTTCCTTCTCTCTGGAGGCTAACTGTGTTAGGTGGAGTTTCCTTTGAAGCTGGACCTGAGCTATGTATTGAATGGAAGAGGTTTATTTGGGAAGTGGTCCCAGGAAATAGTTGGCAAGTGAGAAAGGGAGAAAAAAAAGGGAATGGAGCTAAGGCAGGGGATGTTAGTGAGCAGGTACCTCTGTGGGCAAATGAAGCTCAGTCCCTCTGGATTTCTGGGAAACTGCAGTGTCCCTTAGAGTTGTTCATGTAGAAAGCTAAGTCATTTGTTAAGTACTGCTGGAAGGTGGGGAAGAGATCATTAATTCCGCAGTGCATTTGGTCTCTGTAGCACCACCTGGGCAGCTCCAATGGCCAGACTGGCAGCCAAAGTTGCTTACAGTAGGGAGCTATGTGGGAGGGGATATGGGGCATGATTTCTGAGGAGATTTGGGCAGAGAATTGTGGGCCTGTGATATGCCAAATAATATCCCCATTTACGTGCAAGTATATCCATGGTGTGGGTTATAGAAACACAAGTACACACAAGCGCATACACATCTTTAAGCTTTCCAGCTGGTAAGGCCAGTTCAGTATAGTGGTAATGCCTGGGGCATGGCTTTGTCACATTGTCTTTATTCAAACCCTGTTCAAAGGTCTGCGTTGCCTTGGGCTAGTTGTTTAAATTCTCTGAACTTCAGATTACCCATCTATAAAATCTGAATGCACCACTTATTTCCAGGGTCATTGTGATGATTATATGAAAATTATGCAATGAAACACTTGGTAATAGGTAGGCATTCCATAAAGCTGATAGTTCCCCTTTGACCTCTTTCTTATGCATTCTTCGTAGCATTTTGGTCTTTTTTGTTTTGTTTTGTTTTTGAGACAGAGTCTCGCTCTGTCGCCCAGGCTGGAGTGCAGCTCACTGCAGCCTCTGCCTCCCGGATTCAGGCGATTCTATCTCAGCCTCCCAAGTAGCTGGGATTGCAGGTGTGTGCCACCACAGCTGGCTAATTTTTGTATTTTTAGTAGAGACAGGGTTTCACCATGTTGGCCAGGCTGGTCTCGAACTCCTGACCTCAGGTGATCTGCCCACCTTGGCCTCCCAAAGTGCTGGGATTACAGGTGTGAGCCACTGCACCTGGCCGCATTTTGGTCTTTTCAAAAGTTGATTGTGTCATGCATGTGCTCACATACATAAGAAAACATGTACCTCCATTCACTTAAGCATGTGTTTCTCCCTTCTCGTCTCCACAGTACCCCTATCACTAGCTCTCTCGCCCAGCTCCTGTAGTTTATTTTTTCTCTTCAATCAAACAGAAACATTTAGAAAAGTAATCTAACCTTATAGATGTAATTGAATAATTTTTTTTCTTCTGATCCACTTTTTTTTAACCGCTTGCTTAATTCTTCCTACCCCACACACGTAGAATACCAACCTCAAGGGGACAAGGAGAATAAAGTAAGGAGAAGGCTCTCTTTGTCCTGTTTTAAAACTCTTGAAGAACTTTCTTTGGTTATAGACTCTCCAAATTTCCATAGTGTACACGTGGTAGGATAGCTTTGGGGTTTTCTTGGAGGCCCTAATATACTTAGCAGATAAGAATTTTGAAAGTCTTCCAGGGGTCTTGTTTTTCATAGTGGTAATCAGTCTGTCAATTCTATGAAGTCAAGGGCATGTTGTTTCTGTTGACCATGGTTTCTCAGGTACATTTTGCAAAGTGTATAATTTTGAATTTGAATTAGAAGTCTGAGTATATATCCTGCTACTTTTCAAGGCAGTGAGATGTTGAGAAAGTTTCTAAAATTTTAATTTGTAAAGTAGGATAATGGTATTATCTGAAAGAATTGTTTCAAGACTAATGGGAGATCACATGCAAAATTCCTAGCATAATATGTAATAGTAGGTTCAAAATAAGCATTAGTTTTCTTCCTACTCAACTCTTAATGTTGCTTCTAAAACATGTAATGATACCATTCTTAAAGCTAATTAAAATACAGGAGAAGCAAGAGCATCCCTCTAGCTATGGAAGTACTTTTGTTTGTTTCTTAAAAACTCCAGTGTTCTCTAGTGAATTTTAGTATTTAAAAAAAAAAAAAAACCAGAAATTTCTGAGTGGTAAGCACCATATGCTTTCCTGGATTTTATTTCACTTTATTTTTCAAAAGATATCTCTTATCACATTAGTGTGAAGCCTATTTCAAAATGCTTTACAGAGCCTTTTTCAGCCTGTAATGAATTGTTAAAAAAAGGTTTAAATGAACTATTAAAAACAGGAGTTTGTTGAATTGAATAAAAGCTATTCTTGGAAATGTGGTTCCAACTGAAGAAAAAAATATATATACATGGAAGTGTTTACTGGTAAAGCTTGTTTGATTAGCCCCACCTGATGTGTCTCACCCCATGATCACCACAGGGTAGATTATATAACGTACATTGGTTTTGAAAACATATAATCCATTCTCCTTAGCTACAGTGCTTGTATTCCATGCTGACACATTCACTAAAACCCTGTCTGATATATCAAGCTCTTTAATTGGGCTTACTTGATGATCTGGGAAAGAAAAAAGGACATTAGTGTCTCCTTTTTTGCTCCCTTGGGTACCTTTTAGAGGAATCTCTTTTCAATAATGGACAAATAACTTTAAATATATATATGTGGGCGAATGCATATGACACTTTTTTTTTTGTCTTGGATAACTATTCCACCCGATTTTCAATTAATGAAACAATGTGCTGTACTCTCATAAGTAATGAGGTATGTGTTTGTTGTTATCTATAACAATAGATGATGCCATCATTTCTAAATCTTTTTCACTTGTGTTTGCTTTCCATCTCCACCTGGGCAGAAACTCTGCCTTTTACTGATCTTACATTGCCCCAACATTACTTCTCTGTAGGCATGTGGCAATTCAAGTTGTTCTTGACTTGTGCTAAAATAAACACTTAATATTGTGGAATATGTAAAGCAGAATCAATTGAATTGCCACTCATGCAGCCTGAATATATTTGAGCGTGTCATTGATTGTTCAGGATCATGGTAGCATTGATTCGGTTTTGGCAGCTCATGCCAATTAGAAAAGTTGTGGACATGGCTATCAGAGACATGATTCAGTCTTACTCAGTGATTTTACAAATGTGACAAAAATTAATTAGTTACATGGATAATAAAAACTACAGTCTCAAATTAGTTGAACTGAGTAATGGATATAGAAATAAAGTTGATTTGTTTGGAGCCTCTAGCAATAGAATTCCTCCCTTTGTATAGCCATTAAGAATGTTTACTTTTACCTGAAAATTGATTAGAATTACAGCTTTAGTATGACACAAATAAAGTGATGAAGAAGAAACTGACGCTTATGGAACTGGCCTGATCAGTTACATCAACCATGGTGATCAATGGACCTGAGATGTCACAGGCAGATCACATTTTCTTCTGGAATTTATTCCAAGCATTGAGCAAGTGACCTGGTAAGGAAATAGGCACCATTTACACTTATCAGCAAAGGGAGAGAAATAATCCCATGCCTACCGCTTTTACATAACAAATTTTGTCAAAGTCATCTCCTCAATCTACTTTGGGAATATGGAAACACCTTGATGATATATTCATAAGTTATTATCTTTAGATTATCTAAATTTCTTTTCAAAAGGAGCGTTTCTGCCTTAGGCCTATTACTTTGCAATTGGTGAATGTGAGAGCTGTTTGTGTTGCTTCTTTTGTTACTAGATTACATGGTTTTCTATTCTCTTTTTCCGGACAATATATGTTAGCCTGTATATTCTTTCTATTGGATATAAAGTGAATTGGAGGTAAGCAGTTTATCATTTTCTTTGTATCCTCTTTCCTTTCTTCTCCATTTCCTCAAATTAGTACAATGCTCAATATAGAGTAGATTCAAAAAGTTGTTCACTTATGAATCTATTCTGTCTGGATAGACAAAATGTCACAAGTTTGAAACTGTCAGTTGCTTAAAAAGGCTCTCACTTTCACAGTCACCAGCCAAAAGATTCTCATTTAAACATTAAGGAGTCCTTCTTGCTTGATGAGTATAATCTTGATGTGCTGAAGGTTTCCTTGGACATTTAGCTTCCATTTGTATGACAATACTCTCTTTCAGGCAGGGCGTGGTGGCTCAAGCCTGTAATCCCCACACTTTGGGAGGCCGAGGTGGGCGGATCACGAGGTCAGGAGATCGAGACCATCCTGGCTAACACGGTGAAACCCCGTCTCTACTAAAAAAATACAAAAAAATTAACCAGGCATGGTGGTGGGCGCCTGTAGTCCCAGCTACTCAGGAGGCCGAGGCAGGAGAATGGCATGAACCCAGGGGGCGTAGCTTGCAGTGAGCTCAGCCACTGCATTCCATTCACTGCGCCATTCCATTCACTGCATTCCATTCACTGCGCCATTGCAGTAAGATCACGCCACTGTATTCCAGCCTGGGCAACAGAGCGAGACTCTGTCTCAAAAAAACAAAAACAAAAATGAAAACAAAACAAAAACAAACAAACAAAAACAAATACTCTCTTCCAGTATTATTTTTTAGAATATATTACACCTCATTCATTGCATTCATATTCACAGTCCCTGTAGACTTCGTATTACAAACTTTATGAGCATTTGTGCAATGAGAACTATTACTTCAATACAATACCAGACATTTCTGGCAAACCCAAGCATATCACAGATAATTTTTGTTAGTTCCTATAATTGTATTTTTTTGCATAATTCTTATATACAGTGTGCAAATTTTATATGAACTTTCTGCAAAAATGTGGAAAACTTTGAATCCTTAATTCTTTCCCTTTTGAAAGAGGTTCTTTCGATATTCAAGTTGGAAGAGAGAATATGAACAGATGGCTGTGGCATACAGCACATTGCAATTGGGAAGCAGAGTACAGGTACTAGTGAACATGACATTTGGTATTCCATAATAGTCTTGAAAATTAATTTTAAATTAGTCTTCAAAATCATAATAAAGAGCAACTCATATATTATTCCTTTCTTTATTCTGAGGGCTAATGTTTAGCATTAAGTACAATACATGCTGAAAGAAAGTAAAGGCGATGTGATTTTCAATTAAATACATAAAATATGTTTTAAAACCACTGGCATGACCTTTGTTATTTTTCTAGAATTATTGCATAACTTCCAATACCCTTAGACTTTTACCTGTAAAGACTACTTAGCATTAAAAGAGAATATAAAGTTAAAGTTTGTAGTAAAACTATTTTAAAAGTTTTAATTTTATATTTTATGCCTACTCTGGATGTAGTTTTGAAGGTAATTAGTTGGTCAGATGCCAAAAGTGGTAAATATTTTATACTTGCTCATGGAAACAGGTAGCTGGAATGTCAAATTTGTACACATCATCAAAAAGCAGGCAATTATCATCTATGCTAATGTATAGATGGCTGCCTCTGGGATTCACAGGTAACCAGAGCTTTTATGAATACTTCAGCACATAGTTCTATTTCTATTTAAAATAAATATTGCAGTCTGAATAAAAATTTTCATTTTTTTGAGGAGCTGCTAGGGGAATGGTGGTATTATGATAGAAAGATTGGCTTGTTATATTATTATTCCTTTGTGTTACCAGTTCTGATTATCTCAGTGGTACTGCAAGCAGAACACTCTTTAAATTAATAGAAACTTTTCTAACGAAAACATCCCACATTACATTCCTTTTAACAAGAGAAGATAATTATGTAAAGTAAAGAAATTAGCAAATGAGAAACAGGTCCATGAACATACAGATTTCTGTACAGACATGCATTATTCTCATGGCATTGATTAATATCATGTGGATATATATACATATTGCATGTATGTGCGTGCACATACATGCATTTGTCTTTAAAACACATGTGAATTATTTAGGGGCTTATTTAACAATTGTGAGCCTATAGTGGATATCTTTTCTACCCTGAGAAAATCTCCTTTAGGGACTCGGAGAGAATTATATATCAAATAGAAGAAATATTTCATTATGGAAGTGATATGGATGTTAGTGACCAGTAGACCTATGCTGAATCTTTTCTTTAGCATCTACCAGTTATAAATCCTTGTTTGCAGTTATGTAACCTTTGTAACCCTCATGTGTGAAAAGAGGATATCAAAGATGGAAACCTCACAGTGTTGTTGTAAGGATTATTTAGGTATTGTATATAATTAAGATATTTCACCTCTTTTTATTGTTATACTTTTGTGTATCAGTAGAACATACACATGGGGGTTATGGAAATCTAAAATGAAGAAACTTAAATTTGATCTGCAGTTACTTACAGAAAGCTGAATGTGCATCAGGTATTGTGATCGACAACAAAATCATTTATACTTTTCCAACATGGCAACATTTGTGTAGGGTTGTAGCATGGATTATCTCATTGGGTTCTCACAACATCCCTGATATTAGAACATTAAGGAAAGCCAAAGTAACTTGCCTAAGATTGTACAACCTCTTCATGGGAGATCAAGGCCTAGAATATAGCCTTAGACCACTGATCTAGAAATTGTTTCATTACACCCCATGGTCTCCCAATTAAAGTGAAAATTATCTGTCTCTGATTGAAAGAGAAAATTCTCCTACATTCCCTGCTGTCCAAAAATTATCTCATCTTATTTATTTTTATCATGAGTGCTTTTGTGATAAACATGTTAATTGTTTAAAATGACATTTTACAAGTGTGACTCCTCTCCCTATTGATTCTGTCAAATTAAAGGCTAAACTTCATGTGGAGAAAACCAAATGTATAAGAAATAATTTAATTAAAGGAGACAAATATTTATTAGATGCTTAGTATCTGCAAAGACATGGTCTGTGCTAGGTGCCTTGTTGGCAAACTTGCATTCATGTGTAACCCCTAGGTTATACCTATCATGCCTGAGAAGGAAAACAAGTTTCATCTATCACCAGAAAGAACTCATTGCCACTATTAGTTGATTACCTGCACACATGGTATTTAGAGGATGTTGCATAAATATTTTCCATCTCTGGCTGGGATACAGCGTAATTGTGATGTATGTTTAGGAGACCCACCATAACGGTCTTCTTCCTTCTCCCCTCGTCATTCCAGGTTCTCTTGGTCTTTTCTTTCACTCTGTCTCCTCTTCAGGGCCCTGCTTCCATTCTGGAAACACACAGCTATGTCATGCTTTGATGATGGTGGCAGTACGTGAACTAGAACTTCCAGATGTTTTCAAAGAGGACTATCCAATATTCCAACAAATCTTTTTATTGTAATGACTTCTTCTTAAATCATATTATTTTTAAACAAAGAAAACTGTCTTTTTTAGGCAGTAAATTGTTACAAATTTAAGAAGATGAGTTAAAAAGTTGTTATATTTGAATCATGTCTCTGTCCCTATAAGCTGTGTGACCATAGCAAGTTACTGAATTTCTTTGGGCCTCACTTCTTTACCTGTAAAATGGAGATAATAATAGGACATCATTCTTGTGGTTTCTGGGAGGGTTATATGAGTTAATACATATGACTCATATAATACTGTCTGGTGCTTAATAAATACTCAATGTACTGCCATTATTTGTATTATGATTTTTAAGTTATTATGTCTTACCAAAAGCTTATTCATTACTAGGTTGAGAAGAAAAGAAAAGGGTGAGGGGGAATAAGAAACCTAGCCTATATGTATCTATATTTATTAATTAAATGTTTAAATAAAATATTTAATATTTCAACATTTCTCAGTCTCTCTTACCCACGAACCTCACATAACACACACAGGCATACATACAACAATAACTGCCTGGTACTCCTGGCAGATATCTGTAAGAATGTGCATTTCCTCCCCCTGCCATTTTTTTATACTTTTTATTATTTTATCATATACAGGTAGATAGAAGAATGTAAGGAATTCCCATAATAGTGCCATAAGATTGTAATGGAGTGATTAATTTTATTTGGTATAATGAGTAATGGAACACATTTGAATCTTGATCTTAAAGGATGAGTAGGGCTTTGTCAGTTAAGTTGGAAAAGGACATTTCTAGCTAAATAAAAAGTTCATTCTGCATTTCTACTTCAACGAAAGTAGGTCATCGCTTTTCAAGCTTCCAAGGCTAACATGACAGCAGGTCAGCACTATCTCACAGGTCCTTGTCAAGAGTTTGCTACCATGGGAAAGAGTCCTCATGTCAAGAAACTCTCCCTTAGCCACTTTCATGCTTCACCCAACCCCTTTCCTTGATTGAGTACCCTGAGAATCTTGTTCCATGCAAACTCTCCTGGCTCATGCTGGTACCTGACACCTAGGTTATGCAGCTTCTTTGGTGTTTAGTTCACCTTCTTCTGCAGCAGGCCCAGAAAATCCCTGGTCAAAGTTGTGCTGAGATTGACCCTAATTATTGGTCTGGTTGCCAGAGGGGGAAATGGAGATAGACTTTGAGGGGGGCAAGCTTCAAGGTCTTGAGAAGGATTAAATCTTAATTTCCTGTGACTTAATTATAGGCTCAAAAATTACTAGTATTTACCACTGTTTCTTAGGTTACATTGATAGGTTTCTAAGGCTTAATCATTATTACAGCAAAAGGCAGTGGAGACAAACACCATAGAACCAACCTGAAAATGCCTATTCACTAAAAAATATGGCCATTGTGTCTTTCATTTCAGTACCAGCATGTTCGAAAGAGAGGTCTTGGAGGCAAAGTAAAATTTAACTGATTTTACATATAAAGGAGGAGGAAAAATCTCAAACAAGAGCTGCTTTAGCAAACACTTCTAGTTCCTTCACAATATCATTGTTCTTTCTTGCTATAATCCTGATATTTATTCTAAGTTGCCCCCTAGAAAGGAGGCCCCATTTTCTAGCCACATTTGCAGGTGTGTGGAACTACATGGCTAAGTTCTGAGTAACAAGAGGCAAATGAAAGTGGTATATGAGACTTGGAGAATCCTCCAAAAAATACTGGGGGAGGGGTGCTCAACTTCTCTTTCCTTCCTTTTTCTTGGGACACAGGAATAATGTCTAGAGCTCTAGCAGCTATCTTCAAGGGGATTTAATGTTTGGGCTTAAATTTTGCCCTAAAAATGTGATAATTATAGGAGGCTTTATATTCAAACTTGATATTTTATTATTGGAATATCTCTAAGTTGACATCTTATTATTGCATTGTTTGCATTGTCCTAATGTTTTTATTTGATTTTATTATAGAAATTTTGGACTGCTTATTTCTGACAACATAGTTGAACATGAGGAAAAGAGTACATTTTCACCTTTAGGTATAAATTGACCTTCAGAGTTCATATACACTTTGGGGTTTAATATACTCAGTAATCAACTTCAGATCAAAATCAGTTCAGTCCTAAAATCAATTGGGACTCTAATCTTTACTGTCGACTGGAAGTTTCAAGAAGATACTCAAAGGGAATGGTATTGAGAGAATGGAGTCATGAAGGTAGGAACAGTGCTGTCTTGATGGACTGCCAATCTACTCTCCTAAGTGAAGTGGAAAGGAATGGCCACTGACCCCAGGAATCCTTAGGTTTAATGGTTAAGATTAATGAATTAAAATAACAAAATTATTTTAACAATGTTGGGAAGCATTAGCATTGCTTACTCTCCGCTGTGATGTTTCCTTTTATGTTGATGAAGCTTCATGAGCATAACGCTCCTGGTCTCTCTCCTCCCTCTTTCTCATTCCCCCCAGTGGAAGCAGAGTGACATCTGACTGGGGATAGCGGAGGAAAAGAACATGCATAGACCAATCCCTTGCTCTCTTCTCTCTTGTGAACTGCCTGAAGGATGTACATACTCTCAGTGCTGAATGTAGTACTTCAGCACTCTCTCTGCCCAGGTAAGTCAATCTTACTTGGGAGTTTAGTTTTGAGAGGTCCACTTGACTACAATATAATAGAGTACCCAACATAAAACATACATTTTAAAAAGTACATAATACAAAAAGAGTATATTGAATTATAAACACCTGACTATTGCCAAATCAAGAAATAGAACATTGCAAGGAACCAGAAGCTCTCTGTGTGTCCTTTCTGGATCTCAACTCCATTCCTACAATAGCAGTCCTAGCAAACTAATACCAATTTTTGTAGTTGTTTCCTTTGCTATCTGACTTCCTGTGCACAGAAATTTTGTGTGATTCATTCACGGTGTTGTATATAGCTGTAGTTCATTTTAATTAATTGCCAAGACTATATAAGAAGGTAGAAGCTTTCTCTATAGCTGTCCTGTTTTCTTTATAAGCGCTTACCAGAATCGCGTCTAACATATATATTTCTATCAACAATCTCTTCAAAGCAATCTAGGCTTTTTCCAACATGCGCCTCAAAACTCTTTCAGCCTCAGTGAAAAGCCACTTTTACATTTCTAGTTATTTGTTAGAGTAGCATCCTACTTCTTGGTACTCAAATCTGTATTTGTTTGCTAGGGCTACCAGAACAAAGTACCATAGATGGCATGGTTAAAAAAAAAAAAATAGAAATTTATCTTCTCACAATTCTGGAGACTAGACATCCAAGATTAAATTGTTGGCAGCACTGGTTTTTCTGAGTCTCTCTCCCTGGCTTGTAGATAGCCATCTTCCTCTGTGTGTGTCTGTGTCATAATCTCCTATTCTTATAGATATACCAGTTTTATTGAATTAGAGTCCATTCTCACCTTATTTTACCTTAATCACCTCTTTAAAGGCTCTATACACAAATACAATCCTACATTCTAGGACTGCATCATATGAATTTGGGGGACAGGGGACACAATTCAGCCCTGATATGGTCTGGCTGTGTCCTGACCAAAATCTCATCTTGAATTGTAGCTCCCATAACATAATCCCTAATGTCCTGGGAGGAACCCAGTGGGAGGTAATTGAATCATGGGGATGGGTTTTTCCTGTGCTGTTCTCGTGGTAGTGAATAAGTCTCACGAGATCTGATGGTTTTATAAAGGGCAGTTCCCCTGCACACACTCTCTTGCCTGCTACCACGTAAGACATGCTGTTGCTCCTCCTATGCCTTCCCCATGATTGTGAGGCCTCTCAAGCCATGTGGAACTGTGAGTCCATCAAAACTTTTTTCTTTATAAATTATCCAGTCTTGGGTGTTTCTTCATAGCAGTATGAAAATGGACTAACACAAGGCCATAATACTACGAACCAAGTTGACTTTTTCCTCTTCCCTCAGCTAATCATTAGATATATGATTAACCCATAAGTCTATGAGTAATGAGAGTTTTGTTCAACTAAGGCCCATAACTATTGTAGTTGGGATTTAACTTTCTTTGAATTTCAGCTAACGGATTAAGCCCTGGGTTTAATTCTCAGCTTTCTCCTCTCCTCCAGGTAGAGTTGGTAAGAGCCTCTTTGTGTGCAATCCAACAGGCCTTGGGGGTTTCACAACTGGCTTTGAATTGCCAGTTCCTTGTCCAGAGCTACTCATGATATTTTTGTAGAGCAGCCATGGTGTTCAGCAACGGTCATTTAGCACCTAATAGCTAGTGCTTTCTTTAAATGTCTCCAAAGCCTGATACAGGTGCATTCTCTTTCACTAGCACGCCCTCTCAATTCACTGCCAATGAAAGTTTTACAATATGATCAACACCTGTGTGCAGGGGCTATTTGTGTGTCACCTACCACTATTGATGGGTCTCCACTGCCAGCCGGGCAGTGAATGATGTAGCCTCAAATCCTACCTTGTCAGTTACTTTCTCAGACCGCTTCTAACACCAGCTGTCACATATTGATTTCTCCAGAAACAAGTGCTGAGATGGGTCTTGGTGTGTGCAATGCTTTGTAGGAGCTAACACCTGTGAAGAAAAGGGGGCTGGGGCAGGATTGGGCAGGGAAAAAAGCTGAACTGAGATAAAGGCCCAACAAAATCTTTGCAAACCTGGCAGGCAGGTCTAGGCAAGTAAATAAGGCTTAAACGGCCAGGCTCTAAGACCTCAGCCTCATTCAGTCACCTGGTATGAGCTGCTGCCCTTAAGAGGGATGATCTTCATCAATGTAGCTCTCTGCAGCTGAGGCTGACCACAAAGGAGTTGGCAGCTGAAGGCTGTTGGCTGACTGCATTCACTGCACCTGGGCTGCAGGTCCTTCCTTGAAAGAGGGTCTTGGAGGCAACTCTTTAAATCCGGAAAAGGCACGTAAGTCTTCTGAGTGTATGCCTCAGGAGTGGAAGTTCTGGGCGATAGAGTATGTATAACTTTCACTTTAGCCAACAATGCCAAAACAAACTCTTCCAATGTGGTTGTACCAATTTACACTCTTAAGGGTTTAAGAGACTTTTAGTTGCTTCACTTCTATGTCAATACTTAGTATTGTCTTTTGGTTTCATTTTAGCTTCTCTGGTAGGTCTGTAAGGGTGTTATATTTTGGCGTTTATTTGCATTTCACCAACTACTAATGTAGTTATGCTCTCTTTCATGTGTTTACTAGTCAATGTGGAAAAACTTGGAGAAGTGGCCATTTAAAGATTTTGGCTCTTAAAAAAATGGTGTCGTATTGTGCATATGAGCTCTTTAGTTGTATATGGTGTAAGCATTTTTTTTTTTTTTTTTACTTTGAGGCTTTTAATAGTATATTTTGATGGAGAGAAGTTTTAATTCTTGTGTAGTGCAATGTTTTAGTCTTTCTACAGATTTTCTTTTTGTGTTTTGTTTAGAAAGTCACTCAGCAACATAAATAGGTGCTATAATGTGTGCTAAAACATATTTTCGCTTTGCTATACACCTTCAACTCACTAAGAATTAATTTTTGTGTATGATGTGAGGTAGTGAAGAGTTCTAAAAATGCTTTCCCATATAAAGCTACTTTTATTTTAGCATAAATAACCAAAAAGACTACAGATAATATCCCTACCGCTGTACTGTGCAAACTCATAGAATTCAGAAAATATTAAGGTTTTCTGTAACAAATACCCCCCAAATTTAAGCATCTCGAAAACCAGAAAGTTTATTTCTTATGTACATTTGTTCATCATGAGTGGGCACTGGCTTTATGTCACAGCCTCTATCTGGAACTTTGCTGGTCTTTTTGGCAGAGGGGAAAGGAGAAGGGAGGCAAACTCATAAATCTTTTGCCCTGAAGTGATACTAACTTTCGCTCATATTTTATTGGCCAAAGCTAGTACATGGCCAACAATTCAACAATTATGTATACATATTATTTGTGCAGAGAAGGCTGGCAAATATTAATGCATTCCATCACACAACTTTATAGTAAAACAAGTGTCTATATATACATCAGGAAGCTTCTTGTCTTTCTGTTCCTTTCCAGTCAATCTTTGCACCAATGTCATACTATCTTAAGTACTAGAACTTCATGCGTTTAAACGATCAGTACAGTAGTCCTTTCAGCTTGTTCTTCAAGATTATCTTTTTTTTTAACCTGTTTGCGGTTGTGTTTTAAAAAATATTTTAACTTGAAAGTTTTACAAGGGCAAAAATAACGGTTTGAATTTTGATTAGAATTTTATTGGCTCTGTGACCTCATGAAGCTAATAATTCATTTTTCCTGCTATCTGGGAAAGATGATGGAACATCTGCATTGATAAAATTATCACATTCAAAACATATATATTATGTGTTAGTAAATAAACTGGGCAGTGCCCTAAGTACTTAGATTTACAGTGAATATAGGTTCCCATCCTTTATGAAGCTCACGGTTTGAGGGACAATTGGTAAGAGTGGCAGATTTGTAAAGAACACAGAGTTTGGTGGCAGAATATAGCAAAATTCTTATTTGGTTTCAACAAATACGACTGAGCATGTACTCAAATCACTTGTGTAGGTATTACAGGATCCCAAAGTTGAGTTCTGAACTCTAGAAGCATCCAATAAAAAGTACAAAGTGATAGAATTCTGAACTCTAGAAGCATCTAATATAAAGTACAAAATGGTAGATGTCTTGAAGAAGCAACAGATGCAGTTCTGAAAAAATAAGAGCGAGAAAGATTTCTTCCTGCCCTGAATCAAAATTAAGAAGTGAATGGGAGGACCTTGAAGGCCTTGTGCCTGAACAATACCTCATCACTATTTCCCGTGGATTCATATGGCTTCTTTCAGGACTTTTATACTAAAACGTCTGGCCCTTTAAATCATGAAATTGATTTTTATTTCAGGTGACAACTTTTAGGAAAGGGAAAAGTCTAACAGCTGCATTTATTATAATGAGTACAAATTCATAAAAGGATACATAATAAGATATTTAAAATTTTGCTCACTGAATTTCAAACCATACATTCAGAGAAAACCCATTACGAGTGAATTATGAGTTTAAAAATGTTTGCAGAGCTTTATTTTTACTTTTGTTTATTTCTTTGCTAAGGAAGTTAATTGCAAAACCTTATATTAATAGAACGTTAAGGGCAAGCTTTCTAACTTTAAGTCAAAAAATTTAAGTGTAAGTCAAAAAATTCCAAGTTACGTTTCCCTTAGTAACTGTAACTAATCTTTTTGTACACATAGTGAAGCAATAATAATAATTTGTGCAAAATGTATATAAAAGCTGGGTTGTAGTCACTGTATGGTAACCATCATTGCATTAAAAAAATCTGTTGTATTTTTAAATTCTGACCTGAAATTTGAATGGCTATTGGGGAAATTTTATAGTGTATCTTCAAATGTAAATGACTTTATCTAATCTATTTAAAAATCACTTTTAAAATTTTAATATCACTTCAGTAGATTTTGTTTCTGAAATTTAATATACTATTGAATATTTAAGACACTTTTTACATTTATCTAAAAAAATTTCAGGCAGGATAAAATTTGTTTTCACATTGGTCATATTAACAATTTTGGGTTATAATTGAGATGCATCTGCGGATATAGCTCTCTTTATAACATAGATGTTAAAAATGTCTTGACTCAAAACCAGAGTCTTCAGCACTTAAGACAGCAGGTTAAATCAACTTGTTTGTTGATAGTTTATAGATTCAGTTCCCACACAAACTAAATGGAGTGCTTCAGTTTTACAGCCATACTTTGCACAGCTACCAGGGCAAATATTTTACCAGTGTTTTCCATTGCTTTTAATATGAACTGGCAGCTGGATGTGGTGGCTCACACCTGTAATCCTAGCACTTTGGGAGGCCAAGGTGGGCGGATCACCTTAGGTTAGGAGTTTGAGACCAGCCTGGTCAACATGGTGAAACCTCATCTCTACTAAAGAAAAAAACAATACAAAATATTAGCCAGTCTTGGTGACGGGTGCCTGTAATCCCAGGTACTCAGGAAGCTGAGGCAGGAGAATCGCTTGAACCCGGGAGGCGGAGGTTGCAGTGAGCCGAGATAGTGCCAGTGCACTCCAGCCTGGGCGACACAGCAAGACTCGGTCTCAAAAAAAAAAAAAAAAAAAAAAAAAAAAAGGAACTAGCAAGAGATCCTAGAAAATTCAATGAAATATATTCTTATTAATAGGCAAAGCCCAACATAAAGTTATGGCCTAGTGCAGGTGTTCAACAGAATCATTTTTATATACAAACAAAATTCATTATTAGTAATACAAAATATCATTACAGTTAGACGCTGGGGACACACAGAAAGGATCACAGGCTAAAATACTTAAGAGGCAATACTTTTTTGCTTGAAATATTTAATTTTGTCTTTCTCGCTTTCTGTGTTCCTGCCTGGTTTTGGTATAGTTTAACTCGTTCTTTTTAAATGCCTTTTGATACTTTTGTATATTCCATTTCTAATCTGTTTTCATCCATCTTGGTTCCTTACACTTTTCTGTTTACCTAACCTTTATTGTCCAATTACCCCTTTTGTTTATCTTAGGCCTGTGTTTGTCTCTTGGCTTTGATTTGTGTATACTTAGTTCTTGTTGTCACATCAGTCTTGAATTCATGTCCACAGATGATATTCTAATAAACACTTACTGGCCGGGTGCAGTGACTCCTGCCTGTAATCCCAGCATTTTGGGTTGCCTATGTGGGTGGATCATGAGGTCAGGAGATTGAGACCAGCCTGGCCAACATGGTGAAATCCTGTCTCTACTAAAAATGCAAAAATCAGCCAGACATGGTGGCGCACGTCTGTAATCCCAGCTACTCGGGAGGCTGAGGCAGGATAATTACTGGAACCTGGGAGGCAGAGGTTTCAGTGAGCTGAGATCACGCCACTGCACTCCCGCTGGGTCACAGAGCAAGACTCCATGTCAGAAAAAACAAAACAAAACAAAAAACACTTACCTGATGATGGCAGCTTTGGGATTTGCCCTGTGCTTCTGTGTGATGGTTCATTTTTATATGTCAACTTGTCTATGTCACAGTACCTACATATTTGGTCAAAAGTTCCTCCAAATGTTTCTATGAAGGTATTTTTTTAGATGAGATTAATATTGGAGTCAGTGTACTTTGAGAGAAATAGACTACCCTCATAATGTGGGAGGGTCTTATTCAGTCAGTTGAATCCTTAGAAGAAAAAGACTGACCTCTCTGGAAGAAAAGGAGAAGGAATTTAGCCAGCAGACCACCTTTGGACTCAAACTTCAACTCTCCCCTGAGCCTTTAGCTTGCCAGTATACTCTACAGATTTTGGACTTGCTAGTCCTCCAAAATTTAATGAGCCAATTCCTTAATCCATGTCTCTCTCTCTCTCTCTCTGCATACACACACACACACACACACACACACACACACACACACACATCTATAAAATATACATATATACTATATAATATATAGTCATATGTATTATATATAATATATACTGTCATATAATATATAATATATATTATATACATATACAGATTATATAAGCATATTATACATACAGAGAGATTTTATGTAAAATATGACCAATGTAAAAACCAACTTTATCCTCCCTGAAATTATTTTACATAAAATCTGTTTAGATGTATATAATCTGTTTCTCTGAAGAACCCTGACAAGTAGATCCTGATTTGATGGAATCTGAGCCTTTGTTCCGCTCTCAACCCTCGGGGCTGAACAAGTGCTCATTTGGCCCAATGCTATGAATACATTCCCCTTATTCAGACTTGAGGCCTTTGGCTAGTCTGAAAACCTAGGCTGTGGCAAGTGATACTAAGAAGAAGCAGTATTAGGCTTTGCAATGTTTCTATACCCTCAATATGAACAAGCAGAATTATATGACACCATCTATGTCCATGTCAATGCCTATGTCATTGATGCCTTCACTGCTTGTGATGCAAGCAGTAGAAGTTCTCACAAAAAGTGGAGGTTAGGGGTGGTCAGGCACAGTGGCTCATGCCTGTAATCACAGCACTTCGTGAGGCAGAGGTGGGAGGATCTCTTGAATTTGGGAGTTTGAGACCAGCCTGGCCAAGATGGTGAAACCGCATCTTTACTGAAAATACAAAAATTAGCCATGCATGGTGGTGGACACCTGTAATCTCAGCTACTCAGGAGGCTGAGGCAGGAGAATTGCTTGAACCCAGGAGGCAGAGGTTGCAGTGAGCTGGGATCATGCCACTGCACTCCAGCCTGGGTGACAGAGTGAGACTCTTTCTCAAAAAAAAAAAAAAACAAAAAAACAAAAGGGATTCGAAGATTGATTTATTCTCTTAAATAGCAAAACTGGAGGTAAGATCATGTTCGGGGTTGTCTATGACACAGCTCCATGCTATTTTTTGACTCCAACATCTTCTGTTTGTTGGCTGCTTGTTTAAGTTTCATGTTTGTTGCCTCAACATTGCAAGATGGCTGCTGTAGCTACAGGGAGCCATTCATATTTAAGCCAAAAAAAAGGTGGGGAAAGATTGGTACCGTCTCTGTTCTTTTTCTTGCTAACACTGTGCTTAATTATCTCTTCTTTGATGTGCTCATATATAGACATTTTAAAAAGAGTAACTGTACAAAGTCAGGGATCTCCTGGTTCCCAAATAAACACTAAAGCAAAAGGCTGGGAAAAGCTCAGGATACCTTTAGTCCACTCTTTCCTTTTTTAACAGTTTTATTTAGTGTAAAATCCAACTGTTATATATATAACTGTTATAATTCGATGACTTTTACTATTTTAGAATTGTGCGATCATCACCACAACTAGTATTAGAACTTTCTCATCATCCGCCTTCCCCATCCACAAATTCCTCAGGCACATTTGCAGACAATCTCTATTTACATTCCTGCTTCAGACAACCACTGTTCTATTTTCTGTCTCTATAGATTTGACTTTTCTGAAAATTTTATGTAAATGGAATTATACAAATAGTATTTAGCATTTGATATCTTTCACTTTGTATGATGTTTTTAAAGTTCATTTGGGTAGTAGCATATTCCAGTAACATTTGTTCTTATGGCTGAGTTCCAATGTATGGATATATCCTATTTTGTTTATCCATTTCCAAGTAATTGACTATTTTATACATTTAGGCTGTTATGAATAATGCTGTTATCAACAGTTATATATGTTTTTCTGTTTACATACTTTGTTTCTCTTCAGTATATTCCTTGGAATACCACTGCTTGAATTGCATAGTAAATTTATGTTTAACCTTTTAAGAAATTGCCAGTCTCTTTTACAAAGTGGCTGCACCATTTAACATCCTTACCAGCAATAAATGAGAGTTCCAGCTTCTCCAGATTCTTATCAATCTTTGTTATTGTCTGTCATTCTGATTATAGTCATCATAGTGGATATGAAGTGGTATTAATTTCATTGTTTTAATTCACAGTCCCCTAATGGCAAATATTGCTAAGTATCTTTTCATGTGCATTTTAGCCATTTGATTATCTTCTTTAGTGAGATGCATATTAGATCTTTTACCCATTTCTAAATTGGAAGTTTTGTGTTCACATTGAGTTATACATGTTCTTTATATATTTTGGATAGAAGTCCTCTGTCATATATAATGATTTGCAACTATTTTCATTCATTCTGTGGCTTATCTTCTCATTTTCCTTAATGGCATATTTTGAAATAGAAAGTTATTATTTTGACGAGTTCTGAGTTTTTCTTTTATGGATTAAGCTTTTGGTATACTACTTCAGAACTCTATGACCCAAGATCATGAAGATATTCTTTTATGTTTTCTTGTACAAGATGTATGGTTTTTGCTCCTACATTTCAGTTTACTTTTTACTTGGAGTTAATTTATATAGCATGAAATAAGGCTCTTAATTTATAGTTTTGGATATCACAATGGCAAACGGTATTTGTTGAAAAGACTATCCTTTCCCCCATTAAATTGCCTTGGTACATTTTGTATAAGATCAATTGACCATAAATATTCTGTTCCATTGATCCATATGTTTATCTCTATGCCAGCATCATCTGTTTTGATTATTGTAGCTTGATAGCAAGTATTGAAATTAGAAAGTTCATACCCTCTAACATTTTTTCCTCAAAATCAATTTGGCTATTCTGGAACCTTTGCATTTCCACATAAATTTTAGGGTCAACCTGAACATTTCTGCAAAGGAAAATCTACTGGGATTTGGATAGAAATTATACTGAATCTACAGATCAATTTGGGAAAAATTGTATCTTTAAAATGTCTTCCAATCCATGAACATAAAATGTCTCCCCATTATTTAAGTCTTGTTTAATTTCTTTCAGCAACTGTATAAAACATTTTTACATTTTTTGTTAAATTTTATTTATAAGTTTATTCTTTTCAGTGTTCTTGTGAGTGAAATTTTTACCTGAGTTAATTTTTAGATTGTTCATTCCTTCACTTATAATGGTTCTACGTACCACAACTTACGACGGTGTTACATACCAACAAACCATTGTAAGTTAAAAAAAATCACAAGTCAAAAATGCATTTAATAAATGTAACCTACTGAACAATGCAGAATAGCCTAGCTTGGCCTAAATATGTTTGGAACACTTATATTTGCCTACAGTTGGGCAAAATCATCTAACACAAAGCCAATTGTATAATAAAGTGCTGAATAACTTATCTAAGAGTATTGTACCACATATTGCTAGCCCAGGAAATGATCAGAATTCATAATTTCAAGTACAGTTTCTACTAAATGCATATCATTTTCACATAATTGTAAAGTTGAAACATAAGTTGAGCGGTAGTAAGTTGGGGACTATACTATCTATGGAAGTATAATTCATTTTCCTTTTTGATATTACTCTTGGATTCTTAAATCTTGCTGAACTTGTTTATTAGTACAGTCATATGCCACATAATGTTTCAGTCAAGGACAGACCATATATAGGAGGATGGTCTCAGAATATGAGCTGAAAAGATTCTATTGCCTAGTGACTTCGTAGCCATCATAATAGCATAGTGTAACACATTACTCACATGTTTGTAGTGATGCTGGTGTAGAGGAACCTATTGTGCTGCCAGTTGCCTAAAAGTATAACACGTATAATACATACAGTACATAATTTTTAAAAATTATAATAAATCACTGATATTGGTTTATATATTTACTACATTATACTTTTATCATTATTTTAGAGTATATTCCCTCTACTTATAAAACAATGTTACAGCCAGGCGCGGTGGCTCACGCCTGTATCTCAGTACTTTGGGAGGCTGAGGAGGGCGGATCACTTGAAGTCAGGAGTTCAAGACCAGCCTTGGCAACATGGTGAAACCCCATCTCTACAAAAAAATACAAAAGTTAACCGGGTGCGGTGACATGTGTCTGTAGTCCTAGGGGAGGCTGAGGTGGGAGAATTGTTTGAACCTGAAAGATGGAGGTTGCAGTGAGCCAAGATTGTGCCACTCTACTTGAGCATGGGCAACAGAGTGAGATGCTGTCTCAAAAAAAAAAAAAAAAAAAAAGTTACTTGTCAAGTAGCCTCAGGCGGGTCCTTCAGGAGGTACACCAGAAGAAGGCATTATTATAAGACATGATGGCTCCATGTGTGTTACTGCCCCGGAAGACCTTCCAGTGGGACAAGATGTGGAGGAGGAAGACAGCAATTCTGACCCTGAGGAGGCCTAGGCTAATGTGTTTGTGTCTTACTTTTTAACAAAAAAGTTTAAGAAGTAAAAATAGAAGATAAAAAGTTAAAGAAAAAAGCTTATAGTATAAGAATATAAAGAAAATATTTTTGAGCTGTAAAATGTTTGTATATTAAGCTAAGTGTTATTATAAAAGAGTCAAAGTTTAAAGGTTATAAAGTGAAATTAGCAGTAAACTACAGTTAATTTATCGTTGAAGAAAGAAAAATGTTTTTGTATAAATTTGGTGTAGCATAAGTATACGGAAGTCTTCAGTAGTGTACAGTGATGTCCTAGGCCTTCACATTCACTTACCACTCATTCAGTAACTCGCCCAGAATAACTTCAGTCTTGCAAGCTATATTCGTGGTTAAGAGCCCTATACAGATACACCATTTTTCATCTCTTATACTATAGTTTTACTATATCTTTTCTATGTTTTGATATGCTGAGATACGCAAACACGATTATTACAGTTGCCCATAGTATCAGTATAGTGACATGCTGTATAGGTTTGTAGCCTAGGAATAATAGGCTATAGCCTAGGTCTATAGTAAGCTATTCCAACTAGGTTTGCGTAAGTGCACTCCAAGATGTTCTCATAAGAATGATACTGCCCAAAAATGCATTTCTTAGAACGCATTCCCATTGTTAAGTGACGTGATTATGATTACTAGTGTTTTTTGCTGTTATTACTGTTGTGGTTGTTTTGTTTTGGTTTTGGTAGGGATTTCTTTGGATTTTCTATAAAGAGGATCATGTCATTTGCTAATAGATTCTTTTCCTTTTAGAATCTGAATGCATTTTTTTTTTCCAGCTAGGTTGAACCGACTAGAACACTGAGTGTAGTATTCACCAGAAGTGGCATCAGCAGATACCCTTGCCTTGTTCCTTATCTTACAAGAAAAGCATTCTATTATTCACCATTAAATATGATTTTAGGTGTATGCTTTTCACAGCTTCCCTAAGGTTGAGAAATTTCCCTTTTATTACTAATTTGTTAAATATAAATCATAGATGAGTATTACATTTCGTTAAATGCTTTTTCTGCATCTATTGTCATGATTGAATGATTTTTGTCCTCTATTTTATTAATACAGTGTATTAAATTAATTGATTTTCAGATGTTAAACCAACCGTGCATCGTAGAGATAAATCCTACTTGATCATGGTGTATCTAATCCTTTTTATATATTGCTGAACTGATTTGTTGCTAATATTTTGTTGGGGATATGTTTTAATGTCTATATTCATGAAGAATATTGATCTCTAGCTTTTTAAATGAATTATGTGGCTGGCTTTTGGTATCAGGGTAATACTGACTATAAAATAAGTTAAGAAGCATTGCCTTCTCTATTTTTAAAAAAAGTTTATGAAGGATTAGTGTTATTTCTCCTTTAAGGATTACATAGAACATCTTTTTTGGATCAAGCCATTGAGCTTTGGGCTTTTCTTTGTAAGAAGATTTGTAATTAATAATTCAATCTCATTATTAGAGATCTATTCAGGCTTGTTCTTGAGGTAGTTTTTATAAATTTTTTCTTTTTTTATGATTATTATTATACTTTAAGTTTTAGGGTACATGTGCACAATGTGCAGGTTAGTTACATATGTATACATGTGCCATGCTGGTGTGCTGCACCCACTAACTAGTCATCTAGCATTAGGTATATCTCCCAATGCTATCCCTCCCCCCTCCCCACACCCCACAACAGTCCCCAGAGTGTGATGTTCCCCTTCCTGTGTCCATGTGTTCTCATTGTTCAATTCCCACCTATGAGTGAGAATATGCGGTGTTTGGTTTTTTGTTCTTGGGATACTTTACTGAGAATGATGATTTCCAATTTCATCCATGTCCCTACAAAGGACATGAACTCATCATTTTTTATGGCTGCATAGTATTCCATGGTGTATATGTGCCACATTTTCTTAATCCAGTCTATCATTGTTGGACATTTGGGTTGGTTCCAAGTCTTTGCTATTGTGAATAATGCCGCAATAAACATACGTGTGCATGTGTCTTTATAGCAGCATGATTTATAGTCCTTTGGGTATATACCCAGTAATGGGATGGCTGGGTCAAATGGTATTTCTAGTTCTAGATCCCTGAGGAATTGCCACACTGACTTCCACAAGGGTTGAACTAGTTTACAGTCCCACCAACAGTGTAAAAGTGTTCCTATTTCTCCACATCCTCTCCAGCAGCTGTTGTTTCCTGACTTTTTAATGATTGCCATTCTAACTGGTGTGAGATGGTATCTCATTGTGGTTTTGATTTGCATTTCTCTGATGGCCAGTGATGATGAGCATTTTTTCATGTGTTTTTTGGCTGCATAAATGTCTTCTTTTGAGAAGTGTCTGTTCATGTCCTTTGCCCACTTTTTGATGGGGTTGTTTGTTTTTTTCTTGTAAATTTGTTTGAGTTCATTGTAGATTCTGGATATTAGCCCTTTGTCAGATGAGTAGGTTGCAAAAATTTTCTCCCATTTTGTAGGTTGCCTGTTCACTCTGATGGTAGTTTCTTTTGCTGTGCAGAAGCTCCTTAGTTTAATTAGATCCAATTTGTCAATTTTGGCTTTTGTGGCCATTGCTTTTGGTGTTTTAGACATGAAGTCCTTGCCCATGCCTATGTCCTTAGGTAATGCCTAGGTTTTCTTCTAGGGTTTTTATGGTTTTAGGTCTAATGTTTAAGTCTTTAATCCATCTTGAATTGATTTTTGTATAAGGTGTAAGGAAGGGATCCAGTTTCAGCTTTCTACATATGGCTAGCCAGTTCTCCCAGCACCATTTATTAAATAGGGAATCCTTTCCCCATTGCTTGTCTTTGTCAGGTTTGTCAAAGATCACATAGTTGTAGATATGTGGCGTTATTTCTGAGGGGTCTGTTCTGTTCCATTGATCTATAACTCTGTTGTGGTACCAGTACCATGCTGTTTTGGTTACTGTAGCCTTGTAGTATAGTCTGAAGTCAGGTAGTGTGATGCCTCCAGCTTTGTTCTTTTGGCTTAGTATTGACTTGGCAATGTGGGCTCTTTTTTGGTTCCATATGAACTTTAAAGTAGTTTTTTCCAATTCTGTGAAGAAAGTCATTGGTAGCTTGATGGGGATGGCATTGAATCTGTAAATTACCTTGGCCAGTATGGCCATTTTCACAATATTGATTCTTCCTACCCATGAGCATGGAATGTTCTTCCATTTGTTTGTATCCTCTTTTATTTCCTTGAGCAGTGGTTTGTAGTTCTCCTTGAAGAGGTCCTTCACATCCCTTGTAAGTTGGATTCCTAGGTATTTTATTCTCTGAAGCAATTGTGAATGGGAGTTCACTCATGATTTGGCTCTGTTTGTCTGTTGTTGGTGTATAAGAATGCTTGTGATGTTTGCACATTGATTTTGTATCCTGAGACTTTGCTGAAGTTGCTTATCAGCTTAAGGAGATTTTGGGCTGAGACAATGGGTTTTTCTAGATATACAATCATTCATCTGCAAACAGGGACAACTTGACTTCCTCTTTTCCTAATTGAATACCCTTTATTTCCTTCTCCTGTCTAATTGCCCTGGCCAGAACTTCCAACACTATGTTGAATAGGAGTGGTGAGAGAGGGCATCCCTGTGTTGTGCCAGTTTTCAAAGGGAATGCTTCCAGTTTTTGCCCATTCAATATGATATTGGCTGTGGGTTTGTCCTAGATAGCTCTTATTATTTTGAGATACGTCCCATCAGTACCTAATTTATTGAGAGTTTTTAGCATGAAGGGTTGTTGAATTTTGTCAAAGGCCTTTACTGCATCTATTGAGATAATCATGTGGTTTTTGTCTTTGGTTCTGTTTATATGCTGGATTACATTTATTGATTTGCATATATTGAACCAGCCTTGCATCCCAGGGATGAAGCCTACTTGGTCATGGTGGATAAACTTTTTGATGTGCTGCTGGATTCGGTTTGCTAGTATTTTATTGAGGATTTTTGCATCAATGTTCATCAAGGATATTGGTCTAAAATTCTCTTTTTTGGTTGTGTCTCTGCCCGGCTTTGGTATCAGGATGATGCTGGCCTCATAAAATGAGTTAGGGAGGATTCCCTCTTTTTCTATCGATTGGAATAGTTTCAGAAGGAATGGTACCAGTTCCTCCTTGTACCTCTGGTAGAATTCAGCTGTGAATCCATCTGGTCCTGGACTCTTTTTGGTTGGTAAGCTATTGATTATTGCCACATTTTCAGCTCCCGTTATTGGTCTATTCAGAGAGTCAACTTCTTCCTGGTTTAGTCTTGGGAGAGTGTATGTGTCGAGAAATTTATCCATTTCTTCTAGATTTTCTAGTTTATTTGTGTAGAGGTGTTTTTAGTATTCTCTGATTGTAGTTTGTATTTCTGTGGGATCGGTGGTGATATCCCCTTTATCATTTTTTACTGTGTCTATTTGATTCTTCTCTCTTTTTTTCTTTATTAGTCTTGCTAGTGGTCTATCAATTTTGTTGATCCTTTCAAAAAACCAGCTCCTGGATTCATTAATTTTTTGAAGTGTTTTTTGTGTCTCTATTTCCTTCAGTTCTGCTCTGATTTTAGTTATTTCTTGCCTTCTGCTAGCTTTTGAATGTGTTTGCTCTTGCTTTTCTAGTTCTTTTAATTGTGATGTTAGGGTGTCAATTTTGGATCTTTCCTGCTTTCTTTTGTGGGCATCTAGTGCTATAAATTTCCCTCTACACACTGCTTTGAATGTGTCCCAGAGATTCTGGTATGTTGTGTCTTTGTTCTCATTGGTTTCAAAGAACATCTTTATTTCTGCCTTCATTTCATTATGTACCCAGTAGTCATTCAGGGGCAGGTTGTTCAGTTTCCATGTAGTTGAGCAGCTTTGAGTGAGATTCTTAATCCTGAGTTCTAGTTTGATTGCACTGTGGTCTGAGAGATAGTTTTTTACAATTTCTGTTCTTTTACATTTGCTGAGGAGAGCTTTACTTCCAAGTATGTGGTCAATTTTGGAATAGGTGTGGTGTGGTGCTGAAAAAAATGTATATTCTGTTGATTTGGGGTGGAGAGTTCTGTAGATGTGTATTAGGTCCGCTTGGTGCAGAGCTCAGTTCAATTCCTGGGTATCCTTGTTGACTTTCTGTCTCATTGATCTGTCTAATGTTGACAGTGGGGTGTTAAAGTCTCCCATTATTAATGTGTGGGAGTCTAAGTCTCTTTGTAGGTCACTCAGGACTTGCTTTATGAATCTGGGTGCTCCTGTATTGGGTGCATATATAGTTAGCTCTTGTTGAATTGATCCCTTTACCATTATGTAATGGCCTTCTTTGTCTCTTTTGATCTTTGTTGGTTTAAAGTCTGTTTCATCAGAGACTAGGATTGCAACCCCTGCCTTTTTTTGTTTGTCATTTGCTTGGTAGATCTTCCTCCACCCTTTTATTTTGAGCCTATGTGTGTCTCTGCATGTGAGATGGGTTTCCTGAATACAGCACACTGATGGGTCTTGACTCTTTATCCAGTTTGCCAGTCTGTGTCTTTTAATTGGAGCATTTAGTCCATTTACATTTAAAGTTAATATTGTTATGTGTGAATATGATCCTGTCATTATGATGTTAGCTGGTTATTTTGCTCGTTAGTTGATGCAGTTTCTTCCTAGTCTCGATGGTCTTTACATTTTGGCATGATTTTGCAGCGGCTGGTACCGGTTGTTCCTTTCCATGTTTAGTGCTTCCTTCAGGAGCTCTTTTAGGGCAGGCCTGCTGGTGACAAAATCTCTCAACATTTGCTTGTCTGTAAAGTATTTTATTTCTCCTTCACTTATGAAGCTTAGTTTGGCTGGATATGAAATTCTGGGTTGAAAATTCTTTTCTTTAAGAATGTTGAATATTGGCCCCCACTCTCTTCTGGCTTGTAGAGTTTCTGCCAAGAGATCCGCTGTTAGTCTGATGGGCTTCCCTTTGAGGGTAACCCGACCTTTCTCTCTGGCTGCCCTTAACATTTTTTCCTTCATTTCAACTTTGGTGAATTATGTGTCTTGGAGTTGCTCTTCTCAAGGAGTATCTTTGTGGCGTTCTCTGTATTTCCTGAATCTGAATGTTGGCCTGCCTTGTTAGATTGGGGAAGTTCTCCTGGATAATATCCTGCAGAGTGTTTTCCAACTTGTTCCATTCTCCCCATCACTTTCAGGTACACCAATCAGACGTAGATTTGGTCTTTTCACATAGTCCCATATTTCTTGGAGGCTTTGCTGGTTTCTTTTTATTCTTTTTTCTCTAAACTTCCCTTCTCACTTCATTTCATTCATTTCATCTTCCATCGCTGATACCCTTTCTTCCAGTTGATCGCATGGGCTCCTGAGGCTTCTGCATTCTTCACGTAGTTCTCGAGCCTTGGTTTTCAGCTCCATCAGCTCCTTTAAGCACTTCTCTGTATTGGTTATTCTAGTTATACATTCTTCTAAACTTTTTTCAAAGTTTTCAAGTTCTTTGCCTTTGGTTTGAATTTCCTCCCGTAGCTCGGAGTAATTTGATCGTCTGAAGCCTTCTTCTCTCATCTCGTCAAAGTTATTCTCTGTCCAGCTTTGTTCCGTTGCTGGTGAGGAACTGTGTTCCTTCGGAGGAGGAGAGGCACTCTGCTTTTTAGAGTTTCCAGTTTTTCTGCTCTGTTTTTTCCCCATCTTTGTGGTTTTATCTACTTTTGGTCTTTGATGATGGTGATGTACAGATGGGTTTTTGGTGTGGATGTCCTTTCTGTTTGTTAGTTTTCCTTCTAACAGACAGGACCCTCAGCTGCAGGTCTGTTGGAGTACCTGGCCGTGTGAGGTGTCAGTCTGCCCCTGCTGGGGGGTGCCTCCCTGTTAGGCTGCTCGGGGGTCAGGGGTCAGGGACCCACTTGAGGAGGCAGTCTGCCCGTTCTCAGATCTCCAGCTGCGTGATGGGAGAACCACTGCTCACTTCAAAGCTCAGATGGAAATGCAGAAATCACCCATCTTCTGCGTCGCTCATGCTCGGAGCTGTAGACTGGAGCTGTTCCTATTCGGCCATCTCAGCTCCTCCCACTCTATAAATTTTTTCTTTAAAGAAATACAGTTCATCAAAGTTGTCTTAAGTTGTTGAAATATAGTTTTCATAACCTTCTCTTACAATTCTTTTAAAATTTTTCAGTTGTGTAGTCTAGTTCTGTCGTCTTTTTCATTTTTTTAATTTTATTTTTTTAAATAATGATAGGGTCTTGCTATGTTGCCCAGGCTGGTCTTGAACTCCTGGGCTTAGATGATCCTCCTGCCTCTGCTTCCTGAGTAGCTGGGACTACGAGCATGAGCCACCATGCCTGACCTCCTCTTCCATTTAATATTTAAAAATTTGATTGTTTGTGTCTTCTTTATTTTTGTCATGGTCTCTCTAGCAAAAGGATTCTCATGTTTTTTGATCATTAAAAAATTATTGGTATCACTGATTTATTCTACTGTTTTTCTGTTTTCTACTTTATTGATTTTCACACTAATCTTTATTATTTTCTTTCTCCTTTCTACTATTGTGAAAAATGCTGCTATGAACACTCATGTTCAAGTTTTTGTGTGAAGGTATATTTTTGATTTTCTTGAGCATATACCTATGAGTGAAACTGATAAATCATATGCTAATTCTGTTTACTTTTTTTTTAGCAACTGACAAACTGTTTTCACAGTGGCAGGTTATCGATTTTTTTATTTTTCCTAATGTAGACATTTAAAGCTGTTAAGCAGTGCTCGAGTTGTATCTCATAATTAATATGTTGTGCGATGGTTTGAATGTGTCCTTCCAAAACCATGTATTGGAGACTTAATCCCCATTGGAATGTTATTAAGAAGTGAGACTTTTAAGGGGTAACTAGGCCATGAAGGCTCTGTCATCATTAATGGATTAATGTCATTATGGAGTGGGTTTGTTATCTCAGGAGTGTATTCCTTACAAAAGGATGAAGTTGGCTCCCTCTTGCTCGCTCGCTCACTCTCTCTCTCTCTCTCTCTCTCTCTCTCTCTCTCACTCTCACCCTCTTTTTGCCTTTCTGCCATGGGATGACACAGCTAAGAAAGCCATTGCCAGATGCCAACCTCTCAGTCTTGGACTTTGCAGCCTCTTGAACCAGGAGCCAATCAGTGTCTTCATTGTAAATTACCAAGTCTGTGGTAGTAGTATTATAGCAGCACAAAATTTAGACATGTTGTATTTTCATTGTCACTCAGTTTAAAAAAACTTTCTAACCTGTTATTTTTTTCATTGGTCCATCAGTTTTTTATAAGTGTGTTGATTAATTTCTAAATTTTTTTTCTGCTGTTGATATGTAACATGATTATATTACAGTTGAAGTATATACTTCATATGATTTCCATCCTTTTACATTTGTTTTGCCTTATTTTATAGCCTGGAGTATTAATTACCTTGGGGGATTTTTTTTTGTGATTGAAAGGACGAGTATTTTGTTGATGGATGAAGTGTTTACTAGTTATCAGTTAGGTCCAATTTGTTTATAGTGTTGGATAACTCTTCTATATTTTTGGTAATTTTCTCTCTAGGTGTTCTATCAGTTCTTGAGAGAGAGATATTGAAGTCTATCTATTATAAAATTGTCTAATTCTCTTCTCTGTCAGTTTTTACTTCATGAATTTTGGGGCTCTATTTTTAGATGTGCTTATGTTTATAATTGTTACATTATTGATTAACACTTCCATTATAAAATGTCCCATTTTGTCTGTAGGAACAGTTTTGTCTTTAAAACTATTTTAGTATAGCCACTCTGAATCTCTTGTGGTTATTATTGGCATGGTGTGTATTTTTTATTTTCTTTGAACTTATTTTTGTCATTAAATATGAAGAGTGTCTCTTGTAGACTGCATACAATTACCTACCCTTTATCCAGTTAGACAATTTCTTTATATTTAATCAATAGGCATTTATTACAATTATTGGTATGATTATGCCTGCTATTTTGCTATTTGTCTTCTATAAATGTCTTTTTTTTTGTTATTTTTCTGTTCTTCCTTTAGTGTCTTGTTATGTGTAAAGTAGATATTTTTGCCTGAACTAATTTTGTAGTCTTTCTCTCAATGTATGGCCATGGATGTCTCTGCTCAGATATTTTTAGTGGACTATTTAAATTACTTTTTCGGTTATTCTCTTATAAAGTTGTTTTCTTACTGGTTTCTGTAGCAGTCATTATATATATCTTAGTACATTCTACTTTGATTAATACTTAAAATATAGAAACTTTAGTCCAAAATAGCTACATATTCTCCTCTATCCTTCATGACAGCACTGTTGTATATACTTGTTTTTTAATTTATAGGCCTAAAATTTCATTTTAAATATTGTTTTATGTAATTTTTAAAAAATGAGTTGATAAAATTAATAAAGTAAATGTATGCTGCCTTTTATATTAACTAGACAGTTACCTTTACCATTGTCTTTTGTTTCTTGTTGTGATTTGTGTTACCATCTGATGTCATTCTCTTTCAGTTTGCAAAAATTCCTTCAGGAGAAAAGAAATTTCTTTAGGAGAAAAGAAATTCTCTCAGCATTTATCTTAAAATGCCTATTTGACCCTCATTTTAAACAATAGTCTTCCTTAGTATCAAATTTTTAGTTGACTTATTTTTCTTCCTTTTAGGTCTTTGAATATGTCATCCCAGTGCCTTCTGCTCTTCATTTATTCCTAATGAGGTGCCAGATATTAATTTTATTGTGGTTCTGCTCTGTGTGATAAGTCATTTTCCTTACACTTCTTTCAAGATTTTTTTTGTTTGTTTTAGAACAAATACATTGATTTAATGCGTATAGGTATGGATGTCTTATTTATCCAATCTGGAGATTGTTGAGCTTCCCAGATGCATAAGTTGATAGTTTTCCTCACCATTTGAACATTTTTTGGACATTATTTCTACAAATAGTCTTTCTAGCCCATTCTGCTTTTCTTCACCCTCTTTTACTCCCATTATGCATATATTGATGTGTTCGATGGTGTTGCACAAGATTTCTGAGGATTGCTTGTCTTTTATTTTTTAAAATTGTCCATTTTTCAGATTAGAATCTCCTGTTGGTCTACAAGTTTATTGATTCTTTTGCCAGCTCACATCTGTTCTTGAACCCTCAGTTTTATTTTCATTTCAGTTATTGTGCTTTTTGACAGAAGACTTTCCAATTGGTTCTGATAATTTTTATCTTTATTGACATTCTCTGTTTAATGTGCCACTGTCATCATTGTTTCCTTTAGTTCTTTGAATATATTTTTAATTGTGACTTCAGAGTTTATCTTCTAAATCCAACATCCAGGCCCCCTCAGAGACAATTACCATCAACTGCTTTCTCCCCGCTCTGTATGTGACACACTGTTGTTTCTCTGATTGTCTTGCATTTTTGGCTGCATAGTAGATGACTTGGAAAATGTACCATGGCAAATCAGAATTCTGATTTCTTCTCTTCCCAGGGGTTATAGTTATGGTTTTTATTATTGTTGTTGTTGTTATTTTGCTGTTTTTTTTTAGTGACTTGCCTGAACTAATTTTGTAGAATCTGTCTCTCCCTCAGTGTATGGCCATGGATGTCTCTGCTTAGGTTTTTATTTCTTTTTAAATTTTCTTTTTAAGCCTGACATCTAGAGATTAGTTAGTATAACTAAGTGATCAGATAGTAATTGGTCAAAATTATACGTACACACCTTGAGCCAATAAATCTTCCACCCTTTGCCGGTAGATCTGGGTATATGTTAAGGAATGCATTCAAAGTTCAGGCAGTTTACAAGTGTGTTCTAGTTTTTACTTTTTTGCTAGACCACCTCATGTCACCTCTCTGCACTAGGACTCAAATTCAGTCAGAGACACACAGGTAGCTAGGGCCATCTCTGGTATCTTCTGAGTATGCACTCACTCTTATGCTTATGTAGACCAGCCTTCTAGACCAAAGCGATATGAGAAGCATATCCAGACCTAGTGTAGTTGCCTTATTTTCTGGATATTCCTATTAAATTTCTGGCTAGTGTGCTAGTCTGTTGTTTGACACAACCAGTGTCACAACCTCAGACTAGTTGTGAGGTTGGTTTCTTCGAATCATTGCAACCAATATTACTATTGTTTCAACAACATTGCTGGGGATGAGTTTTTCTCCAAATCAAGTCAGCTTCCTCTCGTAGCAGAGGTTTTCTCACAGCTTGCCTCTCTCTGGTTGAAATATTGGACTAATGGGGCTGAGGGTAGGAGTGGGATGGGAGCAACCTTAGGCTAAGACACCATTCACTGCCTTCATAGAAGTTTTAGTAATTTTACTTTAATTAAATCTTCCAATTTGTTGTATGCCTTTAGCTGACTTTTGGAGCATGGACATTGCTGTTTTTAACGATACTGTCCACTTTTATTATTTCCTTTTGTGGAGAGAGTTGGCTTAGCTTCTCATTCTACCAATCTAGGAGTTACATTATTTTTATGAGAAAAAGCGAAAGTTTTCCCCCGAAGACGGGGATAATGTCTAATTATACTTCATTGAACAAAGCTGTGTCACATAACTCCTTGGTGCGAGGGAAACTGAAGTCAAAGAGAAATTAGCTTTCATAGCCCCTATAATGAAGGCTGGCTAGTGAGAAAATGTGGACATAGGTTTGAGGTCAGACAAACAATAATGCTCTACCCCTCTAGCTCTTGTTACCATTAAGTATAAAATGCAAGTATTTGTTTTGACACTTAAATATTAGCAACACTATTCCAAAGTTAATTGGACATTAATTTCATTAGGTCTCAAGTTGAAGGATGTAGAGAGAAAGAAATCTGGTTATTTCGAAAGGCATACACACTGAGGTTAAACTACATGAGTTTTACACTAGCTGAATCATGTATGAACATAGTAACCTTGGGCAAGTTACAGAACTTATCAATCCTTTTGTTTTTACATATGTCAAATGTGGATAATAATTATTCTTCAAGGGTTGTAGTGAGAATTAAATGTCTGTGAAGCACTTTGCTGGGAATCTGGCTCACAGCTACTGTCTAACAAATATTAAGTTCTTGTGCTCATAAGTCGCTTTCTAGAAAAACCAATTCAACTTAATATGGAAGTCTTCCTTTGTTGCCACAGAATATTTTTCAGTGATGATAAAACTGGAAGAAAGATGCTTTAATTTTTATGTCAACCATGGAATACTCTAAGGACCAGTAAATATGATATTTCATGTAGAGAAGTGCCTGGTTTTCAGTGAATGAAAGTGAATGAAACTGAACCTAGGCAAGCTACCAACTGATGCTTGGTACCTTTCCTTCTAGGATTGAGTCATGGAACCAGCAACCCCAGCTTGAAAATAACGACATTGTATGAAAGCTGGAGAGATCCTAGTGAATTATTTACTACTTAGAATATGAGGTGGAAAGGAAGAATAGAAATGAACTGATTAAATAATATTTTTAGAAGCATATTGGCAGTGTTTATTACCATAGTTGGCCCTTGAACAACAATTTTGAACTTCATGTGTTCGCTTATGTGTAAATTGTCTTCTGCCTCTATCATTCCTGAGACAGCAAGACCAGCCCCTCCTCTTCCTCCTCTTTCTCAGTGTACTGAACTGTGAAGATGAGGGTAAAAAAAGATCTTTATGATGATCCACTTCCACTTAACAAATAGTAAATATATTTTCTCTTCCTTATGATTTTCTTGATAACATTTTATTTTCTCCAGCTTACTTTATTGTAAGAATATAATATATAATACATATAACCTACAAAATATGTGTTGATTGACTGTTTGTATTATCAGTAAAGTCAATGGTAGTCTATTAGTAGTAAAGTTTCTGAGGAGTCAAAAATTATATGAAGACTGCACAGGGGCTGATTTTCCTAACCCCTTATGGTTCAAGGGCCAACTGTATATGTGTGTATACATATAAATGGGATATATTTCTCATTGTGATCAAATACAGAATAGATTTCTGATATTATAAAATGACAGTTCACTTATGGATAATTGGAAAGGAAATGAAAAATAAATGAGATCCCATGAATGTACTGAGAGTAGCAGTCAGAAAAAATAAAATCAGCATATAGATATATATGCTATAATGCAATTTCATTTTCAGTCAGCCAAAATTAATTGATTAAATAAGTTATAATAAAAGTAAAAGTCTTTTAAAGGTAATACATTTTCTATTGATAATGAATTAATGACCATTAGTGATACCTACAAGTAATTATGGATTTTTATAATTTGAAAAAAATTTTGGTCATATTTTAGAAATAAAAAATAGGTAGTGGCACAATACTATCCAGAAGTCTATTACAAGGGCCAGGACTTTTGTGATGAATTGGGAATGTAAATAAGCTACTTCTATTAGTTTCATTTAAACATGAAGCAATGGGAACCATCTCTGTTATGATTACTGCAATTACCACAGTTTTTGCCAAATTTTCCACCCACTGCTTATTATCTCATTTCTCCAGAGAAGCAGTGCCTGAATATATCATTGTTGATGATACAGACAGTGTGAATACATTTGCTCTTTTAAGGGGGGAGGATGGGATGAGGGCAGGTGCATTGTGCGTACAGTGACTAGCTCTCCACTGGGATGACAGTGATAATGTTTTTATAACCAGTCTCCTCTGAAATTTAGGTCACTGTTAGTGCTCTGCATTGCTTTTATTTCTCTGAATTTATTCCTGAAAATTGCTGACCACTTTTTCATTGCATCTTCCTACCTCATAATAGCTAAACTACAACTGCTCTGTTTCCTGATTACCTGAAACTGAGATCAGAATTGGTACCTAATAAATCCTCAAACTCTGTACTAGCATTTGTGTAGCCATATGGTGATTTCAGAAAGGCTTGTCAAAATATATGAAAGGTAAAAATGTACAGACATTTCAGCAAAATTCATTACAAGAAAAAAAGTCCTTAGTAAGACACATATCAATTGTTTCATGTTGCTGTGATTCCGTTGTGTAGGAAAGGCAAAGGTATAATTCTTATTTAGACGAGTTGACTGGGGGATTGAGAAAAGTCCTGTTCACTCTTAGGTGACCTTTTAGACTTAAAGAGAGTACACAGAGGCTATAAAGAAAAATCAAAGAGATGACAACTAAGGCTGAAGTTACACAATGGAATAAGAAGAATGAAAATGATGAGAAGGACTGAGAAAAAGAATTTCTAGATCTGAAAACAGTATTCCACAGCAAGAATAAGATGTGTTGTACTGTAAATGCCTTGCTGTGAAGCACCTTGCAGTGCTGTGAACTTAAGTTTAATGTCAAGATCTTTGCATGTGGGAACTCTCAGGAATTGGAGATTTTTTTTTTTTTTTTGCGAATTTCTGCTACACTATAGATTCTATCTAGGATTATTATATTTTATCATTTCAACCTGAGGAAAAGGATTGATTAAAGATTCTCTGCTATTCTCTTGTGTATATAGACTACACGTATAGTAGGACCACAATACACCAAATGCCAGCAGAGTATGGCAGTTAATTGTCAGACTCTGGAGCCAAAATTGTTTGAATTTCAGTTCTAGTACTTATTAGGTATGTGATCCATGAACATGTCATTTTGCCTTTATCTGCTTCAACATTCTCATCATTCATTAGGAATAATAATAGTATGCAATAGGCTTGCCCCAGAATGTACTGTTTCTAATCCAAATTTTTAAAAAATATAAATAATAACTTTAGCAAAGAGCTTTAAGTTTTTCAGTGGGCAGGTTCTACCTGAAAACACATTTGCTTTTGTCAAGGATGTGGAATATTATGACAGGTTCAATTTGGATTAAGTGCCTACATCTTGATTAATCAACTATACAACTAGTGGTCTGCAGTTGCATGGCAACTGTAAATCAGATTTTAAGATTACGATCAAGGAGTATTTCCCATAAAGATTAGGGTGCTAATTCCCTTATTAGACAGACAGATTAATGAGTTTCTACTCTAAGATTTGGGTTGATTTAACTGAATGTTATAGAGAAATGTATGTTACCTCTCTTCAGAATTCCTGAGGTAAGCCTATACATTTTGGTGACTTACAGGCTGCAGTCAATTGTACTTCTCATCAAAATACCATCCTTCTCTTAATCGGGCACCATTTGTTTCCTCCTATTTTGTTCGTTAGAAATACAAATGTACAGTGAATTTTTTACTTTTTGTAACTAAAAAAGAATTACTTTTTCTTATCTCTCCCAATACAATAGGATGATATTTGATATATACCTGGGTTCGCAATAATGTAATAAATTACTATTTTTAGTGAATTGAATATATTTTGCTTTTACACAAATTCAGCCTAAATAATAAAGTTTCCACAATTTTTTTTTGCAACTTTTTGGTGAGATTTCTGCTTTTATATGTTTTTGTGTTGTAGCTGATTATCTTTTCATTTCAACCTGAAGAGCTCCCTTTAGCACTTCCTATAAGGCAGATCTATTGCTGATGAAATTTCCCAGTTTTTGTTCATCTGGGAAAATTTTTTTCTTTCCTTTATTTTTAACAGACAGTGTTGCTGGACAAAGTATTCTAGGTTGCAGGTTTTTTAAAAAAATCTTTCAATACTTTGAATATATTATCTCACATTCCTCTGGCCTATTTAGGCTCTTGTGGAGAAATCACCTGATAGTCTTCTGGAGGCTCTCTTGTATGTGACAAGTTGCTTTTCTCTTGTTGCTTTCAAAATTCTCTTTCTTTACCATTGACAGTTTTTTATAATGTGTCTTGATACATATCTTTTTGGAGCCAACCTATTGAAGACCTTTGGGTTTCACAAATCTGAAGGTCCATTTTCCTTTCTGGATTTGGGAAAATTTCAGCCATTATCTCCTTACGCTTTCTTCTCATTTTCTTTTATTCCTCTTGTCTTTTCATAATAATATACTGGTTTACATGATAGGGCGCCATAAGTCCCTTTACTCTTTTTCATTATTTTTTCTTTAAAGTGTGATAATGTTGAGTTACCTGTCTTCAGATTTACTGATTTTTTTCTTCATCTTAATCAAATCTGGGGTTGGGGCTCTATAATGAATTTTTCAGTTTAGTCATTGTATTCTTCAGTCCCAGGACTTCTGTTTTTGTTGTTTCTTATAATTTCTACTTATTGAACTTACTTTGTTCATGTACTATTTTTCTGATTTCATTTGAATGCCATTTAGATGTCTTGTAGCTCATAGAGCTCATTTAAGACATTTAAAGAAAATTCTTTATCAAGCAGTTCGTGGCTATCCGTTTCCTGAGGATTGGTTACTGGAGCTTTGTTACCTTGGGGGTTGTCACATTTGCCTGACTCTTCATGATCCTGTGGCTATGTGTTTGTGTCTGTGCATTTGAAGGAGCAGTCATCTCTTCCGGTCTTTACAGACTGGTTCTGGCAGATAAAGACCTATCCCTGCCAAGTCCAGACAAGACTTCCTCCAGAACCATGACTGAGCAGACCTAGGGACACATCATGGGGTTTCTTCTGTATCCACAGTCAGGCCTGCAGTTGGTAGACCTGTTAATAGGAAGCACAAATGGGCATGGCTCCTGCCTAGTCCTCAGGCAGACAGAACTGCACTGGGAACTTCAGTCTAGTGGCACTGGAGCCAGACCATAATTCTGGGTCCATTCAGGTCTGCAGTCAGGTCCCTGTGGTCAGCACACCAGTTATCAAGGGTGTAGGTAGGTGTTGCTACTGCCTAGTTCTTGGATAGATGTGACTGCCTCCAGGACTGCTTACAAGTGGGGATGGAGAAAAGTCCACAGTGGATGGGACTACTTCCAAGTCTGTAGCCATATCCTCAGTGGCAGGCTTGCTACTGGAGCATGGGTCTGCCTTCTCAAAGCCACTTTCCTTGGTCCAGGGCTCCAACAGAGTGTCACAATTGCCTACTTGGGTCCTGAAGTTCCCACAAAAAACAAATTTTTTTCTTGGATGGTTGCCAAATTATTGCTTCGGGGGAGATGAAAGCTGTAGACATTCTATTCTATCATATGGCTGGTGTTACTTGCCCAGAACTTTTTAAATAGCATTGGTAATATAAACAAAACAGATTACTTCTGAGCTTTTATGAGCTAGGACAAGACACCTGACATATTGGTAGTAATTAAAAATCATTAAATAAATGGAACAGAGAAAAATTGATCCTGTATGTACTTTTATCTTTAAAAGGGTTAATTTGTAAATAGATAATTTCTAGAGGGAATTTTATTTCTATGATTCACCACAGTATCATACCTGAATTTTGGTAATTAGGTCAAAACATAAAACATAAATGCCCATGGATGGGCCTTGTGGGAAGCAATAAATATGATTATATTATTAAGCCTATTCTGCTAGATTATTAGCCTCTTCTACTAACATACATCATTTTGAATTAGAAATACAATATTAGCATTAATTTTTGAGCTGTACACATTTAAAAAATTACAAATTTCAGCATTATCATGTGTTCATTAGACAAATTATTTTACACTAATAATTTTATGCATGGGTAGACATGTTTCAGATAATTGAACATAACGGAATATAAGCAGAAAACTGTAGGTGTAAGTAACTGTTCAGCATGTCAGCCTGCCTCTTCGTATAGGCACTTGAAAGCAGATATGTTTCCAGTTCATCCATTTGGTATTTAAAAAGATACATAGCATTGCCAGAAGTAATGTTGAATAAATATTTCAAAGAGTAATGAAATTAAACAGGATACAATGTGTGAAGTTTCAAACCTAATATTCAAATTAGCAAATAGATTATTATTTTATTTTATTTTATTTATTTATTTATTTATTTATTTATTTTATTTTTTGAGATGGAGTCTTGCTCTGTCGCCCAGGCTGGAGTGCATTGGTGCTATCTTGACTCACTGCAAGCTCCACCTGCCGGGTTCACGCCATTCTCCTGCCTCAGCCTCCAGAGTAGCTGGGACTACAGGTGCGCACCACCATGCCTGGCTAGTTTTGTTTTTGTATTTTTAGTAGAGACAGGGTTTCAGGTTGTTAGCCAGGATAGTCTCAATCTCCTGACCTCGTGATCCACCCGCCTTGGCCTCCCAAAGTGCTGGGATTACAGGTGTGAGCCACCGCACCCAGCCTAGACTATATTCTTTGCAAAAACATTTTGTAGCTGAATATGATAATGTTATTGATTTATGCTAGTTTAGAAATCTTTTTCACCATTCATTCAGCAAACTTTCATGAAGTGCTTACTATGTTCCAGGATCTATGGTTCCCAATGGAGATGAAAAAAAGGTGCAAGATATCACTCTTAGTGTTAAAGAATTTACATTTATTAAGCGAAACAGACACAAAAATATACTGTATAATTAATCCTATATTTCATACATTATTTTAGGCAATTGGTTTCATAGAAATTTTCTGTATCCCATAGCTCTACTTCATCTGACTCTCCTGCCTATCAGTACTTCCTGTCACACCATGAGGAAGACCTCAACAAGCATTTTTATAGAAGGTTATGACAAACATTTCAGAAAAAAACTTTTTTTTTTTTTTTCAGGAAAAGTGTATCTGAATGTGGATAACTTATTTCTCCATGTATGTACAAGGGCAGAACTTTGAAAAAGGCCAGCAGGCACTTCAACTCTACCTTGGTCTAATCACTCTCTTGCTTCTCTCCTGGCAATGATCCAACCTCTGGTAGATCAGGCTGAAATTTTTGGGTTTCCTTTTTTCCAGAAGAACAGAGCCCTCACAGCAACGTATTTGGCATACTGTCTACCCAATATGCACACATAGCAGGAATACATTGTAGTTTTGTCAAGGAAGAGAGAAACTTACACATTATGAATGACAGCCACACATAGCAGTGATACATTTGTAATTTTGTTGAAGAAGGAAATTTACACATTATATACAGCAGTCATAGTATTTCCTTGCATATAACTTTTTAACCTTGTTTAGAGAAGTTTTTCTACTAGGTTCTTTAAAGGCCTCTTTTATCTTTCGGTTTGTCTTTCTATCATACTTACATCTACCATAATAAAATCTCTAATTTTTAGACACCTAGAAACACATAAATTTGCAGAGCAGAGAATCTAAAACCTTATGAGCATGAGAATGAGATGAAGAACTTGTTAAAGCACAAAGTCCTGGGTCCTACCCCAGATACTGATTTAGTACATTGGGGTGGGAACAGGGGCGTTAATTGGATTTTTAGCCTCCTAGATCGAACTTTTTCATGGACTACACCTTCAGTAGAATGGTAACAGTGATTAAAAAATTATAACAAAAATATTCAGTGGAACCATAAAATAAATGATCGACTTAACCTGGTATTTTTAGAAAAGCAGTCAAAGAAGAGAAACTACTTGAATTGAGTCATAAGCAATGATTAGCTATTTTTTCAGGCACATAATATAGAAATGTGGACATATCAAAAAGAAGGGCATTTCAGCATGTTAAGCAGGGTAAGTATGGGCATAAAATAGCACTTTAAAAAAAGCAAAAAAGTTTGCATGACTGGAGGTTCTAAAGTATGGGGATAAAGGTGAGGTTGGACGATTAAGGCCAGAGCAGAAAGCAGGGGGCCAAATTATGAATAACCTTCTGACGTATTTTAAATATTTCTTTAGGTAATGTTGTAGGAATTGAAATAATATGACAAGCATTACTTTTAGAAAGATTATTTGGCATTAGTATATAAAATCAAGATGGTACAGACTTGATGCAGGAGTGGCAGTGAAGATAGAGTAATAAACGAAACAGCGGAACCTTCACATGATTTTTAAGATGCAAGCAATGTTGTCTGCCTGGTTTTAAACACTATTGGCACAATAAATTGAGATAACAAGATAATTATTCCAGGGGAAATGACAGGTTTCATGGCAAGAAGGGAAGGAAAGAGTTGATGAATTCTGCTTTTGAGATGTGGAATATGTAAAATAGGCAATTGCCTGTATAGGCCTAGAGCGTAGTAAAGGCATCTGAGTTAAATGTACAAATTTTGGGGTCGTTTAATCATTGTATAGTTGTCTTTAAGATAATAGGATTACATGAGATAATCCAGGAGAACATGGAGAATCGACAGGTTCTTAGGAGAGAAGATTTAAGACACGCTAAAAGTTAAGGAATAGCCTCAGAAAGACGTCACTGTGGTTACAGAGAAGGTTTAATTAGAAGGATAGAAGGAGAACTGAGGAAACATTATCACTAAGCCAAAGAAAGAGAAGCTCAGAGATGTCAAATAGCTCACAGTCACCAATGACTCACAGATAACAAATATTTTGGGTACTGAAAGGAATGTACTGGATTTGGCAATTAGGACATTATTGGTGACTCTGGTGAGAGTTCTTTCAGGGAAGTGACGAACATGGAAACCTTATTTGAGTAGGGAAAAATACTTAAAAGGTGAGGAATATGACATAGAGTACAAACTTTTCTCAGAGCTTAATTAGGAAGCAAAAAAGACTATGTCTTCCCTCGATTAAATAAAACCTTTAATCAGCATGACAACCTATAAGTTGGTACCAGTAGATAACCAAGATTGGGGACCAATCAGAGGTCAACAAAAGGACACCATGAGCCTGGTGAAGAAGACTCACAGGAAGAACCAAATCATAAAGGAGGAAGGAATGGCTGTCAGGGAGATGGAGAGGAACCCCTGGCAAGCAATGGCTAATTCTTAACTAATTTCAAACACATTCAGCTGAAAATAAGTGATCAAAGATTCTGAGAACTCTGTCTCAGAAGTTTGATTCTGCTACCAAAACTTGGCAATTAGTAGTTGAAAACCACATTCATTGTCTGAAAACCATCCACAGGTACTTTGACATTTATTATACATAAGAGAATACACAACCCTAATCTGAACTGAAATGAAGGGAAAGCACAAAGTTATTTGCAATAATTCAATCGTGTTTCTCCAAACATCAGACTACTGAGTGATATTGCCAAATCCAATAAATAATCTCGAGTAATAGTTCATTGCTTTTAAATAAAATGTGTCACTGATTTTATGTAAATATACGTGCTTCACTGTCAAGAAACCAAAATCCTAACTGCTGAAAATGGCTTTACTTCAGTAGGCATCCCAAATTTGGAATATTTAAACTAATTTTTACAGTTGCTGTTTAAGAATTATCCTTTGTGAAATATAATGGATAAGAAAATTTTGAGTGTGCCTGACATATTGAATGCAGGTCTGAGAAATGCAAAGTGGTAAATCCTTCGAGAGAGAGAGATTGAAGACCTAGTGAGAAAAGTAGAGAAATAAAGTATTTCTTACTGAAGAAAAAAGAAATTACAAATAAACTTGTCTAACTAGCTGTAATCATGTCATATCCTGGTTCAAAAATTTATTACTTCCATTGTCTACTGTAGGATTTCATAAACTAGGTTCCTTAAATTACTAGTAGTCTTTCAAGCATTATGAAATGTTCCTTAAAAAAGGAAATACTGCGTACTATAACCCCCATGTATTAGTTTGTTAGGGCTGTCATAACAAATGACTACAGTCTGGGTGGCTTAAACAACAGATTTTCTCACAGTTCTGGAGGCCAGAAGTCCAAGATCAAGGTGTTGTCAGGGTTGGTTCCTTACGAGGGCAATGAGAAAAGGATCTGTTTCATAACTCTCTCCTTGGTTTTTAGATAGCCATCTTCTCTCTAGATCTCCACACCAACTTCCCTCTTGGACGTGTCTGTGTCTAAATTTCCTTTTCTTACAAGGACACAAGTCATATTGGATCAGGGGTTACCCTAAGGACTTCACTGTAACTTGATTACTTCTCTTAAGACCCTATGTCCAAATATGATTACATTTTGAGGTATGAGGGGCTAAGACTTCAGCATGAATGTTGGTGGGAACAAAATTCATCCCATAATACCTTGTCTTAAGTATCTCTTGCTTCATAACAATGTTACCACAAACATAACAGCTTAAAACAACACATATTTAAAATATCACGGTTTCTGTGAATCAGGAATCTGTGCATAGCTCAGCTGGATCTTCTGCAAGACTTCAATCAAGGTATCACTCGAGGTTGTAATCTCATTTCAGAGTTCTACTGGAGAGGATCTGCTTCCAAGTTGACATAGTAGTTGGCAGAATTCAGTTCCCTTTGGCCTGTTGGACTGAGGGCCTCAGTTTCTGCTGACTATCGGTCAGAGGCAACTTTCAGTACATTGCTATGCAAATCTCTGGAACATGGCCAATTTACTTTATAAAACCTAGCAAAAAGAAAGAGTTCCCTCACTAGACTGTTGTTATAATTTTATATAGAGTAACCATGGAAGTTACATCCTATCACGTTTGCCATGTTTTAAGGATTAGAGGTAAGTCACATGTCCAGCCTACAATCAAGAGAAAGGGATTACACAAGGATAGGTACACCAAGAGCTGGGGATCATGGAGGTTGCCTTAGATTCTTTATGGAGTTACAATGGTTTAAACACACTAAGAGCTCTGAGAACACCATATGGGAATATCTTCTTAGGCTATTAGGATAAATTATATTCCTTATCTCACCATATAGGACATTCCACAATTTACTTCCAACCTACTTTTCTAGGATGATGTCATTATTATAGTCATTATATATCCCTTATATACCATATAACTCAGTGCATTGGATAGCTCACTCTTTTCTAGGTATGCCCTAGGTTTCCACATCAGACTTCACTAATTTACCTTTCTAAATTCTTCATATTTTTCAACGATTCGTTTAAATTTCACTAGCTCCATGAACATTTTCTTGAACATTTCCAGGGGGATTTATATATTCATTCATTCAGTCCCTCATTCAACAAGTAATTATTTGAGAATATGGTAAAATGCTAGGCATGAAATTTATAGCAATGAAGAAATCAGACATGGTCCCTGTTGTCTTGGAATTTACATTCTAAAGAAGGAGGCAAGCATAAAAATGTAAAGAATCAAACAATTATGTAACTGCAGATAAAGATATGTACCATGCAGGAAAATAACAGGGTGTTCTTTAAGAGAAGAAGAATATTAGCCTAATTTAGTCTGGGATGATTAGAATAGACTCAAAGGAAATGACTCTGAGCCGTCAAAGATGAAGGAAAAGTGATACAAGGGTTCCAGGCAGAGAATAGCCTGTGCAAAGTCCCTGAGTTTATGTAGACTTTGGCATTCAAAAAAATGAAGTAAGGCTGATTTGGCTGAAAGGTAATGAGTGTGCAGTAAATGTGAAGAGGTCAACAGGGCTCAGAAGATCACAGGCCTTGAAGGCCACTTCACGGTTTTGTTTTCATACTAAGTACAATGGGCAACCAGCAAAGGACGTTAAGCAGGTTAAAATACCGCTCATGCTGTTATTTGTGAATGGATTGAATATAGATAAAGAAGCAGATAGATCAGTTAACATTAAGCTTCTAGTGTATATCCAGAAATCAGTTGATGGTAGTAGTATGATCTTGACCAGGAATTAGCGGGTACAAACCCTATAGTGACCTCCCTCATATGGCCCATAAAATAAGAATGGTTTTCACATTTTTGAAAGTTGTAAAAAAATAAGCAAAGAAATTTGACAAACTCAGTTACTGACTTGAACAACTGAGTCAATGGGAATGCCATTACCTAAAATGTAAGAGACTGCAAGTGGAATGATTTGTGGAGAGGGAAATCAAAATTCCGTTTTGAATACTGTGGCACAATCTGTTCTATCTCTGTCGGCTCAATACCTTTTCACAACCATTGCTATGTTTGGGACAGTTTTCTTTTTAATAAATCCTGCCTTCCCAAGGAAGAAGCCCCAAATACCCTTCTCAGCCTTTTTTGCAACTTGATGTTATGTCTATGCATAACATAAACCTGTGCAAGGATTTACTCTGCTAATGTGGTGGTGACAGTGGCCTCCACCTACTAGGAATAGGGGGCAGTGATTGCAAGATCATCTTCCTGGGTTAAGCCATCCGTGCTGGGGGTCAGCTGTGGAAAACTTAAGCTTGTGGCACCCATGCAAGCAGTAGTTTCTAGAATTTGGTAACAGCAGCAGCTGCAGTGATTATCCTAAGAAGCCAATTCTGATTTGTGGTTTTGATTATTTTTTCTACAAATTTAGCTTTGAACCTGACTTTCTAACCCTCACAACAATTCTGTGAGCTTCTCAATATCTTTTTTACAATCTCTTTTTCGATTTTTCAGCCAGTCCATTTCTGTTGCTTGCAACTAAGAACAATGACTGATAAAGACATTTAATTTAATACACTTGTGGGACATTCAAGTAAAGACATTAAATAGAGAGCCATATAAGTCTGAAGCTCAAAGGAGAAGTCTTGGCTGGAAAGGGAAATTTGGGAATTGTTGGTCTATAGATGTTATTTAAAACTACAGGAATAGATAAGATTGTTTAGGAATATAGTGTCAAGTGAGGACTTCGGATTGAAAATAGAACAATTCAATATATAGTAGTAGGGTTGAGAAGAAAGCTTAATTTTTAATCCTTTTGAGGTTCCATAGCATTTTATGCCTATGATACTTAATATATTCTGCCTCATATTATAGCAGTTTAACTGCATGAAATAATTTACCTGATTTTATATTTATAATATATATCTACATATATATAATATATACATATATACACAATATATACACATCTATAATATATATAGATATATGTAATGTTGTTTGTTTACCTGTGTGAAAATAATTTACCAGGCTTTTTTTTTTTTAAATAAATGGCTATTTGGTCGTCATCTTCTTCACGTCTCCTTCAGTAGCAGGCGTGACTTTCCATGTGTAATATGGACTTAGCGTATTTTTTTAATTGAAATTAATTTTTCAATCTTATTTGATTTTCCCTCCGTGGATCCGTTTTAAATATATGTCTAGCAGTAAACTATTTTTGCAAGAATTGCTTTCTATGTTCTGTGGGCTGTCTTTTGGTCTGTTGACAAGGCACTTTATAAAAAATAATTATTTTTTTGTTCCCTTAGGCATTTCCTAGACCAGAGGATGAGCAATTATTGAATGATTTTTTTCAGAATTCTCTTTGGAAGGATCAATTGTGAAATCTTTGACTTTTTACATTTTAAAATATTCTATCATATACATATAATGACCTCTCACTTCTAGAAAGATACCAGAGACTGGACAATTTTCCAAAGTATGAAATATCTTCAAATACTCATGGTTAGATAGTTCAATCACCCTTGCCTCTGTTCTATCTCTATTTTAAATGGACACCTTGACTACTGTTAATATTATTAACATTTATTTAAAATTTTCTTGGAAAAGGTTATGCCACATTTTTTTGCTGAGAGGTTAGTATATCATATATATAATATTGGAGAAATTAAATTATTTAGTTTACATTGAACTTGCGATACTTTATGCATATGTCAAAAAGTTGTCTTAAGTATTAACTCATTTAAAATCAATTATGTAACTGCAATGAACCAGGCACTTTTCTGTTTTGAGAATTCAAGGGGAAATAAAAGAAGGCTAACAAAGAATTCACAGTCAGTTGTAAATGACACTGGAAGACACTTGATTTTTGTGGCTTATTTCTTATTACCTATAATAGTCTTATTTATGAAATGGATCTTATAAACCTCAATTGTCTACCTTTTGTTTGATATGAATTTATATGTGGAGAAAAACTATTTTTTGAAACTTTATGAAATATCTCATGAAGTCTTACGACATTGTTCAACTAGAAGAGTAAATATCAGCTGAGTTTCTGAAGGACACAGCAAAATGGGCAATTAATTCACTACATACACCCCAAATTATTGTCATTCCTTGGGCCTGAATAGTTTTCTATAGATTTGGCCTTTTATAACTTATCTCTAAACAAAATAGGGACTCCTTCAGGGCCTTTCCAAGTCACTGTCTGGGAAATCATTTTATCCCCAATTCTTGCATATTGTCAAAGGACTTCCATATTCATTGTTTCACGTGATACTAGCAAAACTTGTAAAAGACTGAATAGGTATTATGATGCCAATTAATAGTTCCAAGGTCACATGGATAATGACTTACTTTACTAGGAATAGAAATGCAGTCTTCAGGTTTTCATTCCTGATCTTTTCCCTTCTACACTCCATAAGCTAAATAAAGGAAAAAGAAGTACCAAGAGATTAGTAGCTACTAAGGATGATCTTAGTTGTGATATGCAAATCAGACATTGTGAGTTGAGAAATTTCTTTGAAATATTAGAATTTCTGGACATAAAATTTTAGTCTTTTGATGATATGCATTTATTATAATTATGTGTCTAGGGGAGATAAAAGAGGATAGCATGCAGAAATGTTGAGAAGCACTGGAGACTGATAGAAAGATGGATAAAACATCTTTGTAAAAGGGTACTCTGCTATTTCAGGGAAATGACAATGCAAAAAAATATTCTTCTTGTATATCTAATTATAGAATTATGTAAGGTAAAACATTTGTATAACTAGTGACTTATTCGTTTAAAATCTTTGGATAGTTCTTGTTATGGTTTTGAGGCAGTGTTTTTTCTTCACCAAAACTCATGTTGAAATTTGATCCCCGATGTGACATTATTGGGAGGTAGGGCCTAGTGGGAGGTATTTAGGTCATGGGGACAGATCTCTCATGAACGGCTTGATGCTGTTTTCACAATAGTGAGTTCTAGCTCTGGTGAGACTGGATCAATTCTTGAGGGAATAGATTAGTTTTCACAAGGGTGGGTTGTCATAAAGCCAGGAGGTCACTGGGTTTTCCTTTCTTCACATATCCACTTTCCCGTTGACTTTCTTTGCCATGTTGGAACACAGCACAGAAACCCTCACCAGGAGCCAGGAGTATGCCCTTGAACTTCTCAGTCTGCAGAACTGTGAGGTAAATAAACCTCTTTTCTTTATAAATTACTCAGTTTCAGGCATTCTGTTACAACCAACAAAAAAGGACTAAAGACAGTTCCTATTGCCTTTTCACATTTCTCTAACACATTTAAAGATATTACAAAGTGTCTTATGATCAATGCTTGTGGCTGACTACAGGGAGGATATACATAGTGGGAAAGAGACTGATGTGATCTTCAAGCATGACACACGTATCCTCTGAGAATCACGGGGCTGCCAGCTTAGTGTGGAACCCCCTCAACAGAGCTGTCCTGACATATATGACCTAGCCCATTTTGTCATTTTGTCTCGTGTACTGCCATTCCTTTTCAAGGTACTTGTTTTAGCCACACCTGACTGTTTGCTCTTTCCAGAATTTACAGCTCAAATGAACGTCAGTCACTTCTATTGCATCAAGACTCAAACTTTACCACCTGTGTGTGGTCATTTTCTCTTTCAGAATGCTGAAAAATTTGCATCTCCTTCTCCTATATCCTTAAAATCTTGCACAATGCCTCAAAACACAGTAGATGGATCTTTAAATAGTCAATGAATAAATGCAATGTATTTGACTAAAGTCAGACTTCTAGTGGATATCTGCTAGAAAGAAAACATTTAGGAAATTCACTGATTGTGTCTCTGCTTATACCTTTCATAGGTGAGTAAGAAATTCTGGCTTGATTATAGACCATGAAAATTGTTTGCAAAATTATGTATTTCATATCAGATAGCCAATTTATCAAATAGCCTTATGATAGGGGACAAAGGAAACTGCTTGTTAAATCTTCTTTCTAGGGGAATAAATATTTCTTAACCTCTATATACTATTTAGAAGATAACAATTCATTGCTTAGAAATTTTCTTTGCTACTTTTTCAAACCCCCAACATTCTATCCAGAAGAATAGGCTATACCACATTATTACTGTCTATTCAATAGCTGTCCAAGTGAACCACTTTCCATGTCTAAGTGAAAATCTTGTCTTCTAGGTTGAAAACACAATTAACTTCTGGCTCTTTGAGGAGAGCAGAAAAATAAATAAATAAACTTGTTTCCTATGTAATTATGCTACCAAAACAGTCAAACTACTCTCTACCCTTTACACATAGGTCAACTGGAATAATTATTAGTAATAATGCTTGATATTATGTATTTTATGCCTTTCTCTCAGGAGATCAAAATGCTTTACACACATTATCTCATTAATTCCTACTCCAATGTTGTGAAATAGAAAGAAGTAGGCTTTTTATGTTTGTATTAGAGTGTTATTCCCTGTCTCAGATGTAGCAACCTGGAGCCCAAGGAGGTTAAGCAACTCACCCAAGGTCATACTCTGTGTCAACTGCTGATTTAGATCTTTTTATTCTTAACTCCTGTGTTTTCTCCTCTAAACCTCACTAGCTTCAGAAACAGTCCCTTCAGGCTTCGTTGCATAGTATACTGACCCATATCAGGGTTGAATTTTATTAAGTAGCACAAGGTCAAGCCCTTTGCAAAAGAGGTCCTGAGTCAACAGGGAGTGCATTGCATCTTTGTTTTGTACAAGGCCTTCTCCATATGAATAAACTGTCGGAATAATTTTGTAATACATTGTTCTTTCAAGTTTAGAAATGGCATTCTTCTATTTACTGGTGAATGGTGAACATGTAAATTATTTTAAGCTATAACAATGAAAAAAACAAGATCCTACTGTCAGAATTAATATTTTTTCTTAACTGCGTTACTGTACTACCTTAACACTCTGCGACTTTGATGCTAAGAATGTAAATGAAAGGGAACAAAATCTAAGCTGTTTGAATCTTCTAAATCAATAGCAAACATTGTTTGAATATTACATTGAACAGCTGTAATACTAGTGTAATTTTTCAGCCCTGGGGCTGCAGCCACTAAGCCTAAACAATGACAGTTCTAAGCCAAAACAGTATTTTGAAAGGCATTTCACTGTCAGTTTGTTTCAAAAAGTATTTCTTACTCTGTTGAAATTTAATATACATGGATGAAAGAATGAAACTCTCATTTGTAATCGAGAAGCCAAGGACAGGCATACTGTAGGGATATTTTTCTTTTTCTTCTGGACCAAAAAATTGATGTTTAGCTGGGGGCAAGTTTAGAAAGAAAAGCAAAAATATGATTCTAGAATACTTTAGGGATAACAAGGCAACATTGTCTGGCTATGGCTTTAGCCAAAGGTTGGGCAAAATATAACAGGGACTGTCTTCTCAATATGGAGTCAGTTTCTCAGCACTGTAACTCTACAGGAAAGCTTCCTGAAATCTGTCATTCTGCTCCAAGCAATCTTTGACTCTTTGGGAAATTAATTCTTTTCACTGAAATGTGTTGTGTTCAAGCCCTGCTATATATTTTTGTCTACATCTAGAATTCCTGGAGAGTAACAGAGAATAAGGCACTGCCCCAATGGTGAGAGCCACTCTTCAAAGATAAATATCTCCTCTGTTTTATGTTTTGTTTAAATTGGAAAAGAGCAGTCCAACAAAGCCTGCATAGTGTCAGTGTTTAAGATCGAGTTGTTATGCTCTTGATAAAAAGAGGAGAAAGAAAAAACCATGCACAGTAGAAACCATGAACCTGATTATGTGACTGCCTCCTATTTTAACAACTGACTTAAAATATTTTAGAAGCATGTATTTTTATAATTTGGAAGCTCAGTACAAACTGTAAGTAGACTATAATGAACTCCTAATATATGAAGTCTTTGATGGAGATATCATCTGACTCTTAAATCTTACATCATAAGTATGTTAAGTTTAACACATGGTATGCTTTAAAAATATCTAGGGATTTTAGAAAAAGAATAGAGAAATACAAAATTATTATGATAAAAATTTCATCAGTAGACTATGTCCCCATATTGATATTTTGCTGATAATTCATTGATATTTTTCAGATTCCTCTTGTATTCCTATAATTAAATTTCATAAGTGTCTTTACATTGTAATCAGTCATTAGTTTTTTTCTTTGCTTTTTTTATTCCATCTTTCTATTATCTAATGAAGCTAACTTCATATAGTTTTATTTTGATAAATGGAAATGACTTTCAGATTAAGTATAGCCAGTTCTTAATCAGCAGTTTGCTGTAAATTTTAGTAAGGTTAATGGTAACATGAGTTTTGTGGCCATGGGGGAAACTGCAAAACAACTCCGGGCCTCAGTTTTCTCAGTGTGCAGTGGGGATAATAACTGTGCTTATCTCAGTAAGCTGCTTTGAAGATTAATGACTGAATGTGAGGAAGGTGCTCTGTCCTTTTATTTGTAGAATTATTAGCATTATTTTTCAGGATTTCTCTTTTGTAATGAACTTCTATCTATTCATTTTATATTTTTAAAAAATAAATGTTAGTAGTGGAAAGAGCACTGGACATACAGCCAGAAGAACTATGTTCCTTTTACTAGTCCTGAATATTTAATTAAGGTTGCTTGAAAATTTTCACTTCCTCACTTCAGGTTTTTACTTTCCTTAGTTTTTAAAAAATGAAGGAGCTAAACCAGAATAATAATTTCAAGGCATTTGGAAATCAACCTGTAAATTAAAAATCATATAAAGGACAACATGATCAGTGGTCAAATCTTTATTTTATCAAGGAAGCACATTACAAAAACCACAATACACGATCACTAGGATTTTACAAAAAGATAAATTTGTATACCACAAAAAAGGAAGACAGACATAATCTCAAAATAGAGAAGTAGTTTTCTTAGATAAATTTAACTTCATGAAAAACTTGTGACAGTATAATAAAATAGATATACATTAGTATCAGTTTCAGCTGAGGACTCAAGACAATTGATGCCACATTCTAAGTTGAGTTATGAGACCACCATGAAGGATTTGCAAAAGAAATTATGGAAACCAATTTTATGAATCCAAATGTTCTCTACCATTTTAAAAGACTAAAAATATTAAAAGTGGAGACAATAAAGGAATTTCTGGAAAAAGCTAGGCTTTTAAGTCCCAGTTGATTTCCTCAAATAGGAGGTTTTGAGGGTGTAGGTGTCTGTTTCTCACTCACAAAAACATTGGTGAAAGAATGTTCTACAGAACCACTTTGAGTTTGAAATATGTACCCTGGAGCTTGGGATCCATAATGTACTGCTGATTGTGAATGTCTGGGACATCAAAAGAAAAGCAGAACAATAGACAAGTGCTCTCTCTGGGCAACATGTGACCTCCATGAGGCAAATAAAGTGTAGACTTCCCATGGATCACATACAGGCTCTATGAGAATACACAATCACAGATGTGAAAAGGCCAACACAGGCCATCTTAAGTCCTATTCAGGGGACTGCCTGTGATTCCAGCATCATAGAGTGAGGTAAGGGGCTGATGAAAGTGCCAAAATCAGGAGCAGGAAGGGATACATTTGCCCTCATTAAGGGAACGGCAAGTAAGAATTTGTTAAGGATGAAAATGTCTAAGGAAATATGTGACTATTCCACATTAAAGAGGTCAATCTAAACATCTGACTGACCTCTGGAACAGACTCCAGTTATGGATCATGGTAGATTTAACTACAAAGAACTTCTTTATTGTTTTCTTCTGGTTCCCCTCCCCATAAATCTAAGTTAGAAACTCTCGGTGAGCAAAATGGAGGAAGAAGGGGTAAAAAAGCAAGGAATGGAAGAAGAAAATGACAATTACATTCTACACCTTCAATGCAGGTGCTCAGTGTGAGTCAGGTTCACGATGGTAAGGAGAAGGAGGACCTCTCTTCAAATAAAATGTGAAGTTTTTATTCTTACATCTGTAGATTATTATGGTCAAAAAATTGTTTTTACTAACTAAGTGTAAGCAAGTGGGCAGGAGAACAGGGCCCATAGAATCATGTTAAAAGGAATGAAGGGATAAAAGTAAAATGGCTTTAACAACATATCTCACAAGCCGTGCATTTCAACATAACTCTTGCACTCACTGCAATGCCCTTATTGAATTAGATATGTTTCTTCTTCCTAATTTTTAAAATATTTTGCTGCAGACTCTCACATTGGAACATTAGGTAACTAGGGAACCGGTTGACTAGATAAGATCTGTGTTCTCTCTACCAGATACAAATAGATGAGAAAATGTGGAATACTCATTTGTTAATTTTAATTCATCTTTGAAGAGTTAGCTATCACTATTTAGCCTTTTATTAGATAGTGAAATTGTAACAACGATAATAAAAACACCTTATGTTGAGAACCGTAAGTAAAATAAGTTATTTGGCATTTATATCAACATATAAGAAAATGCATGTAATCTAACTATAGCATTAGAAGGCATTATTATAAAGTCACTTTGGTCCCTAATTTACAAGGCAGGGTCTCCTGAAACTGTAGGTGTCATCACAGACATAATTTCAATTTTGCATGGCAGGAGAGAAGATAGTTTGGGGTGACAAAGTTGTACTTATACCAATATAACAAGACCAATAAGTTTGTATGCCTGCTGTACAGTAACAGACCAATACATGGAGACAGCATAGTTTACGGCAGAGAAAGAGTTTAATGATTGCAGGACGGCTGACCGAGGACATGGGAGGAACCCTCAAATTCATCTTCAAATGGAGTTCTTGGATGCAATTTTTAAGGGTATTACAAGGGACTGGAAAATTGGGGTTATTGCTTGGTTATGATAAGGGGGATAAAATCATCAGGATATAGAAACTGAATTCCTTGGTAAGTCAGTTCCTTTTGGGATCCTTCAGACCAGCTGGTGTCAGTGGTTTCACCTGTATGCAAGACCTGAAAGAATATCTCAAATGAAAAAACAGTTTCAAAATGTTTAAGATGTTATCTAGAGAGAAGTTGAAGGGAACTATAATTTTGTAATAGGGTCTACATGATTCTGGGGCAATAGCCAGTCAACAAACAACTATGAGGAAGCAAGTCAGAGAGCAGGCTGACCTGAACGTGCTGCAATCTTGGTTTATTTTTGTTTCTCTCCTTTCCTCCTTCCATGATTAATTATAAAGTTTATAAAGACAGTTTCATTGATGGGTTCTAGAGTTAGATTAGCCTACAAATTGACAAAGAAAACCAACATCAGTTGAACAGCTATCATTACTATGTCCCAGGAAGTATGCTAAGTATTTTACATATAAAATTTCAGGCAATCCTTACAAAAAACTCTGGGAATGGTAATTATTGGCCTGATTAATAAAACAAATGGGAAAATTGATGACATATACTTAAGTTAACATTTCGAAGTCATAGAGTTACTAAATGGCAGGATTAAAATTTTAAATCAAGTTTAACCTATTCCACAGTCCACTCTCTTTCCATTATACCCTGTGGAAGGGTCCTCATATTTCTTTCTTTATAAAAGTTTAAGCTGGATATGTTGGAAAACATCTTTTATTATAAAACTATTTCATTTAATTGAATCACCGGTTTCATATTTTTATCTAGTCATCCCACCTCTAGTCTTAGACCTTCTAGATGCCCCAAGTCCTTTATGCTTATTAGTAGGCATTTAAGCAATAGTTATTGCACACCTACGTTTCATCTATTAGGTTATTTATTTCTTAAGGCAATGGCTACCTCCATCAGTTTTTGTTCGTATAGTTTAGCATATTGAATGGAATCTAGTAAATACTCCATAAATACTTGTTTTTATAAATAAATGATAGTGAACAGTGCCTTCATTTATTCCTTTATTTAACACATATGTATTAAATGCCTACTAAGTTCCCAACACTGGTAATGCTATCAGTGTGAGCAAGCTAGAGAACTTGCCTGCCAAAGACATTTTGTGGTCTAGTGGGGAAGACCTAGAGTTAAGCAAAAACAGTAAAGAATGGTAATTGATCCCAGTAAGAAAATTGTGAATACTGATAAGCACATAGCTGGATTCTCTAGTGTGTCTGGGTGCTTGTGAGTGAGGAGAGCAGGGTGTGGTCAAGGTTGTTTTCTTTTGATACTTCACATTAGAGGTTTAAATGTGGTACAGAATGAGGGAATATTATTCTGCTATTTCTTCAAGGGAGGGGCAAAAAAGATATAAAATTAAAATGGATCCAGTATTGCCCAAGGTTCATCTAGAACCAGAAAGAAAAGCAGATGGTTGCAGAAAGAGTTATAGTATAGGTGGTTGAGCCATCAGGGAAACTCACAAGAAAAAATTTTACCTAGTTTTCAGAGAACATACTATGCTCCAGACGGCTAACTTGCCTTTTCCTATACCATGCCTTTGTCAGGAAGCATTCCCTACGTTCAAGTCTTAAGCATGTGTCGTGTGTAAAATCAGTCTTTAGCGTCTCCCAAAAGAGCTATCACTTCCTTCTTTTATGAACTTGCTGTATCTTGTCTCTTCACTTTAGCACCTAGTACAATGAGCTAAAATTATTGGTTTGCATTCCTCTTTTACTGTAAGAATTTTGCTTTTCAAGGGCCACAATTATTTTTTTTTCTATTTCTGTATTCTCAATACCCAGCATGGTGCTTGTTTACAGCAATTTGTAAACAAATATTTGTTAAATTTTTCATCGTAAAACATGCTGATGAAAATTAAAATTTTATATTGTTTATGCAAAAATCCCAGCTACATAGAATCAGACTTGAAGATATTTGAGTTACGGAATTCTCCAAATTTTTGTCTGGCTGTTTGGAAGCATGTGTATAAAAGTTGATTTTTGTCTGTTTTTGAATAATCATAGCATGTTAAAACATTAATAACATAGGTTATTGAGTTAGACTGCCACAATCTGATTCTAAGCTTTATTCCTTTACAGACTTTATGAATTTATCTGCCATGATTTCTTCATCTATAAAGTAGGTATAAAATGTGTACCTAATTGCGTGGTGGGAAGTTAATGACAATGCAAGGTGAAAATGGAAAGCAATAGTGCTTTGCTTAGTCCCTGAAACAGAGTATGTTCTCAGTGAGTGTTAAAAATCATAATTTGTATTTCATAATTTAGTGTTTCTAAAACTTAGCTTAGTAGCTGTTGTAGGTTGGATTCATTGGAAGGGGAGGCTAAAATGGAGCCTGTGGGACAAGATAGTTATAAAATTCCCATCTGTGAAGGGAAGAAGGAAGAAGCAGTTTGGCGCAGACGAAGAAGGTGAACTACAGTGCCAGCCAACAAAGTCTCTACCACACTGGAAGTAAATATTGCAAGGCAGGGCATTCACCCTCAGGTAGAACTGGCTGGGCCTTTATACTCCACCTCACTCAACCACCACATGAGGGTTGCTCTGGAAAGCAGGGCAGAACTTCCAGCAAGGTAACATTTTGCAGCAGAACCTGACGTTGCTGACAGCTAGATGCTCTCTGCTGTCCTCGAAGGACGATCCACACACCAAGTGGTCTGCTATGCCCACTTTGCATGCTGTACTGTGAGTGCAAGCCACACTGCATTGAAGCAATGAATTTCAGAACTCTTTCCATTTGTTAGAAGAGAATTTAAACCATTGCCTTTTGTTTTGTTTTAGTATTTCTAGTTCTGTCTACAGAGGTATATGTCTCTGTAAAAACATTTTTCCTTCCTCTTTCTTTACAAAAATGACTAACAAGAATCCAAAACAAAAATATTTTTTACACACCTGTCTCTACCTGAGATAACATAGATGGTAAGGATTTTCAGTGATCCAGAAAACCCAACCAAACAAAAAAGAAAGCTTTTTTTTTTTTTTGGCTAATTTTGCTTTATTTTTTCCTCTGTTCCCTTTTCATTCCTTTCGTTCCTTTCCCTTCTGTCTTTAAAAATTTTTTTCTTTTATTCCTTCTTTCCTTCCTTCTCACCCCCAATGCCATCATCTATTGTAATTCTGTTTTGACTAGTTCTGCACATTTTTTAGTTTATTTTCTCACAGAAAAGAAAATATCAGAAGGCCCCATTTTGTACTGAGTTATGTGGCTGTCAGTAAAATTGTATTTGAGTTTCAGTCAATTCACCTTGGAGCTTCTAAGTAACTGAATTTGTGGCAAGGTTCTTTTTAACAGCAGCAACAAATTGTGTGTGTGTGTGTGTGTGTTGGGGGTGGGGGGCAGTGGTGGGGGGAGAAGACCCGAAAATAAGCAAAAGAAAAAGTACTTACCTAGAAATGAACAGAGATTTTGGAGACTAAACCTTTCTCTAGGCTGCATTTGTGTTTTGTAAAGTTCAGTAGAAATTATTCAAGGTTGTTTCCTACCCAGATCTAACATGAATTTTTTTCAGTGTAGTCAAGCTTTTAGTAAATTTTTCTATAAAAACTGTCCAAGGAACATATTTTTAAAAGCTCTATGTAGATGTATGGTTTTGATTGGATTGCATAGATTAAATCTAAGAACTATTTTTCTAGGATAGAAATACCATGAAAGTGATTGCATTACCCCCAGAGGCTGTTTTTTCTTAATACTTGCAAGCTGAGAGTAAATCGTAAGCACATCTGCACCCTGATTTCAATGCTCTTCTCTGAAAACACAGTATTTAGTGTATTTCTTTTGCAAGTCAGACATATGGGGTTTAATTTATAAATATTTTACTATAAAACTTAAATTATGGAGCTAAAAAACAAAATAAAATATATAAAACCACTTTCTCCCAAAAGAGCTGCAAAAATTACTCCTTGAAACATTGGACTACAAGAAACATTTGCATTTACTAAGCTGCATTATTTATAGATACAGAACTGCAACCTCTCATCTCCGTCTAGTAGTTTATTTTAAATCTATAAGATTTACAAAACAAAAGTAAGAGAAACATGTGTCGAGCAATAAATAAACACTGCTAGTGAGCTTCTGTATTCTTTTAGCATTACAGTATTTTCATCATTTTTGACATAAAGATGTGTTTTGTAGGGAAGGAAAAGCACATTTTGAAATAACTAGTTAAGTAGGGGATGAAAAACTGGTAACAAAAAAGAAGGGAAATGGTTTTGATTTCTTTTATGCTTAAGGTCATATACAGGTCATGTTTAACAGATTCCATTTTCACATATTTTAATAAAATCTGTATAGGAAATTTAGGCAAGAGCTGTGGAAAGAATTGGATCTAAAGGAGTAAAACTATCACTTTAACATTAACCTTCTAGTAATGAATAAGCAAGCAGAATAAAAAAAATATCTTCTCGAAATCAGAAGGCAGAAATATTTATGCCCTAGCTACTGATGTGAAAGATATATTTGATAGGCCTTGTAACAAGATGTCCTGGGTTTGGGGTTACACCATGGGTACATTAAACACTAATACATATATGTTACTTAAGCACTCTTACCGTAATTGAGGAGAAAGAGTTAAATGTCAGGTTGTCCTGTCCTTGGAATTTTTGAAAATAGTGTGGCAGGAATTAAAGCTGTACCAATCACTTCTTACTTTGCATACTTTTCCAGAGAGACGGCATCTATTCCTTTATAGCTTTGCTGTCATTCTTGGAAGAGGAGGCTCATCTGGGTCTTACTTGTAACTCTGTCTCCTGTTCTTGTGCTTTTTAAAGACATATTGCATTTCTTTCTATAATAGCTTATCATGCCAGAAAGAGTATAATTGCAACTTCAAGCACAATTTCAGGTTTCAAAGATGAAATCATTCACATTTCACTTAGACATAGCATTAAGAATCAGCTTTCTTTCCCTTGGGTGGTATTCTGCTTATTTCTGTAATTTACATGGCTGTTTTCTTTTGCATTGTGTGAAATGTAAAATGATTCAAAAGGGGTTCTCAGTGAACAGCACAATGTCTGCTGCCCAACTGCTTGAGTCAGTATGTAATAATTGGCCTGAATATATAGATAGGCCATTATGGGGCTTGTTAAAATTTGTGTCAGGTTCCTGCGATAATTATTGAAGGCCTAATTCAGACCAGCTTTCCTCTACAAAATTAAATAAAAGAGGTACTGGATACACGATGCATTGAAGGGATTAGTCAATTCTCTTTGCACAACAGTGACCTTTGTATCCCCTCTATTAAAGAGTGGGAAAGATTTAACTGCACTGCACGTGCCCTTGTATTTTCCGGCCATTATTTAAAACATGTCAAAATGAGTTCAGCAATTCTTCAGTCTTTTTTTAACCTCACCTGTTCCTCAATCAAGTATTTCAACCCTCATTTTTTCTTTCTCTCCTTCCTTCCTTCCTTCCTTCCTTCCCTCTTCTCTCCTCTCCTCTCCTCTCCTTTCGTTTCTTTTCCTTTTTTCTTTCTTTTTTTCTTCCCTCCCTCTCTTCCTTTCTTCTTTCTCCCTTTATTAAACCAGAGCTACTAGAAGTTTTTATCCTGTGTAATTCTGTAGTAGTCTTGAAATTGCACACCACTGAAGTTCTGTAAAATAACTGTACTGCTTGTCAACTAGGAAATGAATATATACACTGATACTTTCCGTGGAGGTCACATTGTGTGTCGTGTCTTGTGATTTAATTGCATACTGAATGTATGTGTGAATCTGTTAGATAAAAGATGGATGGAGACTTGATGAGGTAATCTTTTACCCTCCACATCGTATTTTGCTTAAGTGATAGTCAACATGCATTCCTAATTGGCAGTCAAATCAGAACTCTGTTGACTGTAGCTAAATGCGTATTGCCTAATTGTGTAATTCACACAACTTCATGCAAAATTCAAGGTATGAATGCATTTCCTAAGGATGGGCTCAGTGAGTATAAATCAATGACTTTTTTTTTTAATCTTGAAAAGTTCATTTATTCATTGGCCTGTGACTTCCGGGGTCAGTTAAATACCAGATTTCAGAGTTAATTAGGTTAATGGACATATAAGAACTATAACAGACATGGAACCAATTATTTTAATGTTTTCTAAACGTAGCTCATTTTTGTTTTTCAAGGTTGCAAATAACTTTTTAAAATCCTTGCTTGCATAAATCCAAGTTATTTTCTTGTCTTGCCTTCAAGTTAATTTCTTAACTTATTTGTATTAAGGGACATTTGGTAAACATTTTTCTAATATATTTATTTTTGAAATTTTAATTTAGAGGAGTATTTAATGAATTTCAAAATTCTTAAATCTAGTTTGTATAGATTATTGAAACTCAGTGTTCAAAGAATCATCAGATATTGTTTAACTGACTTAAAGGAAGAAACTTTTTATTCTTATTAGGCACTTAACTAATCTCAACCTCTTAGTTCATAAGAACCTACTCATTTTGGGGGAAGTCCATTATATTTATTGTCATCTCTAAAAGTTTTAAAGTTCTTTTTCATATTTAGTCAATGTCTGCCTCTCTGCATCTTCTCTCCAATGGTATAATTCTGTCATTGAGAATCCCAGAAACTAAGTCAAATATCTTTCAAATGACAACCACTCAAATACTTGCAGTCAGTTATCATGTTCTTTCTGTTGGATCCTTCAAACTAGACAACCCCAGTTTCTTTCGCTAAGCTGTAGAACACATACTTTTACAGAGCCTTCACAATTCCAGCTGCCCTTCCTTGAAAATTTTCCAGTTCAGTTAAGAGACTTCCAAAATAGAACAGCCTGCTCCATGTGTAATATGAATAAGACAAAGTACATACAGTCTGTAAACTTCATCATATGTCTATATAATTGAATTAACTTAAGCTATTTCATATTAATTATTTTATGGACTTAATGTAAAACTGGCTATTTGTAAGATAAAAGTAAATAAAACACTTAGGTATTTCTCCTCCAAATTGCTGACAATCCTTGTAAAAAGTCAGGACTCATTGCTGCATAGAAATGTTAAACTCTAATTTCAACACATTGAGATATTTTGAACCTTGATTTGGTTATACAGCTCAGCCCTTTCTTCAACTTCATATTATTTATAAATTTGATAAAAATTTCTTTTGAATCTTTAACCATGTATTGTATATTTAATTTTTAGTTTATGTGACTAAACCTGCTAGGTGAAATACTATAAAAAATAAAGATTAGGCTGAGGTGGGCGGATCACTTGAGGTCAGGAGTTCAAGACCAGCCTGGCCAACATGGTAAAACCCTGTCTCTACTAAAAATACAAAAATTAGCCAGGCATAGTGGTGCATGCCTGTAATCCCAGCTACTCAGGAGACTGAGGCATGAGAATCGCTTGAACCTGGGAGGCAGAGGTTGCAGTGAGCTTAGATCATGCCACTGCATTCTAGCTGGGGCAACAGAGTGAGTGAGACTCCATGTCAATAAATAAATAGATAAATAAATAAAGACTGATAAACTGTATCTTACCTCCCCATCTCATCCTCCAAATTATTCACTAATAGAAGCTTTAAATCATGTACATACGAACTCTTATAAATCACAGATGGAAATGCAATATGTGGGAAATATAAAGTGTGGTGAAAATTCACAAGAGGAAAGTTAAGGGACAAATTTCCAAATGCTTTTGAAATAAATGACCTCATTAATACTCACAAAAAATATTTGAAGAAGATATTATTTCCATTTCACAAATATGAGAAAATAAGGCCGGGAGGGTTAAATAGCTTGCCAGTAATTGCATAGTTAGTTATGAAGTGGTGAATTTAGCAGTTAAGCAGTGCTGTCCAACTAGAAAGCTAATGCATAATCTACAGCACCGCTTTATCAGTGAAAGTTTTAAAAACCAGCAAGATTTTGATAAGAATGAGAAAAAGAACACTTAAGACAAAGAAGATTGTAAAACAAAAGGAAGCATAATGTGTATTCTAGAGATGGTGACATGTTTGAATACAAGGGAAAGTGGTGGGTCATGAGATCAGGAGATTAGAAATAGGTTTGTTTTTATCTAGAATAAGGTCAGTGATCTACACATAGGGAAGCTTCTGAGTCGTTTCCTGGAAGTTAGGACCCAGAAGAACTATGTTAGAAAATTGCTGATATTAAACGATTAAAATGTTAAGCAGACTCAGAAAGGGATACCCAGTCTGGTGGCAGTCCACTAAAGATCTCCGTCAGGTTGATACCAGAGAAGTTACTTTTTCACCTCCCTCTGTGTATACTTTACTGTTCATAATTTGTAGGAGGAAAGATTTACTGATTGTTTTATGCATGTCATGTTTTATGCTTTTCTCTGGGATAAATAAGATAGATCACTAGATCACATTCTAGTGATGGAGACAGAGATGGAGGAAGACTACTAATTTAAATACAATATGGAATGCATTATAAAGTATTTATGCCCAGGATGCTAGGGAAGGGCTAAATTCAGTTACATGTAAACTGTGTTTTGAAAGATTAATAAAATAGTCTGGGAGAAAAAGGAATTGAATAATCTAGTAATGGTGGACAAAAGAAGCAAAAGCACACTGGTGAAAGAGCATGGTGGAACAAGGAAACTATTTGGAATGTGGTGATACTTGTATAGGAATTAGGAAGGGAAGGTTAGAAGTCTGAAGAGGGCAAGAGTCTGAAGAGCTAAGCAAAGGTCAGACTAGAAGACCTTGGATGCCATGCTTAGGAACTTAGATTTTTGTCTTGTTACAACATTTTGTCTACAACAGTGTTAAATGCTGGATATAGAAGTGAGAAACTAGAGATTGTCAGGCCAGTGAAGAATGTGCTGTGGCTAGACATATCTGCGTATAAGATACGAAGTCTAGTTTAAGTAATTGGGGTTTATTACATGGGTATACATGTAAGAACAGGAACTGTAATTGATACTATGATAGTTCTCAGTGGCAAAATTTTCCAGGGGTTCACTGAAATGCTTCACTTAATAACTCAAATTTTCTTCAGTGTTTTGTTCAATATATATCTCAGTATGTCTATTCTTGTCTCTAGAGGTTTTATCACCTTCCACTCTCTTTATCCACTGCCTCACGATTTCTCCATTTTTTTTTAACATTGGTCCACTCAAAGCTTTAGCTTAGTAATAGTCCATCATGACATCTTAGGTTTTTTCTATATTGATAATCTTTTAGGTTTTGCTTCTATAGCTGATATGGTTTGGCTGTGTCCCCACCAAAATCTCATCTTGAACTATAGCTCCCATAATCCCCACGTGTCTTGGGAGGGATCTGGCGAGAGGTAATTGAATCATGGGGGTGGGTTTTCCCGTGCTGTTCTCATGATAGCGAATAAGTCTCATGAGATATGATGGTTTTATAAAGGGAAGTTCTCCCGGACACACACTGTGTCTTGCCTGCCACCATATGAGATGTCCCTTTGCTTTTCTTTCATCTTCTCCCATGATTGTGAGGCCTCCCCAGCCATGTGGAACTGTGAGTCAATCAAACCTCTTTCCTTTATAAATTATCCAGTCTCAAGTATGTCTTTATTAGCAGCGTGAGAATGGACTAATATACCACGTGTCATGGGAGGGGCTGGTGGGAGGTAATTGAATCGTGGGGGCGGGTTTTTCCTGTGCTGTTCTTGTGATAGTGAATAAGTCTCATGAGATCTCATGGTTTCATAAAGCTCAGTTCCCCTGCACATGCTCTCTTGCCTGCCACCATGTAAGACAAGGCTTTGCTGCTCCTTCACCTTCCGCCATGATTGTGAGACCTCCCCAGCCATCTGGAACTCTGAGTCAATTAAACCTCTTTTTCTTTATAATTACCCAGTCTCTGGTATTTCTTCACAGCAGTACGAATATGGACTAATACAATAGCTTACTGACTGATTCTCTTCATATTCTTCAGTTGCTTTACAATGATAATCTGCATGAGTCAGTTTGAATGTGGCTTTCCACGTAAAATCCCCTTATGTGTGTGTGTGGCATTTTTTGCACTGAGGTTGTATACTCTCACTAAGTCAAATCGATTATAGTCAGAGGAAACAAGATCATGTATATCACTGCACAGAGCTCCCCCTTTATAAGAACAGTTTGCCTTAGAAAAAGTGATAGATATAATAAGTATACTTAACTCCTTTCTTATCAAATGTGTCATGATAAGGTATACAGTGTAAGAAAGGGTACTTTTAGGGAAGTGGCAATGGAGATGTGGTCAATAACTACTTAAAAGATCAATCTGTAGGTCTTTAGTTGGATTATGAGAGAAAAAAAAGACACAAAGATCCCAATGATTCTGAAGGGGTTGATTTATTTGATGGTAGGCAAAAAAATTGAGATGGGAAAGGATGGGAAGAGAGAGCTTTTGTGACTGGGTAGGGGGAAATTAGGGATGTAGTTTTGAACACATTAAACTGGAGTTGCCTGTAGGTCATCTAGAGAGATGAATGATGTCAAAATCTTCCAGGAAGCCAATCCTAAAGAGAGCATTGGGTGCCTACATAGATCAAATAGTTTCTGAAACTAGAAAAGTGAATGACATTGGCATTGAAGAAGAAGAAAAGTTATGCAAATTTAAAAGCGATAACATCAGAAAAGCAGACAGATAAGGAATACAACACAGGACCTGCAAAGGAGCTTTCAGGAATATTAGAAATATCAAAAACAACAAAAAAGGATGGTGTCAAAAGAAAACTAAAACAGCGTCTTAAGAACTTTTCTCAACAGTGCCAAAGCAGCAAAAAGTCAAGTAAGAGAGCTTGAAAGTGTCTATTTTACTTAGCAATTAGATGTCCTTGATAGTGTTAGCAGAGTTTTAGAGATGTGCTGGAGTCAGAGCAAGATTGTTGTTGGCTAATGAGTAGGTAGAAGGTGAAGGTGTAAGAACTTAAATGCGGGCTACTCTTTTGAGATTCTTGATGAAAAAGGAAAAGGACAATAATGAGATAGAAATATGCTATCAAACCGTGTTATTTTTTATTTTTCATTTTTTCTTTTGGGTGAGAGAAATTTGGAAATGTGTATATGCTGAAAGGAAAGATCCAGATATTGAGTACAACTCAAGTGATCAAACTAGGAGACAAAAGGGAAAAAGTGAGAACTAGAAAGGTGAAAGGTTTTGGAGGGAAGAAAGGGCTATGAAGCAGAGAAGAAAGGAGAACCAATATGAGGATGTATAATCAGGTTGACTGTGCTGTGGGTGAATAATGCCTCAGTTTTGTGAAAGTGTGAGATCCTGTCTGAAATGCCTCTCAGGACCACCTGTGAGCCTTTTCTCATTGGTTCCTGTTGCCCAGTGGTTAATGTTTTGCCTCATACAGGTTAATCCTCTGAAATTTTGGGTTGTGTCTGTTTGGGTGACAAATCAATCTTTATAGCATCCCACAAGGTGAAGGCCACAGAAAAATTCTAGTGTGAGAGATAGGAGTGTGTTACAGACCCAAAGGAATGTACACATACTCATACAGAGTTGGTCATTGCAGACATAGCTGAAAGGAAAAACATATGAAGTCAAGAGCATCTGAAGTCATGCATTGTAAATATAGGATAAAGAAAGACAGTGGAATTAGATGTTAAAGTCATTGATGGCCATGTTCATACAGTCTAAATCTATCTTATCACTAAGAATTATATAAGAAATAACAGAGGATTTCTTGTCAAAAACTAATTAAGTATTCTCCAGTATTCATTGGACTACACACTAGTAACTCTATTAAAAAGAAAATATTGTTAACCTAGTGTGACGTATTCTTCCGAACATCCCTGATTCTTATTAATTACTTCCTTATATTCTTAGTGTACACAAATACTGTACATTTGCCTGATAATTATATCATAATATTTTTTCACCAAATCATAATAAGTATAGTTGCCCATAATTCCTAGAATCCTGTTTCCCCCTTGTTTTTAAAATATTGGACATCTGCCTATAAATATAAATACATATATGTATATAAAACTCCCATTCCTTATGATTATTCATAGATTACTTGCAGTAGCCTTGCTAATTCTAAGCCTCCTGGAAGTTTTCCTGGATCTGAAAAATAAACTTACTTAAGATCCTTAGGTATTTTCTGTCTATCTTCCTACATATCCTGGTGTCCTATGGCCTCTTAGACATTCTTGTGGACTACATATTATAAAATAAATACTAGCATCTGAATTAGAGCAGGGCATGTCTTCTTTTTAATTTGAATTCGAAATTGATTTTTACTTTTAGTTCTTATGAAAATATATATTAATTTTCTTGGATTCAAACACATGCTTTCAAACTAAACTTGTACCCATGAATGCCATTTTAATACTTCTATATTGGTTGTTTATGTTAGTAAAAATATATAAGCAAAAAATATAACTAAAGAATAATGTTAAAATATCCTGAAACTTTGCTGAAATTATTTATCAGCTGAAGGAGCTTTTGGGCCAAGACTATGGAGTTTTCTAAATACAGAATCATGTCATCTGCAAACAGGGATAGTTGACTTCCTCTCTTCTTATTTGGATGCTGCCCTTTATTTCTTTCTCTTGCCTGATTGCTCTGGCCAGGACTTCTAATACTATGTTGAATAGGAGTGGTGAGAGAGGGCATCCTTGTCTTGTGCCAGTTTTCAAGGAAAATGCTTCCAGCTTTTCCCCATTCAGTATGATATTGGCTGTGAGTTTGTCATAGATGGCTGTTATTATTTTGTTGTATGTTCCTTTGATACCTAGTTTATTGAGAGTTTTTAACACGAAGGAATGTTGAATTCTACTAAAAGCATTTTCTGTATCTATTGAGATAATCATGTGTTTTATGTCTTTTTATCTGTTTATGTGATAAATCACATTTATGGATTTGTGTATGTTGAACTAACCTTGCATCCTGAGGATGAAGCCTATTTGATTGTGGTGGATAAGCTTTTCGATGTGCTGCTGGATTTGGCTTGCAAGTATTTTGTTGAGAATTTTTGCATCAATATTTATCAAGAATACTGGCCTGAAGAGGTTTTTTTTTGTTTTTCTGATGTCTCTACCAGGTTTTGGTATCAGGATGATGCTTGCCTCATAGGATGAGTTGGGGAGGAGTCCCTCCTCCTCAATTTTTTTAAATGTTTCAGTAGGGATGGTACCAGCTCTTTGTACATCTGGTAGAATTTGGCTGTGAATCCATCTGGTCCTGGCCATTTTTTGGTTGCTAGGCTATTCATTACTTATTCTATTCTGGAGCTCGTTATTGGTCTGTTCAGGAAATTAATTTTTCCCTGATTCAGTCTTGGGAGGATGTATGTGTCCAGGAATTTGTCCATCTCTTCTAGGCTTTCTAGTTTGTGTGCATAGAGGTTAATGTAATAATGTAATTTTATCATAAATTATCTCATTCTGATGTCTTCCTCAGACTCTTCAAGACCTAAAATTTAAAATGGCTATCCTTAGCCAGGCATGGTGGCACACTCCTGTAGTCCCAGCAACTCCGGAGGCTCAGGCAGGAGAATTGCTCAAACCTGGGAGGTGGGGGTTGCAGTGAGCCGAGATTGCGCCACTGCACCCCAGCTTGGGCAACAGAGCGAAACTCCATCTCAAAAAATAAAAACAAACAAACAAATAAACAAATACATAAATAAATAATAAAATGTCTATCTTCCAACAGCTAATTTGATAAGTTACACTAGCCAGATTGTCTATTAGTATGTCAGATCTGCTCTCTTTTCTGAGATAGCTAATGAGTACAGATTTACTTTATGTTTAAAGAGGGAAAGTTCACCCAAGCTCATTATAGAAGAAGCCAAGCAATGTAATTTAAAGAAGGAAGGGTGAGGTGGGCTAGAATAAAATACTTTGTTGTGTATTGTAATCCAACTGGCATTGGCTGACCATACCCACAATGAATGTTGAAGTGTGTCCATCTGTCTATTCTTCGAGAAGAGACTATGATCACATGAGGACCACTGGATTTCTGAGATGCAGGTTTTAAAAAGTACATCTTGGTTCACATCACTGCAAATTACGATAAGTTTGTAAATGATGCCTTAAGTTTAAATTCGTATTCCAGAGCAGACACAGCAGTCAGCATGTTTTACAATATAAGCATTTAGGTGCTAGCCAGTTTAGATGTATTACTCATCCCATTGTCTGCTGAAAAGACTGAGATAATTGATGAAGCTATTTTATTAGCAGTGCTACATATTGAGTGCTCTTCCGAAGCCTCTTTTTATTTTTATTTCATTTATTTATTTTTTGAGATGGAGTCTCACCCTGTCGCCCAGGCTGGAGTGCAGTGTCATGGTCTCGGCTGACTGCAACCTCTGCTTCCAAGGATCAAGCGATTCTCCTGCCTCCGCCTCCCAAGTAGCTGGGACTACAGGTGCATGCCACCACACCTGGATAATTTTTGTATTTCTAGTAGAGATAGGCTTTCAGTATGTCAAAGCCTTTATCACACTTTAAAAATCATTCTTTAATTTAACAGCGATATTAAGAGAGCTCTTTCATTCAGTCCAATTACCTGGAAGCACACTCATTTTTTTTTTTTTTTTTTTTTTAGGGGGTTAATCTTTAGGGATGAAACAGATTACCAGCTTTTGAACCAATTTAAGTAGAATCTCCAAAAACAAAGCCAGGACAAATAATTATTGGCAGTTCACAGAAGGCATTCTGTGCCCACTGCTCTGCTGGATTCCGTTAAAGTCAGCTTGCTTGTCTTAATGGGAAACACCTGTGGTCCACAATGTAAGAAGACAAATCAAACTAACTGTGCTTTGAGACACTCAAACTAAATTATGGAAATAAAAATCTCCTCGTCTCAGCATCACCAATGTCCCTTTCTCCCTTGAAACAGATATTAAAGAGAGGCTGTTTTGAAAGTATTTATTTCCCTGAAGCATTCCGGTACTCTCAACGTTGTCAATGAGCACATCAGCCAGAAGACAAGTCCCCCAGACTCCATGGCTATTATTTCAGTGGCACATTAAATAATTTTAAAAGAGCAAGCTTGTAAAAAATAAATGCAAGTTGTTTTCATCTCAAACTTGAGTAATTATTGGTATTTCAGAGAGGCATAGAAATTATTTTCTCTTCCACTTATTACAGGTAAGATGTTTTAGATAATATGACTAAGAATAAAGGATGTGTTTGCCTTTTTATTTTTGAAATAGCTAGAGAAGAGGTAGAGTTGGGCATGTGATCTGATGAAAGGGTGATGATATCTGTAAGATACCTTATAATAAGTGTGATCATAATGATAAATTTCTGCATTAATGGCTGCTCAGAGGAAACTCCAAAGATTAAAAGGAGGTCTTTGAAAAACTATATATAGAACCACAACAAAAGAAGAGGTTGACTTGTTGGGGCAGAGGTGATGCTATTTTTAGCCTAAAGGTAGATTTTCTATTTTGCTTTCACATTCTCCTGGAAGAATGGCCGTCAAACTGGACATTGTAGAATATAATTTATTCAGAACAGAAACATTTCCCTGAGGCTCTAAAATTTGCAGGATACTAGAAAGGAATTATGGAAACCAGAATTTGATTATTTTTCTTGATAGGCATGAGAAAAAGGAAAGAGGAGGGACCCTCTTACCTGAAGCAAGGTTTATGAGCTCAAATGTCCATGGAGGAAGGTGGAGATGGTGTCTGGCATATAATACAAATGAAGCCATCTAGGTATCTGAAAAATCTTTTCCTCAGGTTTTTTTCTCATGAGTCATAGGATCATACTGTTTTATCTTTCTTTCTTTTGATAGGGATTTTGATAGGGATATTGGTACTTTACAATATGTAAAGCAAGAAATAATAAATATGAACATGTAGTCTAAGTGTAAAAAAATAAGGCTATTTTGGCATCATGGCAAGCTGGAGAACATATATGTTGTCTAATTGAAGCAATCCAGATAATGACCACTACTTAGGTATGTAGCCCAGTGTTGCCCTGTCTTCCAGCTTTACAAAAGAAATTGGTTGGGAGGCCGAGGTGGGCGGATCACTTGAGGTCAGGAGTTCGAGACCAGCCTGGCCAACATGGTGAAAACCTGTCTCTACTAAAAATATAAAAATTAGCCAAGTGTGGTGACAGGCGCCTGTGGTCCCAGCTACTCAGGAGGCTGAAGAAGGAGAATCACATAAACCCGGGAAGGCGAGGTTGCAGTGAGGTGAAATCATGCCACTGTGCTCCAGCCTGGGCGACAGAGCGAAACTGTCTCAAAAAAAAAAAAAAAAGAAAAAAGAAAAAAAAAAACTGAAAATCCAGATTTAATGAGGAGTTTTATGATTTTTAAGTGTGTCAATTTACTTATTCATTCCTTATTAAGTTCATATTGTGAAAAAGATTAATCTTCAAACATCGTTATATTTGTTTCCTTATTTTTTTTACAGCAAAAAATTAGCATCTTTATGGGCTAGAAAATTTCTGTTGGTGACTGCTTTCTCACAGCAAGCAATGGGTTATTGAGATTGGGTTATGGAACTAAATGGGGTAGAGGGGGAAATTAAAAAATAAAGAAGGTCTATATGAGATACCCTCCAAAAACCTGGCAACTATCCACTTGAGAAACTTCTAGAAGACCTGGATTGTGAAGACTTGCTCATTAGGTAGTGAAAAGAAACAGTAGTTAGCATAAGAACAGAGTCTAATTTCCCCCCTTTTCTTGAGTATGTTCAACTTTTATGAAATCAGTTAAATCTCATTACTAAAGAACTCTTTAAATATTATTGGAGATTTCATGTGCTTTCATGTTGGAGAATGGCAAATGAAGCCAGATGTAGAATAGGTAAAACAGGTATACCCTCTGTCCTCGATCATTTAAGGGTAGTAGCAGAAACCCTCTGTAAACTTCTAAGCTCCCAGGAGTACATGCATTCAGGTTCAACTGAAGATTCTATACTTCTCTTATACTTCCTACACTCCAGAACATACTTGGAGAGAAATAAACAAAATACCAGAAGGGAGGATTGTTCTCAAGAAGAAGAATGTGTTGGGTTATTGTTTATAACATAAGATGACTGTGTGTATCCCCCTTTTCCCTGTGAATGAGTGAGGCCCATTCTGTAGCATGAATTGACATGGTTTAATAAGTTGCTCCCAATGACACTGCAGGAAACTGACTTATACATCTGTCCTAGAAAATCTGTGTTAGTATTTCTGATATATTTCCTGAAATAATCATGTTGGGTCAAAGATTACACACACTTAATTGTAATGCGTAATAAAAAAAAACAGCATCAAAAGAGACAGTGACATTCCCTCTCTGGTGGCCAACAGTAGATATTATCCACATATTAAATATTTGCCAAACTAATGCCTTAAAATGGCACTTTACTATTTTGGTATCCAGGGAAGTTGAGCATCATTTTCATGTAAAGTTAATTATTACATTTTGTAAGGAAATTATATAATGCTCATTAGGAACTAATCTTCATTTAACTTTCGTGGTGAGATCACTTTCAAAAAATCAAGAAAATGTGAACAATGTTTCCAAGTACTGGAAAAAAATGTTTACAGCATTTATGTTGAATTTAATAATAATGACCTGTGACTTGAATGATAACATATTTTACTGGATAGGCAGCTGCTAGAAAAAAACAAAATACCCCATATTCTAGTGATTACAAGAGCCTAGCAAAATGGCAATACTGGTAATTAGGTATTTATTTTACATAGTATTAAAAATAAGGTCTTCAATGTTTATTTTAAAATATTGAAAGACATTTAAAACATTTTAACGTAAAAAGTGAGCACTAAAATATAAAGTAAAACAATGGATATTATATAATGTGTTCTCATTTAAAGCAATTTTAGTAGATACAATTTATAGAAATTTAAATATTATTAAAAACACACTGATCACCTCATAAAAAGACCAAATTAATTAACCATACAAACTGAAAAGTAAATATTACTTGACTTTATTTTAAAAGTGCTCTTTCAATACACAAAGTACATCAGTGGTGTTATCATTGATTCCCAAGTACACTTTTGGGCAAATTTTTTCATTCTGCTGATAAACTCATTTCTGAGTCTATACTAGCCTGAGGAAGGTAAGGAGACATTTATGAGCTAACTTCATATAGTTTCTTCTGATGTCTTCATCTTTAAATAATCCCATCTCTTATTTGATAACACTGAGAAATCTTTTTGGAAAAACTTACTGCTTTTTGGCAGGAATGGATAGTGAACCACAGGTTTGGTTTGAAAGACACTATTTCTAGTTTGTTCCAACCTTCTTTAGTGTCATGATGAATACGTGAAAATTCAGATGCAGAGTTCCCTGAATCATATTTAAGATTGTCACGTTCATATTCCGCTTGTTCAAAAAGTCTTTGAAACAGAGTAAGAATTATACTTGGCACATGAGCTTTGTTTATTGTAATTTGCTTCCTCTTCTTGAGGATTTTGAGGTGTACTGAATACAAAATTTTAATACAGTGTATAAAGCTCTGAGGATGTGTAAAGAGATAAATGATTCTATTTTCGGGTTTTACAAATCAAAAAATGAAAGTTTTGCATCTACTGATATCTACAAGTATCATTTTCTGTACTTTAGAATATCTGCACTTCTGTATTTGTAGATGGGTATAACACTGGATAGTGGGCTTAGTTGTGGCAGATGATGCTTTGTTCTGTCCTGGGGAACATTAAGAGAAAATCAGTCTCTCATACTATAAGAACTTTATAAGCTGCTGTAATTGAAAGCTGCTTGCTAAAATTGTGATAAACTAAAGTTGGGATAGGAAACAACTACATTTAATGTTTCTGAACTGAGATGAAATGTTTACCTCTATAGGTTAGAATTTAAGTTCCAAACCAAGATGAAATATGGTAAGTATAAATGTAAGTAATTGGGTATTTGAGTTTAAAAATATTAGTTTCAGAGTGCAGCATAATGACATTAGCAATTAACACTAAAAAATAGAGTGAGCTACAAAGGAATAAAACGAATCCAACAACTATTTAGTTATTGGAATATTATAGCCAATTGTAGAGTCACAAAATTCTATTGTCTTCTTCAGTGATCAGATTGCATCACTTTAACTGTTTTATGTTGTCATTGCTGAAAGCAACATACACCAGACTGGCCACTTCCTGGACAGCCAGTCTGTGAAAGGTGTTAAAAATCCATTCTTTGGAAATAGTGAGAAATATGGTTCTAGTTAACTTTGGTTTGCTCCAGTAACTGCTAACATAACTGTCAAAATAGGAAAATGATCCAGCTCCAGAGCATTTAAGAAATCTCTTATTTGGAATCTGGACATGTGAAAGGAAAAAGTCATTTATAATCTTCCATTGCTTTCTAAGACTGGTGTGCTGTACTAACTATAGGGTCTTTTGTTTGCTGAACACTCACACACAAAATCGTCATCTTTATCCTAATGGCGTCTGGCACTCTTAAAAAGAGTAGTGGGTGGGGGTATAGGGTGTTGGAGAGTGAAGCAAGACAGAACTAAATTGCTTTGACTAAAAAAGGGAGAGGAGTTTAGGAGGTAGAGAACAGGAATGAAAAATCAAGCAAAAAAAAAAAAAAAAAAAAAAAAAAAGAGCCAATGGCTAAAAAGCTCAATAATAGGGTGGCCAGGGTAGGGGCAGGGGAGGTTGATGGAGAACTGGTATAGCAAGGCTAAGAGAAGACTTGTCTAATTGGGGATTTTGGAAGAAAATGCTCTTGTGTATTCAACTTATGCTCTCTTTCATTCTAACAAGTACATATTTGGAAATTTCAACACTGTTTTTGGCAAGTGAAGGTTATTTTGGGGAGAACCCAAAGAAGAGGATAAGGGGACAATTGATATATATTATTTCCAAATATCAAAAATATAGTTTATATTAATTGGCAATATATTTCTCCCTGTCTCACTAAATAAATGTTGATCAATACTGAACAAAATCAGGTGACAAATTATAGATGTGCCTGGAGCAACCTGTCCTGATGGTCACATTGTAACAAGTAGAATATTGATAAACTAGAAAACTTTTAAAGGAGGGCTGCCCCAATAGTATAGGGTCTTGAAATTAGGGTAGATGAGGATGTATTGTAGTGAAACATGACAGTATAAGAATAAGAATTGAAGGTGTACATTCAGGGTAAGGAGAGAGAGTCCACACTGGCTTTGTGTAACCCTGTATTGCAACAGGCAGAACCAGGAACAATAGACGTTAGTGATAGGAGAGTTAGACTGGTTTTAATATAAGAAGGAACTTTCTAGTAATAGTAGTTACTTTGGGAAGTCACCGATATCATTCAAGCAAATATTGGGTATTCATTTCTTAATTGTTATATTAGATCTACATATCTCATCTGCATAGCCTCTACAGTTAGTAGAGGTGGAATTCTACAATTACACCTTTGGTTGGTTGTTCTTTCATCAAGTAGTGGGTTTGGCCAGTTCCTTCAAACTGTGGTTCAATTCAGAGAAACTAAATAATTCATGTATCATTGGGTTCTCTAAAGTAGAAAAATAGAGTCTCACATTTCAACCAGTTATATTAGCATTATTTAAATTATCATAATTTCCAAAATTGAACTCACCTCTTACATGTTTTGAAAATATAATTCAGAAACATAAATGTGATTTAAGTTACCATTAACTCTCATAAATAAGGGGAAACAACAAAAAATCTCATTTGAAATATAATTTCAGAGTTTTGAAAATCAAGTTTATTCTTAGAAACGTATGTGAGGAAGAAAAGCATGGGAGAACAGATAAGAGATAATGAAATAGAAAGGAGGAGAGAGAGGAGGAGGAAAGAAAAAGAAAAAGAGGAAGAGAAAGGGAGAGAACAGGGCAGGATCAAGTGTGAATATGTGTGTGTTCTATTTCCCATTCCAGTGCCTTTCAACAGGAGGACTGGAAGAGCAATGAGAAAAAAAGATTTATTTTTTAAACATGTACAATTATGGAGAAAAGGCCACGACATGCCAAAATGTTGAAAAAAAGCAGCCCCTGAGCTCTGACTAGAAGGATTATGAAACTCCAAAAATACACCAGACTGTGAGAACTACCACCTACATTTGCAATGTTTTACAAGTTAAAAATGTCACAGTGCATAAAAATAGTTTTTTTCACCCCTATGGACTGGTGGTTGGTGGTTTAACTTGAGAACCAGACTGCTGCGGTAGTTTGAATAGCCTGAATATGCATTCACAGCATGGAAATAAAATGAAAAATGGCTTTCATCAGACTTTTCTTGTGTCCAGGAAACATATTTAGTCTTCTGTTTCCCTCAATGTCTTTTTAGAGAGGGAAAAAAAAAGAATATCTCTGTTTTCAAAAATGCTTGTAATCAATCCTTTCAAATCCAAAGTGATTGTGTCAGTTTTTGTCATGATTACATAAAGTTCTTTTCATGATTTAAAAAAAAAACTAAGTTGGCTAGGAAAAGTAAAATATGAAACAATGCCACACAATTTCTTAAGAATAGACTGATTTCTAAAGATATGCCGTGAAACCTGAACAGGCTTATTTTAAAGGCTTAGTTTTTCTGTGTTCAGCACAGTGACTCACTGTTGAAAAGCTTCCAGCTTTGATCACGTACACACAAACAAAAGGGGCTCTCTTCCAATCTCCTTGCATTCTCTGTTCAGACAGCTCTAGTTTTCTCTTGTGGATCTTCTGCTTCACAGTCCTGGGACATTAGTAAACACCAAAGGTGTCCCAAACATATGGCTAACCACAAGGTTTCCGTGTGGGGTTGGCTTTCAGTGTATCTGAGGATAACACATTTCAAACAGCAACTCAGTCGGTGATTCCCTGAGCCTAGCAGGTCTCCATTTGGCTCCAAATGATCTGGGAGTGGATTTTTCTGTTTGAGGATTACCCATTTCTGTAATGGCCCAGCTTCTGTTCCTTTGACCCTTTGGTCACCTCTGCATCCTGGTGATCAAGCTGCAATGATAGCTCATTCAGTTGTTCAGCTGCAGCCCCTGGTAAGCAAGGTGGGCCCACAGGAGCAGGTGAAAATGACCCATTAGTAGAAACAGAAGCTTTAAAAAGAAAAAAAGGCTCATATGTTTAATTCACCACTGAAGGCTTTTATTTCCCCCTTGAACTTTTTTTTTTTTTTTTTTAACTTGTGGTTTTCCTTTTAACCCTGATGTTGGTTCATATAATCAAAAAATTATTGATAATGGAGAGTTGAAGGGCTCGTTTTTTATTTTGCATTCTATCAGAGGGAAGAGCTAAGAAACTCTTTGAAGTCCTTAAAACATCTGGGGTAGCATAAATGTTTCCACATAGTATAACTGAGGAACAAGTTATCTTTCTTTATCCCCCACCGCCTTTTTTTTTTTTTCTCACTTCATCTTTGAAGATACAGTTTTCTCTGCCAGGAACATTCTTTTACTCCTTCTTTTGCTAAATTCCTTGAGAAAACTAATCAAAGCAGATGTCCTGGAGTTCATTGTGTTTCTTTTGTATGCTATTGTAGATTTGGACTTTACGTAAATCCTATTACACTTACAATTAATTATTAAGTATGTAATAATTATGCAGGGGTTATCTGTTTAGTGTCCATCTCCCCCACACTCCAAGTGGGTTGAGATAGGCATTGATTTTTTTTCATGTACATTTGTGGTCAGCAGAATTCGTGGCCCTTGTTGGAGACACTCAATATTTGTTGAATTTAAAAAATGATTAAATATATGAATTAATGAAGGAAAATCTCAGTAACCTTTTTCTTGGCTTTCTAGATTTTTTTTTAAAGTATCTTTCTTGGTGAATTCAATAAATTTTCCATACATTGGGCAAGTACTTTGGGCAATCTAAAGGCAGGATCAAGAGACATCAGATCTTATTTCTCTGAGTTCGTGCTTTACCTCACATGCCATACTCACTGTGGCCAGCTCAGTTTTTTTTGTTTTGTTTTGTTTTTTTGTTTTTCCTGAGATAGTCTTGCTCTGTTGCCCAGGCTGAAGTGCAGTGGCATGATCACTGTTCACTGCAGTCTTGACCTCCCAGGCTCAAGCAATCCTCCTGCCTCAGCCTCCTGAGTAGCTGGGACTACGGATGCATGCCACCACACCTGACTAATTTTTGTATTTTTGCAGAGACGGCGTTTCACCCTGTTGCTCAGGCTGGTCTCGAACTCCTGGGCTCAAGCGATCCACCTGCCTCGGCTTCCCAAAATGTTGGAATTACCGGTGTGAGCCACTGTGCTGGGCCCAAACTCAGTCTTTAACTCTTATTTTGGTACCTCTGAGAGAGCAGAAATAAGGGAAAACACAAGCAGATGGCAGTGACAAAGAGGAGAGGAGCCTCAGGGCTAGAAGAGAGTGGAAAGTGAGCTGAGGTGGGGTTTACTGTTGAACAACCAGGTTTGACTTTAAATTAGAAGTTGCAATTGGTTGAAGCAGACCTTTCAATCTCCCTGTTTTCAAAAAACGTCTCTCTGTGAGATTTTTTTTTTCCTTCTAAAAGGCTCTCTGCCTTAACTTCCAGATTCAGTGATTACCTCCTAAAAAAGCAGCGTGTCCTCTGGGGGTATCGTTCAGTCCTTCAAAATGTCTGTGCTATACCAAATGTCTCTGCTGTGTCTGAATACTGAGGGGCCTGCTCTTCCTAGAGGGCAAACTGAAAGGAAATTAGCCTGTAGAATCTGAGTATCTGGATTTGAGTCCTTACTTATTTGGCGAATTACTTCACTGCTCATGCCTGCCTTTTCTCATGCGAATGTCCACATCATCTACTTCGTATTTTGTTGTAAGAATAAGATAAGGTATTGAAACATTTTATAAGTCTTACACAAATCTGTTCTTCCTCCTTCTTCCCAATACAGGATAAATATGCCCTAAAATATTACCAGATAGCTCTATTTTATGCCATCTACCATCTTCTACAAGCAAAGCCTGAAAACCAAGCTACTTTTTTTTTTTTTAAATAATAAAACATCAGCAAAAGCTACTGTTTACTAAATGCCTGCTGTAGTGAGGTGATCTAAATAGCAGTAATCAAATTTGAATAATTATTTTCTTTTATAGATTTAGAAACTAAGACTCAAAGTTTGTGTGGCTGCATTTTCAATCCGGTTCTGAGTAGAAACACCATTTTTAAAAATCTCTATCCACAATGAAATCTTTCTTTTAAGAGGAATTCATCGATTTGTTGAGAATTTTAGATACTTGGATAGATTTGTGGGGGAAATATTAAAAGAGATGGGAGTCTTTAGGCTTCCAAAAAGTTTTTAACTTTAAACTCATGTTTTAAAACTGCACATGTGAACAAAATTTACATATAATTTCATGGATTTTATGAATTGCCTTAAGCCAGTTCACAGATCTTTGGCTTAATAATCCCTGCATTAAGGTATAATGAGCCCCATGACATAAAATTCCTTTATAGTAAACAGCTAGTTTGGGACTCTGAGGTCAGAAGAAAGCTAGCTCAATGTGGCACACATACAGCAAACCCAGATTTTTCATAGGCAGCACATATGACATTTTGAGACCTTATAGTTGTTTGTTATTAGGTCTGTCCTGTGCATTGTAGGATGTTTCCAACAAGCATCCTTGTCTCCTTCACCTGCTAGTTGCCAGTAATTTGTGTACCCTACTCTCCAGTTGTGAGACTACAAATGTCTCCAGAATTACCTACCATTCCCTGGAGGTAAAGATCTTCTCCAGTTGAACGCCACTGAGCTAAACTCAACTGGGTGCTAAGGCAGTATGTTTAAGCATGAGCCCCTACCAGTTGATGTTTGATGTTGCTGAATTTATGAATGTTTGTGTTTATTGAGCCATTAAAGCTTCACTTTCAGAGTGGGGTGGGGGTCCTTGGCAGCTGCCAAGCTGATTAGTTTTGCTTTTCTCCCCAAGGGAGAAAAGGTAAGGGGTGGTGGTGAGTGCAACTGTGCTCCAAAATACTTCCATCTCACATTTCACCACTTAAAGATTCATTTTAGTTAACAAACTACTTTTTCGGAAAGTAACCTACCCTCCCCAAGGGAAGATTAAATCATATTTGCACCTAATTGTGATTTTCCTAATTAGGCCTTGCTAAAAAAAAAAAAATGTTTAATCTTTGAAAGCACTAGGCATCAGTTCAAGCCATGAAGAAAAAAGTCAGGAGTGTCGTATTCTAGAACCTAGGGTCACTGGGTTTCTGAGGGGACTGGGATCTGGAAAGCCACTGACATCACCTGCTTTGTAATCACGGGCAGTGTCCTGCCTACAGGAATGACTGAAAGGAAGATAATAGTGATGATCTGCAGCATCTCTCCTTTCCCTGACCCCCCACCCCGCCCCAAAATTTGTATTTATTTTAAGTAGAAAAGGAGTTGGGCAGGGAGAAACAGGAGTGTGCGTGTAAATAACCAAAAAACAGGAGTGTGTAGTTATTTGAATTAATCTCATTTAGTACTCATCTCAATCCCAGCAGTGAAATTTACATTTGATATTTAAAAATAAGGCTCAGAGATACTAAAGAACTTATCTAACTTCAAACATTTATTAATTGTTAGAGTTGATGTCTGACTCCATAGCTCCTGTTTTCTCTTGCCTCCATCCTCTCCATTCCCTCTCTTCATCTTCTCTCTTTCTCTTCTCTTTCTCCCCATTTTGTTCTTTCCTTGACTATCTGGATAAATGTATATGTAAAATATAAAATATAATAATAAAATAAGTTCCCATGAGCCACTATTCAATTTCACAATTAAGGCATCGCAAAGGTCATTGTGTTTACTTCTATGAATCTTTTTTCTATATTCCTATCTTTCCCTACAGATAAGCATTATCTTAAATTTAGTGCTTATTGTTGCCTTGGCTTTTAAAACTTTACACACACACACACACACACACACACACACACACACACACACACACACACACAGTTATCCCTCCATATGAGCAAGTATTGGTTGCCGAACTCCCTGTGGATACTGAAATCTATGGGTGCTCAAGTCCCTGATATAAAATGTGTTTGCATATTACTATGCTTATCCTCTCATATACTTTAAATCATCTCCAGATTACTTATAATACCTAATACAATGCAAATACTATGTTAATAGTTGTTACGCTGTATTGTTTAGGGAATAATGATAAGAAAAAGGTCTGTGCATGCTCAGTACACATTTTTTTTTCTGAATATTTTTGATCCACAGTTGAATCCATGGATGTGGAGCACACAGATTTGGAACACCAACTGTATTGTATATATGAATATCTGAATGACATACAATCAGAAACAGCTAGAAACCTCTGGCAGAAGCCATTCAAATACATGGGTAGGATAAGTTGAATTACCAACTTTAAGTGAAATTTTCTCAGCCTAAAACAAAACTCCCATCTTCAAGCAAGTACCAGAGAAAGACATCCAATGTATTATTTTTAAAGGGCTGACAAATAAGACAACCCAACACTGTATTCCTAGGAGTCATCTATGTTTTGGCCTGTAGCTAAAAGTCATTGATTTTTAAAGCTCTAAAACATACTATCTTATGACTGTGTCACATTTATTTAATAATTTTTTCCATCATTGGATAGATGAGTCCCTTTCACAGTTTTTCTATTATAAATTGTGCTACTATGAACATTTGACTACATATTTATTGGTTCAAGACATCTATCCATAAGTGTATCTTCTAGTATTATAGCACAGACTCCTGGAAGTGGCATTGTTGAGGCATAGGAAATGTGCAACTCTTTGAGATGCTGCCAAACTGCTTTCCATGAGGATTTTTCCAACTTATACTCCTCCCAGGAATATCTGAGAGTCTGTATTGATGTGCATCATTTCCTACACTTGGTATTTCAGACACTTTGCCAATCTAGTGGGTGTAAAGTGGCATCTCATTATGATTTTAGTTGGGATTTTTGTAATTCCTAGTGAGGTTGAGCATCTTCCTATACATTTATGTGCCAGTTGAGTTCCCTTCTGTGTGAAATGACTGCCCATCCTTTTGCCCATTTCTAGCTTTATTCTTTTTCTTATTGATTTGCAGAATTTTTAATAAAAATTTTAAACTATAATCTAGTTTACGTTTTACAAATATCTGATCCCAGTTTGTGCCTTGTCTTTGTTTTTTAAATAGTGGGCATGACTTCTGCATTTCATACTACATGTTGACTTCTCAGGAAAAGCAACACCATTGTTCATATTGGTCTCGTCCAGTTTTCTATCTTTATCCTTAAAAATTATAGAACACTGCTTCGAGTATTCCTCCTTTTCAGGCTTTTGTGATTTCACTGGTGCCCAGCTATAATCTATAGTAAGTATAGAAAAGTTTTCACTTTGTCAAGGAATTGGAAATAAAGATGTGCTGGACATATGTTCATTTCAGAGGAAGCAAGGGGGTAGGTGTGGGCTAGAGTCTTCAGCTTATATAGCGAGACGGCAGCACCTAGACAATTGCATCTTGGAGGCAAGATTAGACGTATGAGGTAGAAATTGGCTTCTTCTTCAGAATGAAACTTACAATAGGGAAACTATTTGTCCCTGGTTCTATAATTTCTTCTTTTAGAGACTAAGTCAACTGTATTTATCTTCCCCAAATTTATGTTTAGTTTCCCCACAGTGCTGGAATTCTAATAATTCAAAATTGATTAGAGTTTAGAAACAAAATCCCCAGGTAACTATTTTTTTGTGGCTTTTACTTACTTCGAAGTGCCAAGTCTAAGGAAAGAGTCTATTTAAGTTAATTTACACCTTGGGGATACAGGCTTCATTTGGGGCTTTCAGAATTCCAATTAAATAGAATTAGGGACCCAACTCACCTCATCCATTTGTGAGAGTGTCTTCTGGAAAGGAGAAAAGAAGAAACATTTTATAATCCCATCCAGACAGAAAACTTGGACTATGGCTACTGCTTATTGAAGGACTGGAGGCACCTGCATCATTTCTTGGAATTAGAAAAAACTATCTGTTTGGTTAAACTTTTTCTATTTTTCTTCCAGATAAAGCCAGGAATACTTTAATTGATGGGTAAAATAAATGTGATAATGGTCATTGACATACCTTGTTTAACATTCATCTGATAACCATATAGCAGAATAATGATTTCAGATATTGCTAAAGATGCATCAAATAATCTTCGTTTTTTATTTCATTTAATTATGATAAAAATGTGCATGCTTGACCTTTAGTTGAGCCAGGTGGTATAGGTGATTGTTAACAGTGCAGCAGAGTAAATTGTATACATTTCTGGGAAGAAAATGCGAATCATTTCACAGAAAGAACTTGGTTAAAAGCTGGGCTCTAATAATGTCCAGTTTTATGACTTTATACAACTTATTCTCTTGAGAGCCTATTCCATAGCGTTTAAAATGGGTCAACTATTTAATTCCCAGTGATGCTTTAAGGATAAGGAAAGATATGTGTATGAAGTCTGGCATGAAGTAGATGCTCAAAATCATAACTATAATACATTAATGATTTCCTTACTTTTTGCTAAGAATATTTGGTTCATCTTAAGGTTTGTTTTTTTCATTAAATAAACCTGGTAACCATCTAATCCCCCTTTCCTGATTATGAGGATAAGGTAATTTTCAAGTGAACTTTTAGACTCTCTTAAAGTTAGGACAGGATTATAGCTTTTTTAATGTATAAAGTAACTATTTGTTTCTTTTACTAATCTCTGTGGGAAACATTACTAAGAGTGTGTGCTGAGAAATGAGAAAGTATTTAATAGATCCTTTAGGTTTACAGAAATGACTGATGATGACAGAAAATCACAAAATTCATCAGATAAGCATAAGTGAGCAGTACTGATAAATTTTCAGTACTATCACAGAGTAGCATGAAAAATGCTTGTGTAAGTAAAGCCAATGGGGAGACAGACTATTAAAATCATCTTGGAAAGGAATATATTAGCTTCTGTTAAAATTTACATATGGACAAATGTTTAACTGACAAATCTTAGAGAATTAGCTAGCATATAATATGACCAGTAACTTAACCAACATTTATTGAGGGCTGTGAAATACTATGGAAAGGGCAGTAGCTTTAGATTCAGATGCGACTGGGTTTGAATATTGGCTCAATTTACTTTCTATTTGTTCAAGTTCAAACATATTTTTTCCCCTTTGAGTCACATTTTCCTTGTATATAGCATAGAACTAAAATGCTTATTGTGAATTAAAAATATATTGCATATGAAATTCATAACAATACTTGAAAAGATGTAGGCTTTCAAAATATAGAAGCCATCAAAATAATAATCATAATTGGTTAAATATGGAAGCATAATATTAGGGCAGATATGAATAAATACAATAATTTTCCTAAAGTAATTTAAGTATTGGTCTAGTAAAGAAATAAAGTATAATTAAACATTGGCTAGAAATAAACTACCTTTAGAACATCTATGTATAGAATGTTGTAAAATCATAGAGGGCAGAGTTACAAACTGATGAATTCAGTTTAAAAAACGGTAATTTGATGGACAGAATACAGTAAGGATGTTATTAGCAGGGGAATTACATTTTTTATGGCAGTAAATGCAGGAAACAGCAAACTATTTAATATGGCTTAGCAAATTATCCCCCAAAATTTAGTATATGTAAAGATTACCTGGAAAAATTATTAAAAATATAGTTTTCTAGACTTCTCCTTAGGAAATTATGATTTGTTGCTGATGTAAAATACCCCAAAACCTACATTTTTTTTTTTTGAGATGGGGTCTCTCTCTTATAGGCTGGAGTATAGTGGCTCAAGTATAGCTCACTGCAGCCTTAAACTCCTGGGCTCAAGTGATCCTCCTGCCTCAGCCTCAAGAGTACTTGGGACCACAGGCACAGGCCACCATGCCTGGCTAAAAATCTACATGAAAAAAAAAAAAAGCAATGAAGTGATTTTGATGTAGGTGGTTTTCTGACCCTTTTAAATGCAAGGGCCTAATAAAATATAAAGTATAGATTGGAAATATTCAAGTCAACAAGTCAAATTAGAACATTATTAGGAATGTCCTGGTCAGAGAAAATCAGACTGCCCAGCAGAAAATGTTTTGTGAGATATCAAGGACATAGATAATAAAACTTGATGACTGTTTTCTTGTAAGGCACACAAGTACATTGAAGGCAACTAAAAGTTGAATTCCCCATGGTTGGCTAATCCTTTCCTCCTATTTGTTTTTGATGTACGACTCTTCACTTATATTTCTTCTCTACCACTCATTCTCTCCTCCTTTTAAGGAAGGCTTACGTATTGATGCTTCTTCACGAGTGATGCTTTCACTACCATTTTATTTTTGGTGGGCCATTCCCTGTTGAAATACAAACATACCTGCACATATACATTAAAGATTCATAATCGATTCATTCCTAGGTTTAATAAATTTATATAATCCTTTTCTGTAGGCTATCTAGATGAAAAAGCTCCACGTGGTGTTGTAAGGACAACTAGAAAAACAGTAGAAGGAGATCTAGAGTTATTCTTGGTCGAGGTTGTCAAGGAAAGGGTGGAAATTATGCTAGCCCTCTGTATAAGATTCCAGTGTAGTTACCACCAGAAACTACAAGGGCCACTAAACATATTAAAAATATACCGACCTTCCTAACTAAGGAAAAACAAATAAGATGCTGTTATACCATTTTATAAAAAACAAAAAAATTTACCAGATAAGCATGAGTGAGCAGTATTGATAAATTTTCAGTGCTATCACAGAGTAGAGTGAAAAATGTTTATGTAAGTAAAGCCAGTGGGGATATAGACTATTAAAACCATTTTGGAAAGGAATCTGTTAGCATCTGTTAAAATTTACATACAGACATATCTGTAAAACAGCATCCCAGTTTTTAGGGATTGTTGATTAAAGATATAAAATCACCAATATGGACAAGTGTACAAATAAAGACATTTAATGGATTATTTTTATTGGTTCACAAACTGAAAGAATCTTGAGTGTCTATTGATAGACAAAGGGTTAAAAATTATGGTATGTATCTAAGAAGAAATATTAGTCAGCTATAAAAAAATGAGTTGGATCTATATGTATTGACCCAAAGGAATGTCCATGATATATTATGAAGTGCAAAGAGTAAGCTGCAGAGTTGTCGATATAGAACATTGTGATCTTTGTGATAAACAAGGTTTAGAAAGACATCTAACAAACTCTCATACTTTTCATGACCTCAGAATGGTAAGATTGAGATTATGTCTGTGTACGGTTTGTATTAGATTGGTGCAAAAGTAATTGCAGTTATTGCCGTTAAAAGTAATGACAAAACCACAATTATGTTTGCACCAACCTAATATTTTTATGCAACTATATATTGCTAATGTAATATTTTAAAATGTAACCAAGTATAGCAGAGAGGATGAGATTTGGTAAGAAAGGTGGCACCTACTGACAACGGGTTCAATACATTGTGTTACAGGTGACCCACATACTCATAATTAAGGCTCATCCTTGTATATCAAAAGCTGGCAATTTTTATTTTTTATTTTTGGCATGGATAATGTTTGAAGCCAAGAATTAGTGATATGTTATTGATCAATTTCTTGTAATATTTATTTTCCTTTAAAATTAAGGCTTACCTTACAAAAAATGAATTATTGCCAAACGTTTTGAAATTTTGAACAGAAATTCCAGGAAGCCTGAAGCATCTGGGTAATGTATGAGTCACAAGGAAGGAATCTATCACTATCTGGACAAAGCTTTTCTTAAAAACATAAGCAGGGCAATAGGTCATGGGCGGTCGATTACTTTATTTGTAATGACATAAGTAAATATTAACAGAACTGCGCTCTTCAGAATAATTGATGACTAGTTAAAAGGAACTTATACATTTCTTATGCAGAGTTTTAAGGAGTTGATTTTATCCTCTTTTATTCTTCTTTTACCACCTCTTTTAGAGATTTTCTGGGAAATAAAGAAAGTGAGTAGTTTCCTAACGAGAAGTTTCTTTTTACACCCAGGGAAGGGAGGAATACATGTTCTCAGCAATTCTCATTTTGATCATTTAATTTTATAATTGACTTAACACTTGGATCAAAAACCTTTCTCACAAAATCCATGTAATATAGATATATTAACATTAATTCTTCTTGACCATCATGTTACACCTTGTCACTCATTAATATGTTTCATTTACACATATTTATCAATCATCATATTTAGGGAAAGGAAATAGTAATAAAGAACCAAACAGATCAAGTTTCTGCCTCATGGAAATTGCTTCGTTTCAAAGTGATTATCAGACTGTTCTCTCCCTATATATCACGTGCCATTTCCATTCAGACCCAAGGAAGTGATCAGAATTTTTGCCCCCTTTTAATTGGCTATATTGTTTCCATTTAGCTGATATTTTAGACTTTATACTATATTGAGCACAGTTTGTAACTTGGAATTTTCTTGTATTTAACAATACCTCATTTAATGATTTTAACTGCCTATTTACTTTTTTTAAAAAAATTATATTTGACAGTGGTGTAAGTATTACATTGATATATTCACTCAGTCAAAAAATGATTGCTTCCTAAGTCAGGCACTATGCTAGGCGTTAGGATGATTATTCTAAGCAACAGTTATGGCCTACTGGGGGAGAACAGGTGATTAAATGCTGTGATACGCACAGGGCTGGCTTTCTGGGTGTGCAGTATATCTAGTTACACAGGGCCCTGCACTGAGAAGCACCTGTGTTGGTTTTAACGTTCTGTTGTTGCTGTTTGGACAATCTCAATAGTTTTATCTTTGAACTTGTGCTCTGTTGTGCATTGGAACAATTGAGGATGTGTGTGATTGTAGGAGATATACACAATATGCATATCTGCTGTCATTTTTTTGCCTCCTCATTGTCATATACCATTTGTTATGCCCCGTGCATGCAGAATGTGTTTTTCTCTTATGCGTGAGAGTTCAGCAAGACTCAAAGATAGTACAAGATTACTGTGCTATGTGTATGACTGAGTAAGTGCACTAAGAATCTTGCAAGGTATATTTTCTGTTGAAACCCGAACTTGCTTCAAACACAGAAACAAGGCAATGATGTCTTAAACACAGTGGTTAAGGAGCCCTATGATATCTTTTTTCTAATATTATTTCCCTATATTACCCAACCATTTGAATATGAGTACATAGAAGTGATGAGAAAGATAGGGCAATCCATAAGTTATTTTCCTGTCAGTTCTTCCTTACTCATCAGAACGATGAAGGTAGACAATGTAAGCAGAATTTGCGTTCATCAAAAAGTTTAATAAAAACAGTTGAGATAGTTTTGTGTTAGGTTTATATCATTCTAGTAAGAAAATATTACATATACACTAGCTATAAAATATGAAATGTGCAATTTCAGTGATTCTGCATATGTTAAATCCTATCATGTTTTCACTTAAAATTGACATTATAAAACATAAAAAGGAATAGTAAAATTCATGCTAATAATTAAGTATTTATAGATTTTTACAAGTTAGAATGACACTAAATACCAAATAAAGGCCGGGCGTGGTGGCTCACACCTGTAATCCCAGCACTTGGGGAGGCTAAGGCGGGCGGATCACGAGGTCAGGAGATCGAGACCATCCTGGCTAACACAGTGAAAGCCTGTCTCTACTAAAAATACAAAAAATTATCCGGGCGTAGTGGTGGGAGGCTGAGGCAGGAGAATGGCGTGAACCCGGGAGGCGGAGGTTGCACTGAGCCGAGATCGCGCCACTGCACTCCGGCCTGGGTGACAGAGCGAGACTCCGTCTCAAAAACAAAACAAAACAAAACAAAAAACAAAAAACCATGAGAAATCTAGAGAGACCATAGAAGAAAGGAAAAAGCCTTACATTTTAATGACATTAGCGGCAGTATTTTTCCTATTTTCTTGAATGAGGAGTTCCACATATTTTTTATTGGGCCTCACAAATAATGTAACTGGACTAGATCAAGGAAATACAGTTTTCACATTTTCCCGATGGCACTCAACCAGAAGCAGCAGAGCTGATACTGAAGTCTAGATGTGGATAATTCCAATGCTTTTAACCACTACAGTATACTGTATAAAAGCTTAGCTGTGCTATTATGATGATGGTAGGGATGTGGCAGAAAGAAGAGGGAGAGAAAAAAGTAGATTATAGATTATGAAGGAAGATACCGATTTGTCCCCTCTTCAAAACTCTGGTATAATGCTAACACTAGAAAAATGGCATTAGGGAATGTGATTATTGGCCTTCACTCTGACCACTTTCCCTGTGATTGCTGCAATTTGCCTTGTGGCAAGAGGAAGATCTTTGGATACGAAGACATTTATTATTTTTCGAACCATGTTTTACAGGCCATCAACTTGTCATTCTGTTTGTAAATAAATTGGATTCTGAAAGAGGATTAAGGTTTATACTCTGGATTAATCATCTGTTGATAATCCCCTTGTATAATGTATATTATTATTTCATAAAAAGTATACACTGAAAATAAATACATAAATATTTCAAAAGGGAACTTCAGGGTGCTTTGAAGACTTTAGTCCCTTCTTCAGACATTAAAGGGGTCCAATGTACAGATGCCCCTCATATGTACAGGTTTCACGTTTGCTGATATTTGAAATAAAGAGGAAAAAGATAAAAATAATACAACAATAAAAATAATGTGAAATATACAATATAACAACTTTTTACCCAGCATTTACATTGTATTAGGTATTTTAAGTAATCTAGAGATGATTTAAAGCATGCAGAAGGATACATATAGGTGCTATGCAAACACTGCACCATTTTACAGAAGGTCCTTGTGCATCTGAGGGTTTTGTTATCTATGGGGGTTGAGGGATGGAGACTGGGGACTGGTGAGGTTGTGGAGAAGTGTGTTTTGGAAACAATTTCCCAAGGATACTGAGGGACAACTGGTGGTGATATTCATTCACCACTCCTCTTTTGTCTATAGCATTAACAGAAAAGATGCATGGGTAGCACATCCATGGTGTGACATAATCAAGGTATGCAAGGTAACACATACATAAAATAGTATGTTAAATGCAGATTATGAAATCTGAAATTTTTAGGCAAAGCCAGAGAAGAAAAAGAATATTACTTCAAATGTGGCTTAAAGGAAAATTAGTTAGAAGCATATAGTGTACAGAAGTGGAATTAAATCAGAATAGAGTTTACATCTCATGTGTGTATTTAAAAAAAACCAATTTTTTTTTTTTTTTACTATCCCTGAATGATAGTACATAAAAGAACAATAGCTACGATACAAGCCTAGATACTCTTTAAGCATAAGGGATAACATGAATGTACAATTTCCAGATTATTAAAGTTGGGCAACTTTTCACAAGTTTTAATTGCATTTAACCATCTGAATAAGTTAATTACATGATGAAAAGTATGAAACACTGAAGACATAGGTGGGGTATTTTATATTACTTTGTTTCAGAAAGAACAAACAATAAAAATATATGTACTTACATACTTCTAGAGTGGCTGAAATCTGATATATCTATCAAATACATTTAAAAGCCAGAGTTTCATTTAAAAGTAACCACAATTTTTTTGAACAATAGTCCCAATACAGGTCTAGATACTCCTCCAGTATAAGGAATAACATGGATGAGTATAGAGTATCGAGGCCTGTATTGGGAACTCTTGTTCTTTTATGTACTATCATTCAGGGAGAGTTAAAAAAAACCCAAAAAACATTGTGGTTATTTTTAAATGAAACTTTGGTTTTTAAATGCATTTGATATATCAGATTTGTAGATTAGAGGGGAGCTAAAGATTAACAATGTCTCCCATATTGTTTTCTAAATATTACAGAGAAGTATGAACTTTTTGATAAAATAAATGGTTGAATTAGTAACTGCTTTAACTCTGCTTCCAAGAGCTTGATAATAAATATATGTCAAATGCAAGGACAGTGTACTGTGCCAAGGCTGCTGTTGCAGACACTAGTGTCATGCCACCAAGAAGATAAACATATGAGAGTTAAGACTGAAAGTGATCTCAACAAGCTGAAAGAATGGATTGAAATGAATGAGAAAATCCTACAGTGATAATTGTAAAGTCTTGTGGTTTGGTTCAAAATATTTTGTGTGTCAATGTAGGATAGAAAAAAATGTATTCCACATTGTTGTTGTACTTAGTGGCTTTCACTGAGTGTGAGTTTAATATTTGTCAACAGTGAGTTATCAAAGCCAAAAAAGACAATCTGGTCATAGCTTGCATTAATAGAAGTAGAAAACCTCAAACAAAGGAGGAATTATCCCAGGAAATCAGAAAACAGTAGGGCTGACTACACTAGTCAGATTACACCATAAAAATTATATTAAAAGGCAGATTAAATAAACATTTGAAGAAAATGGGAATATTTTATCTGTAGAAAGAAAGGTATTGGGGACACATGATAACTGCCTTTGCTTTTTAAAGGGATCATATATAACAGATGGGTAAAATTTATTCTTGGCAACTCAAGTAGATATATGACTTTTGAAAGGAAGTTATGGAGAGGCCGTGTGTGATCCAACAAGTTAATTGTAGCTCTTCCAGTAATGTCACTACTGCTGTCTATACCGTAAGGGAAAGAAATGATTGTATCAAAAGTATACCTGCACTTGTATGTTTATTTCAGCACTAGTCACAATAGCAAAGATATGGAATCAACCTGTGTCCATCAACAAATGTATAAAGAAAATGTGATATATATAATCAATATGATAGATATGGTATATATATCCCATAGAATATTACTCATCCATAAAAATAATGCAATCATGTCTTTTGCAGCAACATGGATGGAACTGGAAACCATTTTTCTAAGTCAAATAACTCAGAAACAGGAAGTCAAGTAACCCATGTTCTCACTTATAAGTGGGAGTTAAACAAAGGATACACATGAACATATACAGTGAAATAATAGACACTGAAGACTACAAAAGATGGGAGGGTTATGATGGGCTGAGGATTGCAAAATTACCCATTGGGTACAATGTTCACTGGTCGAGTGTTGGGTACACTAGAAGCCCAGACGTGGCCATTACAGAAAACATGTAAGTAAGAAATCTGCGCTTGTACCTCCTAAATCTATAGAAACAAAAAATAAAGCAGACTGGACACTTTTCCAAGCTATGAATTCACTTGCATTGAAAGTACATAAGATGCTGGAAATTCAATTTACCATTGTAAAAGATTCCTTTGCTGAGTGACAGGTTGGACTAGATAAGCTCTGTTTCCTTCCAAGATACAATATAAATCAAATTGAAATGGGAAATCAGACACCATGTGAATGATGATTACTGCTAATAAAGCAGTATCTTTGCCATAATAGAAGTTTTCTTAACTTACTATACCATAGGAATATTCCTTTTTGTCTGCAGTGGCAGCAGCCCACTGTTATTCATTTTCTACCATGTATTTTAACTTTGGAATAATTATTTGGAAAAACATTTTACTAAATTGAATTCACAATAAAAATTCTTCTGTTTGTAAAATAATGAAAACATAGGTATAGAAGTCATGATATTTAAACTGTTTTCTTCCCAGGTATCTGTATATGTTATCTCTCTTTATTTGTAGTTCTGACATTATTTTACAAAATAAATAATAAACCTTCAGCTTAATATTCAACAAGTCTGAAATATAACTAGTCATGGTTAACTGTGAAAATAATCATAAAGTAAATACTTTTTCCCACTTTTTTTCTTGATGGTTTGCCAGTGTTCTATAATATTGGACTCTGGGATAAATGCTAAAGCTGACTGGATTTGATCAAAGCTCTTTCTTGTCATTTCCATCTCTTAAAAGACTCACCAAACAGACATGGTCAAAGATGAGGCAGCCGGGTTTATCTATTCCAGCCTCTTGTACAGAAAATTGTATGCTTTAAAAGCCAAGAAGATACAGTATTAAACAAGAATATGATTCATCTTATTGTAAATGTAATTTTGATTTGTCCTATCCAATATGAGAAACTATAAATCACAGACATATTCAGTGAAATCAAACCAAATTATAAGGTAAACTTTAATTTTAAACAGAGATGTTAAATTCATTCTCTTCCTAGAGCTCATACACCAGCTCTAGGCAGATAGATATTTGAGTGTCAGCATTAATCCAGCAACAAAAAAGCAAAGCAAGGCAAACAAACAAAAAACAACAAGTAAAAGTTCATGAAGTGGAGTTTACCCTGTCCTATACTTGTTGTTTCATAATTGTAAACCACAGTAATGTGTGTGCCTACATGTGATTATCAAGTTTTATTTTTCTCAGATGATGAGTTACAAGAAATATCTATGAAAGGTAGTTAACTCTTTCCAACAGAGGCAGGCTATCAGGGCAGCAAGTAGAAAGCTTTTGGCCTGAGGCCTACTGTTACTGGTAAACGACAATTTCTCGCACTGCCACTACAATTTAAATTAAGTAGAAGGCAGGTTTATAAACTCACATTATGACCCAAACTTTATGTTCCTTTTATATCTCCTGGGTTCTGATCACATTGAAAGTTTCTCTGTCTGAAGCAATTTAATACAAACATTCCTTTGGCAGACTATAAAATGTGATTTTTCATCAACCTTTTATAGGTTTGTTGAGTGCATATTGTACGCCCAGCTGGAAAAGGGGTTGGGGTGGGGGAAGAAGAACTGATGACAATGTAAACATTGCAACTTAGGAGTTGTACTCCCATAAAATAGATTTGTACATGAAAAATAATCAAAGATCTTCCTAGCGCATTTGTGTGTGTGTGTGTGTGTGTGTGTGTGTAGATGACAGATGAACAAAATTTTGGCTGAACATCTTAGTCTGTGAACAAGCAGCACTAACAAGCTCAACAATTAGAAATTTTCTAGCCCTCAAAGTCATCTTCGATTCTCTCTCCTTTCCAGCCCCCACAAACTGTTTCTTTCTGAAAGTGGAAAATCTCTCTTTTGCCTGTGAGTCTAATTCTAAGCCATAACCCCTAAACGTGTAAGTAGAATGAAGAACAAGAGAATATTAAGGTTTCTACCTTGTAATTTTATTATAATAGGTAAGCTAAAAATAATGCCAGGTGTTTTAAGAGCATTGTACTCTTAAAAAATACTGGGAAAAATCCAGTATGGAAAAAAAATATGGTGGGCACAGGTGCAAGATTTGAGCAGGGAAAACTGGACTAAAAAGAAATGTATGGGTTCTATATTTGCTGTGTAAAAATCCACAAATATACATAATGATGAAACCCTTGGAAATCTAAGGCACTTAATGTAATGGCTATTTGGTTTTGGAGTAGTCATTTGATAATACTACCATCAGTTACAACTTTTAAAATGACATGTTTCAAATAATTCTAGCTCTGCAGAGAGAATGAAATTGCCAGCCAATTCAATTTTCTCTCAGCAATTATTTCCTTTCTCAAAGATCAGAATGTAAGGGGACAGATTGTTTTACATACGTGATGAAGATAGTGAATTGCTTGGAAACTAAAATTAGGAGGCAATGGCAACAATTATGGTGATGGGGCATCCATTTGAATCTCAGTGCTTGGAATATTTTTTTAAGTGGGGAATCAGTTACTATAGAAAAAATCGTTAAAAAAAATAAGCCATTTATTCCATCACAAAACAAAACAAAAAACCAAAAAACGGTAATTAGGACTGGTGATAGATGTATCAACTAAGTTCATTGTGGTAATCATTTCACAGTATCTATGTATACCAAATCATCATATAATATACATTAAACTTACACAAGTTTACTTCTCAATTATACCTCAATAAATCTGGGGAAAATAGACATTTAATATTGAAGGAAATGAAATCAACTAAGTTGGTGACATTAGACATATCCGTACAATGAGGGATTGTGTGTATGCCTATGTGTGTATATATACACACATATAAACAATGGAATATTATTCAGCCTTTAAAAAGAAAGAGATCCTGTTAATTTTTGAAAACATAGCTAAAGCTGGAGAACATTATGTTAGGTCAAATAAGCCAGACATACAAAGACAGATACTGCATGATATCACTTATATGTGGAATCTAAAAAGTTAAACTCAGAAACAGAGAGTGGAATGATGGTTGCCAGGGGAGGGGGAGGTAGGGAGATGTTGCTCAAAGAGTACAAACCTTTAGTTATAAGATAAATGTGTTCTGAAGGCCTAATGTACAGCATGATGACTATAGTAAATAGTAATATATATTTAAAATGTCCTAAAAGAGTAGATCTTAAGTATTCTTACCACACACAAATGGTAAATAGGTGAAATGGATATATTAATTAGCTTGATTGTGGCAATCATTTTACAATGCATATGTGTATCAAAACATCATATTGTACACCTTGAATATATACAATTTTTATTCATCAATTATACCTTAATAAACCTGAAAAAAGGCGACATTTAATATTGAAGCAAAGAAAACCAATTAAGTTGATGAAAAACTTAGTAACAGGTGAACAATGTGTCCATTACCCAGGGCAAGAGAAGGTAGACTGATGAAGTGCAGATAAACTGAGCTCTGTTCTGAATTTGGCCTGCTAAATATATTCATAATCTCTGCATTCCATTTGTGTTCCATTGTGGCCACATTATCACTAATGGCCTTTCTACACTTTATTGGTATTGCATGTGTTCATAACCCCACTCCGTGATACTGGACCAAATCCCAAGGATATTAAGAAAGTAGATTGATGGGGAGACCCTTGAAAGATGGCTCTTAGTGGACTGCCCCTGCTGTGGAATCATTCAGGACTGGGTAGTGGTCCCTAAATGTTGCTAATATGTCATCATTGCTTGGGTATTTGTAAATTTCAGCTGTACATAATTTTTTAAAAATGTATTTTTCATTTCCCTTAAGTAAAATAATATCTCATACCTTTTTGTTTTCTCAAGTTTCTGAAAGAAGAAAATATGTGGGAAAAAGTAATAGGGGTAACTAAAATGAAAATCTCTGTGTCTGAGTTTAAAGAGCATTTTCCCATGAGCATTTAAGATATTCTGTAGTACTGTGACTTTAAAAATCCATGTTATTGCACTCTAACTTTGTAAGTCTATGATTTACTTAAGCCCCTTTCCTTAGTTCACCAAATATTTTTCTTTTGGTATCTTATTCCATACATTTTCAATGAAAATTTACAGGCTGGTAGCTACATACTGAAAATAAATCCTGATTTTTCAACTATATCACACATGTACTCTGAGTTCCCTTTTAACAAGAAATGCTTGAGTTTTCACTTTTTTTTTTAACTGAGAAATTATCCAAATGCTACTGAGTCCAAGGTAATTAGCCTTTGCTTTTCCCAGAAAAAAAAAAACTGTGATGAAAAATTATAATTTCTCTGATAACGGTTCTCCTAAAGCTACTTTTCTACAGTGCTCCCAGCTGATGATGTGTTTCATGATGGAAAAACACGAATTGTTGCAATTCCATAAAATAATTAAGTTGAGAAGTATCCACAATACTCAAAATTGATTTATAAGAAAATGTCTATTTTTTTAATCTTCATGTTATACCAGAAGGAAATATGTTAGCACTGGAACTCAATTTGGAAACAAAATGAAAAAGCAAAATAAAATTGAAAAATAACAGCGAATAGATTTTTTTTTCTTTTCTCCCAGTATACATGTTTGTAAAAAGTACTGCTGGAGGAACTGTGTACAGGTAATTTCAAAATATTTTCCAGAAGGAGAGAGATTCTTCGGCCTTCCAGGTTGATACAACTACTTTTAGTTTTATGGGTTAAAAAATAGTAGGCGTTCAAATTAACAAAAGATACAGGCTTAATGTATAGACATTGCTTCTTGAGATTTAATCAGTTTTGGAACTATCTAATGCCTTGTATGAGATTGTTATTGCAGTGAAATGGCAGATATTAAAATCATATTCACTGTAGTAGGCAGAAGATAAATTATCTTTAAAAAAAAAAAAAGGTCCCTCATAAGGAGGACAACTACAGGTCTGTCACAGAATTTTAAAAACATGGAACATACAGCATAGTGTTCGACATTCACCCTTATCTCAACCATACTGATGGCCAATTGGCCAGTACTCAAGCCAACATTTTAAAGCGTCCAATAGGATTATAATTCACATAGTGTAAGGTAATGGCTTAATTTTATTGGTGGGGCTATTCCTGTTAACATGGTCCATTTTCTTTGATAGGATACCTAAAACCTAAAAGGAAGAAGAAAATCAAACTAAGAAGAGGATTTAGAGAGGGATTCTCAGATAAAAGTGACTTTTCTAAGAGATGAGTAGGGTATTATATAATTGCTTCCTAGATATGTTTCCTTTTTCATATTTATGGTATTTGTTAATTGAGTACTTTTAAAAATGTTTTTCATGATAATTAGAATAATGTTTTATTCTGGCAACAGAAGAAATATAAATTATAGAAAATTTAGAATGGACAAAAGCTTAGAGATGAACATCAATGACAGTTAATATTTTGTAATTTATAATAAAAATAAATTTAGATTTAGGTTGCTTTATTTGAGGCACTGTGTTAAACACCTTAAAAGCTGTGCTATGTTTCTTAGAAATGTTTTTAGGCTGATACTGTTTTTAATACCAAGATATAAAACTTAATATTTTGGAATGAATATAGATTTTTTTCCTCAGTGCCTGTCAATTTGTACACATATATAAGCACACTCAAATTTCTTTCAACATGATTGTTAAAAATTGTTTAAAAAGTATAACACAATGTACTCTTTATGTTGTTTAGTAACTTTCCAAAACTTAAATTTTTTGTAAACATTTTCATGTTATTACATACTTTAATGGCATTAATTTTTAGTGTTTGAGTGGCCTTCTTTTGACCGCTATAATTTCTTTAACCCCTACTATTAGATACTTAATATTTCCCTGTGATAAATAAAATAATTATATAATTGTATTTGAATTCTTAAATGCTTATATACATTTCAAAATTAAACTCTCCACTTTCTATGCTAAGAAACACTTTAAATTACATGGGTGTATTACTTGTTCTTTGAAATATTGAAAAACAAATTTGCCTGATATTTTTGACTCTAGCTCTTTCTATCAGAAGTTTCTTTTGATTAACTTACAGATTGTTTTCCTATCTTTTGGACTATTTGACCATGCTTTTGAGTCCATTTAAAAATACATGTATTTTATTTATTTTTTAAAGTTTATTACCCCCAATTATCCAGTAAAACATACATTTTTAAACCTTTTTATTTGTTCCCTTTGTTATTTACAATTTTGTGAGCTTTAGCAATGAATTTATTAGGTTTGGCAAAGTTATATTTATTATATTGAAGTTTTGGGAAAAAACCTCCAGTTCTTTAATTCCTTTAGCAATTTTATTGTATTTTTGATTTTTAGTTACTGTGGAAAAATGTGAAAAGTAGTTATTGATTGATACAGTAACCAGTGGAGTCTGTTTACTGTTTATAGTAACAGAGGGCAAATGTTAATAGTTGGTGTGACCAATGATGTTTGTCACAAGAGATGTTTCTAATCAGAATCATCACCAAAGTCTCTCTTGAGAGAAAGAGAGGGCTGTGCCTGGAGCACTTGACTCATTTGCCCTATTTTTCAGGGGAATAGAATCAACTTTCATGATATAATTAATATCCTTGAGAAGAAGAAACATTAGGTTGTTGTTCTATTACCATACTTTTTACCGAGAATTTTAATAACTTCTAAATAGAAAATCTGATGGGGCCTTAGCTAATTCTAAATTTAGCTTAGCTAATTAATTAATTAACTTAATCATCAAGTATTTTTTGAGTGTCTTCTATGTACTAAGTATTGAGGTATTTGTTAGAAATATTAAAGAATATGTAATCTTTGCTTTCAAGAAGCTTATAGTCCAATGGAGGTGTCAGGCATAGATGTTTACAATGCAATGTGATAAAAGATACAATTAGAATATATACAAAATGCTATGGAAGCACAAAATATGTTCCACTTTTTAGATAAGTCAGAGGAGTTTTCAGAAGTAGTGATACTTATATTAGGTGGGAGTCTTTCACAAGGTGTATGTTTGAAAGTGATGCTTAAGAAATGGGCAAACCTACAGAGACCCCAAAATCTGGTCACGTATACAGGCTGTACTGGGGGATGCAGTAAAATTTACGCTTGGAACTGCATGCAATAGGCCAGATTCTAACATTTGGAATTCATCACCCTGGGTAAAGTCAGGACAGAAGAGGCCTAGTCATTAACAGTAGCTTTAGATCCGTGTCTAGAATGATGAGTCTATGGTCCGGAGCTTTGTCTGTCTTGTTCGTTATCACATCCCCAGTAGATAAAGAGTTTCTGGCATATATTATGCCTGTAATACATAAACGTTGATGGAATGAATGACATTCAACTTCAATGAAGGACAATCATCTAAAGACAAAATTTCACATTTTGTGAGAGAGCACTTTGCAGCATCTGATGATATGTTTCAATGTTTCGATAGATACACTGAGAGGATATGACCTCCCCTGATTTTAGAATAATTCCCGTAAATTTAATTATATTCACAATCCACATTATATAATAATTATTCTTTTCTCAAGTGAATCAATCAAAGGCTTTGGAGAATTCATTATTAGTATGACCTTATAAAAAGCTTTTAAAATATTGACAAATATGTCAAGATTTACATGAATTAATAAGTGACATATAATGTTCCCACTGAACAGATAAATAGAAAAGTATTAATGAAAATCTTAGGAGTCAATGTTAATGACAACAAAAAATACAATTTTATGTATGGGGTTGCTAATTTTCCTTGTGGGTTCTGGAATCCCAAATAACTACAAAACCAAAGTGCCCATCTTTATCTTGCATATCCATTCCCCTGCTTGTATGAGAAAGTTTTTTTAAAGAAAGATAATTAAATAAATTTATAGCAGAGACTTTTTTAGGTAATGAAACTTTAGCAAATATATATAGTTCAGTTCCCTTCACTGATGATGCAATAAGAGAGTAAGGTACTTCAGAATGAGGTTTATGTTGGGACTAAAAAGTTTTAAAAAGCGTGAACTTGGGTGCAGCACACCAACATGGCACATGTATACATATGTAACTAACCTGCATGTTGTGCACATGTACCCTAAAATGTAAAGTATAATAATAAAAACGTGAACTTTCAAATGAATCACGAAAACAGGGAGGAGGCTATAGTTTTGGAATATATGTATATTTTTATAACCAAATTCTTTGAAAAATAATGCAGAACATAGGCTAAATATAATCATGTTTATTTAACTATTGAATTATGAAGGTATTCTTATTCCTTGATCCATGTTGTACAAGTGAAAATATATCAAGTGCCTCAGCATATTTTTATGTTTTGTATGAGACAAGGAGTTAAAAGGAGAAACAGAGGTGACATGAAAGAAATGGAATGGCCTGAGACAAAGACCAGTTTGTTTAGTTTAATTAGGTGGTGCAGAGAGTTATTTTAAGTTTAACAAGGAGTTATGGAGGTTATCCATATCCTTAATCTTCACTTCCTTAACAAAACCACACACATTTATAGCTTATAAATTATGTTTTCTCTCAGATATATTATAAAATGCCTTTTTAACCCTAAGGAAAAAAAGTAGGGTAATATATGTTTTAAATAAAATAAAAATTTATCATTAGGCTTTCAGGTTAGTAATTCAGGAGACTATGAAAAAAATACGTAGCTGTGGTTTATATGAGCAAACCAATCTGCTTCCTGAATGGATATGCAACTGTTCAAACTGTAGCTCACTGTATTAAATAATGTTTGGAAAAGATCCTGTGGTTATTTGCAAACCATGTTTAGATTTAAACTTAATATTTTGAGCCCAAGAGAAGGGGATCACCATAAACTCATCTCATCTGTCAAATAGATAATACACAAGAGGATTCTGGTAGTATAGCAGTAAGGATTTGGGAACTGGCTGCCAAAGGTGATAAGACCTAAAGCAGATTTGGGGAAATTAAATATTGTTTAATTTAACATTTAAAGTCATTAGTGGAGTAAAGTCATCACAGATAGGCTATAAAAGTAGAGAGAGAAGATTCTAAATACTTTATATGGTTTGTTGTAGGTCATTTGTGAGAGAAGCCTGTACTACATTTTTGTGTGCGGTACTACAAATTTGCAAATAGCAATGCCAGTACATATGGGATTTGTGCCTGCTGTTTTGACTTTAAAACCTCCCAATTAAGATAACTGATTAAATAAAAGTATAATATCTCAAGCACATCTGTACCAGTGACTTTAGTCATTCCCAGATGAGAATATATATGGTAACTAGAAGTAATTTTAAACCTGAAGTAAGAAATTTTAACCAAAATCTAATGAATGCTGATTAAATATATAATCAGATGCAAGTGTAAAATGTAGTAAGTCATGATACTTTTTCATACAAATATATCCGGCATTTACACAAACCCACAGGTAAAGGCACTGAAATGTTTTCATTCTGAGCTGTTTAAATCTTACAGCTAGGAATTGCCACAAGGAATAGGCTAATCTGGTGTCCTGGCTGTCTTAAACGACAGACAGTTGCCAATATTCTTATTATATTTCTCCTGGGATAAAGACTCAAGTATCAACCTATTCACTGCTTTACCATTCTTATGGCTACAAAGAACTTATTTTCAAATTATACTTATCCTAAATTTGTTATCCACTTTAAAAAGTGAATATATACATTTTCAATGAGTGTCTCTACAGAATTGTTTCAAAGACATAGAGAATAAATATACTGAAAGAACAAAAATGAAATTAAAAACACAAAAACAAAAACCCTTCACTCTGGAATTTTAGGGCCAAAATAGATCTCTTGATTTATATACACTGGATTTAAGTACATTAATAAAAATTTTATGTATAACAATATTTAATAGAAAAAAAGTAGCCTGATTGGTAATGATAGCTAATATTTACAAAAACAATACTCCAGGCACTGCTTTAAGCTCCTTGGATAAACTAACTCATTTCACCCTAAGAAAATCCGAGGAAGAAGATGATAATATTATACTTTGTAATGATGAAGCCATTGTGACACAGAGCTTTAAGTTTCTCAAGTCACTACATACAGTAAGCAGTGGAGCCAAGTTTCTAATCCAGCCCCTCTGAATTCAGATCTGTTTTGCCCACCCTAATGTACCACTTACAGCACACCAATCTCAAGGGATTTTGGAGGATTCAATGATCTTATCCCTTTTAAGTTCAGAGGAAAAAGACTTGTATAATAAATGATTGATAAATGTTTCTTTTTAAGATAGTGATAATGATGTGATGATTAGAGTTTGTAACCTCTTGTGGATTCAATTTTTGGGTAGTGTAACTTACAAGTGAAACCTAGAGATTTCAAAAGTAAATATTTGGCAGCATTTGGCGATAATTTTTGATTTAGTGTTTTCTTCCATCACTGTGTAAAAGAGTCTCCCATTTGTCAATGAGTCAGCGTTTATGGAGCATCTATATTATATATAAAGTATAGTTACAAAGAGTGTTTAATGCTTTGTCTTCGAGAAGCTTCTATTTGACAAGGTAAGTCAAAATATTCTACTCACATAGAAGATTAAACATTTTAAGATCAACATAAAACAATTGCAAACTAATTTAGTGCCAGCTGTATATATATAATAATAATTCACATTTGTATTGCTTACCAGGGGCCATATATATGGAATTCACATCTTCATGATGTTTTAGTCTCTAAAATACTCTCATATTCATAATTTTACTTGATCTCCAACCATCTTTATTTTTAACTGCTTCTAGACACCTCTACCTGTAAATTCCATGTTCTACTTATCCTCAGCCTTTCCAAAATCAAGCAGATTACTTCTCTGCTGAAACTCAGCACTTTTTCTATCTTCTTAACTGGAAAATGATGGGTTGATGGTACTTTTCTATCACTTCATAAAGTTTATTTCATTTTCTGGAAGACAGATGTCATATTTGAGATATCTCCATATCCCCATACCTAGTAAACTTCGTGGTTCACAGTATATGCTCAGTAAATATTTATGAAATAGATACATCCCAATTCTGTAGAAGAAGAAACTGAGGCTTAGAGAAATTAACCAGTGTGTTTTAACAAAGTGATGTGAAAGTGTGAATGGGGAAAGTAAGGAGAAGAGCAGAATGTCAGGTTTATTATGCAAATGTATCGGAAACATACACGAGGCAACATCTAACATATTTGCAATTGCTGCCATACTTTCTTCTTTATGTTTAGCCAAAATGCCCACCAGATAGGTATGCCAACCTGCCAGAGTCCTTATGGCAATCACCTACCACAATGATGTTTTCAAGGTATTAGAGAAATAAAAGTACAGGTAACTTTTTTTTTCTACTACGTTGAGATTTCTGTTCTAAATGAAAACAGAAATAATCAAGTAACCTGTTTTCAAATATTTACGCACAGCTCTACTCAAAAACACTGTTGGATTGTAGATTACAAGAACCACAAAAGGAACACCTTAGTAAATTTCGAGTAAAGCAACATAATTTACTTTGGCATTGACCCTGCACAACTTTATAGAGAAATGTCAAATGACTGTTTTGCTAAAAGCAGAGCAAGAAAGTTTTTCTTGAAACCCTTTGCTTAGCTTTACTCCCAAATGGGAATGTGAATTAAAGTGTTAAGAGTTTCTATAACTGGGTTTAATCCCTCACTAGAGCCTTTTAGACTGGACCTTTAACAAGGGATCTATTAATTCCTCTGAAAGGGATAGAGTTCATCCATCCCTGGGATGTATACAAAACAGAAGCCAGGGTATAAAACTTACCTTAGTACTCTATTCACACTTTGATGGAAGAAGATATATTTATAGGTAACAAAGTCTTTCTTAACCAAAAGTGAATCTGATGTCTTTAGTGTTCAAAGTTTCTGGGTGTTTTGGAAGCTACCATTGACTCCTCAGAATGCCCACAAAATCTCTTTAAATAACTTTCAGCTTCAGGCCCATAATCTGCAACTTGGCCTTTTTGAGCTGTTACACCAGGTGATGTACACTGACCTTTGCGATCCAAAGAAATAAAAAGTAGCTTGAACTTTATCCCATGCATATGGGAACCTTGTACCATTCCTAAAATCTCTGGGGGTTCTGGTGCAGGCAGTTGACTCATATTTCTCTCTTGTCTCATCTGGTGTGATTCCCTTTATATGCTGAAATATTGAAGATACAGCTAAGCCAGTCATTGAATGCATTCTATGCCATTTTCTCATTCTTTAGCCGAAACAATGAATTCAGTTCTTCTGAAAATATTATTCACACAAGAAATTTGTGTATCTTGCACACAAAGGCTTAAAGTGATAAAATTTACAGCATAGCATCATATAACATTGAAATAAATACTGAAAATTTGATATTATCTTTCACAAAGCTCCTTTAGTCTTGCTGCCAATGACATTATGGACACTATGTCTCTCTTTCTTACAGTCCCTCTGTGATGGTTAATTTCATGTGTCAACTTCGCTAGGCTATGGTGCCTAGCTGTTTGGTGAAAGCCTAGCCCAGATGGTACTGTGAAGGTATTTAGTAAATGTGATTAATAGTTACAGTGAGTTGACCTTAAGTAAAGGAGGTTATCCTGGATCACGTGAGTGGGACTTGTTCAACCAGTTGAACGTCATAAGGATAGAAACTGAGGTTTCCAGGAGAAGAAGAAATTCTGCCTCAAGACCATGACATGAAAACCATGCCTAAGTTTCCAGTCTACTAGTTGACCCTACATTTTGGATGTACCAGCCCTCACAACCACACTCCTTAAAATAAATCTCTCTGTCTTTAGGCTACATATGTGCATATATATGATATATTTGTATACCAGTCCGTTCTCACACTGCTATAAAGACATACCCGAGACTGGGTAACTTAAAAAGAAAAGAGGCTGAATTGGCTCACAGTTCTGCACTGCTAGGGAGGCCTCAGGAAACTTACAATCATGGCACAAGGGGAAGAGGCATATCTTACATGGTGGCAGTGAGAGAGAGCAAGAGCAGGAAAAACTGCCTTATAAAATGATTAGATCTCATGAGAACTCAGTCACTATCTTGAACAGCATGGGGAAAAAAATATCCCCATGACCCAGTCACCTCCCACCTGGTCCTCCCTTGACATGGGGGGATTATTGGGATTATAATCAGAGGTGAGATTTGTGTGTGGACACAGAGCCAAATCATATCTATATCTATATATAATGTGTATATACACACACACATCCTATTTGTGTGTTAGTTCTCTGTGGAACCCCAACAAATACAACTTGCTGTGAATAACTTCTCCCCATAACTCAGTTTTTCTTATTTTTCACTGTAGTGTAAAATAGCTTTCTAATTTCTAATTTGCTCTTTGCTTACTCTTGCATATCCAAAAACTCATTATAGTTTTCAGCTTGCCAATGGAACATTAACTCCAGGACCCAAACGGTTTAGTGACATAGAATAACTGGTAGAGACTTTGATATTTCACTTTTCTCTTTGTGCTTCAACAGTCTCTGTGACCTCTTTGTAGGGAGCTCTGTTGAGCTTGTTCATCTGTGACTCGAATTATGCCATCTCCCTCAAAAGGTAAATGTATCAACAGTTAATTTTGAATTTAATAATACTTACCTTTATTATCTAAAGAGCTTCTTATATTAAAATTTTTATAAACATCTTAGCCTAATATCTTATCTGCCTCTAATCCTGAGTCCTAATATTTCACCTTTTCAAAAGCAAGATTTGTCATAACTTAGGAAAGTCATATAGCAAAAGGAGTATATATTTGGGGATCAGTTTGACAGCCATTAAACTGTAATTTTGTTATTTGCTATCTTGGCAAAGTTACTTAACCTCTCTGTATGTGTATTTCTGCCTAAGCTAAATGAGAACAATAATGCTGGATTTACAGATTTTTTTAGGAGCATTGAGTAAAATAACATATATAAAATATTTTGCCTACTTTCTAATACTAAGTAATCTAAATAGATTTTACTTTTTTGTTTTCTTAAGAATAGATTGTGGTATTCTAGAGTTGTAGAAGAAAGAAATTTTCGTTCTTCAACACAATTTTGAGCCACTTTTTGGAAAATCTTTTACATATGCCAAGTAAACAGAATAGTAAAATGAAACCCTGTATTCATCACATAGCTTCAACAATCACCAACAATCTTTCATCTTGTGTTTTTTTCTACTTCCCTCTATTCATTTCCCACAGACTGATGATGATGATGATGATGATGATGAAAGTGATGGTGATTTAGGTAAAATTTACATTCATTGAGATGCACAAATGTTAACTGTATAATTTTAAACTCATATAATCCACATCCCTTTTATGATATAGAGCATTTTCCAGAGTTTCTTCCAGTCTCTTCCTAGTCAATCTCCACTACTTACCTCCTACATATGCAGCCTGGTAACCACTCTTCTCTATTCTCATTCTTTTAAAATTTTTACTTAGATTACTTTTGCATGTTCTAGAATTTCATTAATGAATATTCATGTGCCTGTCATTTTGTGGACATATTGTTTTTTCTTCACCAAATAAGAGTAGAATGTTGGGTCAAAGGATAAGTAAAAGTCCAACACTAAAATACTACTGAAACATTTTTCAAAATGGTTGTAACATTTTACATTCCCAGCAGCAATATATGAGAATTATGATTGCTCCATATCCTTGCCAGTGTTTGAGGTTTTCAAACATTTTAATTTTAGACATTGTGGTGAGTGTTTTGTGGTATGTTATTTGGTTTTAATTTGAATTTTCCTAATAATGATTGGTCTTGAGAGCTATATTGTGCATATTGGCCATTCATAAATCTTTCTTCAAATAGTGTCAGTTCAAATATTTTGCATATTTTTCCAATTTGTTTATTGTAAATTACACATAACATAAAATTGACCATGTCAACCATTTTTAAGTGTATAGTTCAGTGGCACTAAAAACATTCATAATGTTGTATAGTCATCTCCACCATTCATTTACATAACTCTTGTCATCTTGACAAGCTAAAAGCCTGTGCCCATTAAATGATAACCCCTACTCTCCCCTACTTCTAGTCCTTGGCAACCACCATTCTATTTTCTGTCTTAATGATTTTGATTACTTTAAATACCTCACGAAAGTGAAATCATACAGTAATCGTCCTTTTGTAACTGACTTATTTCGTTTAGCATAATGTACCCAAGTTTCACTCAGGTTGTAGCACGTCAGAATTTATTTTATCTTTTTGTTGTAGTAATATATAATGTTCTTCTTAATCCCTTGTAATCTTTTTGATTTAAATTCTATTTTTTCTGTTACTAGTACAACCATGCCTGCTTTCTTTTGGTTATAATTTGCATGGGTTATATTTTTCTATCCTTTCACTTTAATCTATTTGTGTCTTCAAATCTAAAGTGAGTCTCGTGTAGACAGCATATTATATCATGTTTTTTATATTTTTTAATACATACTGCCAATCTTTTTTTTTTTTTTTTTTTCCTTAAGATGGTGAGATGGAGTCTTGCTCTGTTACCCAGGCTGGAGTGCAGTGGTGTGATCTCAGCTCACTGCAACCTCCGCCTCCCAGGTTCAAGCAATTCTCCTGTCTCAGCCTCCCAGGTAGCTGGGATTACAGGTGCCTGCCACCATACCCAGCTAATTTTTGTATTCTTAGTAGAAGTGGCATTTTGCCATGTTGGCCAGGCTGGTCTTGAGTTCCTGACCTTAGGTGATCCACCTGCCAGCCTCCCAAAGTGCTGGGTTTACAGGCATGAGCCACTGCGCCTGGCCAAATCTTTGTCTTTTGAATGGAGAATTTAATCCATGTACATTTAAAGTAGTTACTGACAAAAGGGGAGTTCTTTGATTTCTCCATTTGTCTTCTATATAACATACATTTTTGTCCTTAATTTTTTGTATTACTATCTTTTTTTTTGTTTAGTTAATTTTTTGTAGTGAAACGTTTAAATTCTTATTTCCTTTCATGTGTATTCTTCTGTAGCTATTTACTTTGTGGTTACCATGGGGATTACACTTGAAATACTCAAGTTCTAACACTGTAATTTGAATTTTTACTAGACAAACTTCAATAACATAGAAAAACTACGCTCCTTTAATAGTTCTGTCCCTACCTATTTCAGTTGCTGATGTCCAAAAATCACATGTTTATATATTGTATACCAAAAAACATATACCAATAATTGTTTTAAATGCATTACTCTTTTAAATTATGTAGAACACAAAATGTAGAGTTACAAACCAAAGTTAAATACTAACGTTTAGACTATTAATTATTTTTTTAAAATGTGTGTTTCTTAAATAATGTATACAAAATAGAGTTACAAACCATTGTGTCAAGCTTTTATAATTGCCCCCATGCTGACATGTATTGACATCTTTATTTCTTCCTATAGCTTCAGATTACTCTATAGTGTCCTTTTATTTTATCTTTCAGGACTGCCTTGAACATTCCTTTCAGAAAAGGGCTTGTGACAATTAACTTCCTCAGCTTCTGTTGATCTGGGAATGTCATAATTTCTCCCTCAATTTTGAAGGACAGTTTTGTTGGATATTAAATTTTTGGTTAACTTTTTTTTTCTTTTTTTGCATTGTGATTATATTGGCCCACCGCTTTCTGACCTCCAGAATTTCTGGTGAGAAATCTGTCATCTTATTAAAAGTCCCTTGTATGTGAGGAGATGCTTGTCTCTGGATGCTTTCAAGAGTTTCTCTTTGTTTTTGGTTTTTTAAAGTTTAATTACAACGTGTCTTGATAGGAGTTTCTTTGAGTTCATCTTACTTAGAGTTTGCTGAGCTTCTTGAATGTTTATATTCATATCTTTCAACAAATTTGGGAATTTTTCAGACATTATTTCTTCAGATATTCTCCTTGCTTTATTTGCTGTCTTTTCTTCTGGGATTCCCATAATGTATTATATATTGGAACCTCTGATAAGTCCCTTATGCTCTGTTCACTTTTCTTAATTCTTTTCCTTCCTGTTCCTGAGACTTGATCATTTCCATTGTCATATTTTCAAGTTTGCTGATTCTTTTGCCTGCTCAAATCTACCTTTGAATCTCCCTAGTAAATTTTTAATCTTAGTTATTGTATTGTTCAGGTCCAGAATTTTTTGGTTCCTTTTTAAGTTTTCTATCACTTTATTGATATTTCAACTTTGTTCATGTCTGTTTTCTTAATTTTCTCCATATCTTCCTTTAGTTTTTTTATCACTGTTAAGACAGTTGTTTTAAAGTATTTGTCTAATATATCTGCCATCAGTCTTTTTCAGAAACAGTTTCTGCTGATATTATTTTTTTGAATGGGCCATAGTTTACTGTTATTTTGTATGTCGTGCAATTTTTGGTTAAAAATTAGACATTTAAATCTAATAATTTGGTAACTCTGGATGTCAGATTATTTCCTTAATCCAAGGTTGCTCTTTTTTGTTTATCGTTTTTGCTTTTTTGATTTTTATGACAACTTCTGTGCCCAAGATGAGCCTGAGGTATACTGTTAAGGTCTTCTCAGGTGTTTAATGAGCCTGAACTTTTTACTTGAGCATGTGAGGTCACTGTCTAGTTTTCCCCATATATACAGTTTCTTTTGGACATCCTAGTCTGTAATATCTGGCTGCCAAAGAGGGAAATAGAGAAAAATGAGAGGACTGAGACAGAGAATGTTGCAGTAGCCCTTTAAATTCCCCTGGAAGTCACTTCAGCTGAAAGGGGGAAGGGCTTGCAACAATGAGGAAGGTGCAACAAAAATGGTGTCCCAACTTTTTGTCTGGACCTCTGTGATCAGAAGCACCAATCAGTGATCAGAGCACAGTTCTCTGACACCTGGAAGACAGTGATTTTTTTTTCTTCCACCCTGGCTCCCACAAGCTGTGTCTAAGCTGCTCTTGGAACATGTGCACCGCTGCCTGCCATGGGCTGAGAGAAGTGGAATGGGTAGCTGCTACTATGATAAAAGTTGAAATTGGCCAAAATATACCACAATTTCATATCCCAGCCTTCCTTTGTAAGTTGCAAGCCTTTAATAGACCTCAGAGTTTCAAAAGAGTCACATCAAACAGATTCTTTCAGCACAATTGTTGCCTATGTAAACAGGTGGATTCCTGGTGCTTCCTGCTCTGCCATCTTTCCACAATCCTTCTCTCCTTTGACTTAAAAAAAAAAAAAAGTATTGTTGGTCATTTTCTTACTGGATTATAATATTTATATAGTCTCAACCTAAGTCCAGTCAGATATATATATTGTCAATAAATTCTTTGTCACTTATTTCCATAATGAGTTTTCGGATTCACAAAATAATGTAATTTTGATGCAATCTAATTTATCAACTTCTTTTTTTTATTATTATACTTTAAGTTCTAGGGTTCATGGTCACAACGTGCAGGTTTGTTACATATGTATACATGTGCCATGTTGCTGTGCTGTACCCATTAACTCGTCATGTCATTTACATTAGGTATATCTCCTAATGCTATCCCTCCCCCCTCCCCGCAACCCACGACAGGCCCCGGTGTGTGATGTTCCCCTCAACTTCTTTCTCTTTATGATCACTGGTTTTTGTATTTTATGAAATATTTGTCTACCCTCAGGTTGTGAATAAATTAGCCAGTTTTTTTAATAAAAGCTTTTTGGTTTTATATTTTATATTTAGGTTATAATACATCTCAATAGTTTATGTGTGTTATCAGAGATAGGTGTAGATGTTCATTTTTTAATCATATGAATATCCAATTGTAGTAGCTTCATTTATTGAAAAAAAATTCTTCCCCTAATGGCTTCGCATTTTAAAAATCGATAAACTATTCATAAATCAGAAAAGTTTTGATTGTCTATTATTCCATTGATGTTTTCATGTTTGCATACTGTCCAACCTACACCACACTGCCTTAATTACTGTAACTTTTAGAAAGTCATTTAGTCAGTGATTAGCTTTTTAGTGCTTTTAATAGCAAATTAATCCCAAATTTAGCAATTTAAAGCAACAGCTATAATTATGTTACAGTTCTATAGGTTAGAACTATAGGCACTGCATGGCTGGGTTCTCTGCTCACATTCACACAGATTGAAATCAAGGTGTCAGATATCTGAAATTTTATCTTTAGTTCAGGGTCCTCTTCCAAGTTCATTCAGATTGTTAGCAGAATTCAGTTTCTTGTAATTGTAAGACTAAGATCCCCATTTTCTTGCTGGTTATCAGTTGGGTACCGACCACTCTTACCATATAGAGGCCACCCACATTCCTTGCCATATGGTCCTTCCATTTTCAAAACCAGTAATGAAAATTTCCCCCGTGTTGAATTTCTCTCATGCTTCAAATCTCTGATTTTCTGTATATTTTATTGTAGACTCTGATTTAGAGAAATCATGTGTTTAGGTCAAGACCACCCACATGATCTCCCTTTTTTAACATAAACTGTACCATATTCTGTACATTAATCACTTCCATCATATTCACAGCCTCAGGGTATATACATTGTGGAATGAGTTCTTGGAGCCCATTTTAGAATTCTGCCTACCACAGTTAGGTAGTAAAAGTTCTGCAGCTTTCTCTCCTTTTTTGAGATTATTTTGGCTATTCTATGAACCTTTACATTTTCAGAAATATTTTAAAAACAACTTGTCATTTTCTGTTTAAAAAAAACTGATGGGCTGATGTTGTTGCATTTTTTTAATCTGTTGATCGATTTGGAAAGAATTTATTTTTTAAGGATATTGAGTCTTCCAGTACATAAACTTTGCATATCAATCTCTTAACAATATTTTTAACTTTTCAGTGTAGGAGTGTTAAATGACTTGTGTAAAATTTATTCCTAAATATTTCATTTTTGATGCTACTATAAAATTCATTTTTGGTTGCTTGCTGCTAGTGTGTAAAAATAGTTGATTTCTGTATATTGAAGAAATACACAGAATTTCTTCAAAAAATGATATATTTGGAGAGCTTGCAACCATATTTATTATTTATAGAAGCAATATTTAGTTCCTCAAGATTTGTATGTAAACAATCATGTTGCCTGTGAACAGATGCAAATGAATATTTTTCCTTCAAATTTGATTATTTTATGCTTTATTGCACTGGCTACAACATACAATCATCTGGAATTAAAAAAATAAAGTTTTCTGCCTTATTACATATTTTGGGAGAAAATATTCAGTCATCACTATTAGTACAATGTTAGATGTAGGTTGTTTATAGTTATTCTTATATCAGATTGAGGGAACTTCATTTTGTATCTAATTTGATGAAAAATGTTTTAAAAATCATGAATGCATTTTGAATTATATGTTTTCTGCAGTTATTGAGATTATTACTGTGTTGTATTTTATCTTTTATTCTGTTAATGTGGTATATTGCATTGTTTGATGTTTTGAACATTAAATTAGTCTTTCATTCTGGAGATAAATTACAGATGGCCCTAATGCAGTATAATTTTTATATGTTATTGGATTCAATTCACTAATACTTTGTTAAAAATTTTTATGCCTATGTCCATGAGAGATATTGGTCTGTAATTTTCTTTTTGCGATAACCGGTAGGTTTTGGTATCAGTAATATCCTAGCCTCATATTATGAAATTATAATTATTTCCTTTTACTCTATTTTCTAAAAGAGTTTCTTTCTGAACTGTTTGATAGAATCAACCAGTTAGCCCACCCGGTCCTGGTATTTTTTGGGAGAAGGAGCAGGTATTCTTTTTAAATAACGAATTTAATTTCTTTTGCAGATATAGTGCTATTATTTTTAATTTAATCTTGTACCATATTTTTACATTGTATTTTCAAGTAATTTGTCCATTCAGTTTCAGAGGCCATATTTATTGACCTATCGTGGTTCCAAATTTTTTTTTATGATCCTTACACTATAGGATTTGTAATATTTCTCTTTTTATTGCTGATATTAGTGATTCATTTTTTCTATTACTTGATCATGCTTTCTAGTAGTTTGTCAATCTTATTAAGTTTTTAAATGCACTCCTAGGAGAAAGTGTTAAAAACTTCAAATATGAATATTATTTCACTAATATTCCATATATATCTGGAAGCTCTGTTATGTAAGCATATATATAATTATCTCTTCATGGTATAGTAAGAATTATTAAGAACGGTCCTTTTTTCTGGTAACATTCCTTTTCTTGAAAACTATTTTATTATTGAAATAACATTCAATTTTTTATGCTTATTCTTTGCATGGTTTATCTTTTTTTCTCCTCTTACTCTTAACCTATTTGTATCTTTACATTTTAAGTGCTTTTTTAATACAACAAATAGGTCTTTCATTTTTTATCCAGTTTAACAACCTTTTTTTTTATCAAGACTGAAACATTTTTAAAAATTAGAGTGTTTCATAATAGACATTTCCTATTTAATGTAATTACCAATATGACTGTATTAAGGTATGAGATTTGCTTTTTATTCCCCCCTTATGTCATGAGTTTTTGTTTCTCTGCTCCTCCTTTCTTTATTTTAGGTTAATCTATTTTTTGTATTGAATTTGGATTTTTAATTGCCTTTTAGCTCTCTATATATTTTTGTATTATTTTTAATATTTCTCTGGGGATTAAAATATGCCTTTTTAAAATCACAATCAACTTAAAAGTTACTATTATACTTCTTCCTATAAAATTGAGGAAACTTGCAACTTTATATAGTTCTATTCTCCCATTTCTTTTTATCATTATTACCATGTCATGCCCCATCAGTCTGAAAATATTTTTTTCTTCTGCTGAAGTTTGTGGCCTTATGGTTTCTTTTGACAAGTAATTGTCATTTGTATCACTGTTGCCCTATATTTAATGTGGTTGTTTTACTTTTGCTGCTTTCAAGCTCATGAGTTTATCTTTGTACTTCAGCAGTCGGACTATGATTTATTGAGATGGGATTTTCTGTCTTTCTTTTTTTTTTTTTTTTTGATATGGAGTCTTCCCTCTGTCGCCCAGGCTGGAGTGCAGTGGCGTGCTCTCGGCTCACTGCAAGCTCCGCCTCTGGGGTTCAGGCCATTCTCTTGCCTCAGCCTCCTGAGTAGTTGGGACTACAGGCACCCGCCACCACACCCAGCTAACTTTTTGTGTTTTTAGTAGAGATGGGATTTCACTGTGTTAGCCAGGATGGCCTTGATCTCCTGACCTCATGATCCCAAACCTTGGCCTCCCAAAGTGCTGGAATTACAGGCGTGAGCCACCGCTCCCGGCCAGGATTTTCTTTTTATTTAACTTGCTTGGGGTTTTTTGAGCTTTTGGGTATGTTGATGCTTTTCAAAATGTGGGAGTTTTTAAAATCCTCTTTTTTCTGTTACAGTTTTCTCTTTTCTTTCTAAGGACTCTATTTACACTGATATTAGATAGCCAGATATTGTCCCACAAGTCCCAAATTCTGTTCATTTTCCTTTAACCTTTTTGAATCTTTATTCTTCAGACTAGATCATTGCTCCTGATTTGTTTTCAAATTCAGTGACTCTCTTCTTATATTTCTAATCTGTTAAGCCCATAGAGTAATTTTAAACATTTCAGATATTGTACTTTTTAATTCTAGGATTTCTAATTTTTCTTTTTTTTTTTTGGTTTCAATTTTTCTGCTGCAATTTCCCATCATTCATTATGTGCAATTTCTCTCTGAATTTGTGGACGTCTTTATTGCAGATGCTTTAAAATCTTTGCTAATTACAATATGTAGGTCTTCACAGAGAGGTTTTTTAGACTGTTTTTCAGAGGGTATATGGATAATATTTTTCTTTCTTAAAATTTGCATGTCTTATGAGTTTTAACTGTATTCTGGACATCACGAATAAATCATTGTAGAGCCTCTTGATTCTGTTACGTTTCTCTGAAGAATGACTCGTAGTTAGCTTGACTGGACTCAGCCTCTATATCTTTCTCCTCTGCGGTCTGTAGCAATCTACATTTATGTTCATGTATTGCAGTTTTCAACTGTTTTTAATTTTTCATGCTGTTGCGGTCTTTGACTTGAATATATATTGTTGTTATCTGGCAAATATTTCTGTTGATTTTATATGCAGGTATTGAGGCTCTTCAGCAGCTACTTTCCTTCCTGGATTTCCCCACACTTTCCGAATGGTCTGCCACTAAAGCCTCTCTCCTCTTACTATTTAATTTTCCAAGGATACAGTATTCTGCCCTGGAGTCAACTGAAGATTGAGGTTGACCTTAGATAAAGACTGCAAACTTTCACATCTTACCGGTTTCTGATTATCTTTCAATAGTAGAATTGACTCTAGATTCTAAATGTTTTTGGTAAGTCTCCAGTGCCATATAATATTTTTAAATACTTTGTTCAGATTTTTTAAATAATTTGGAGGACTGGTCTGACTAACCTGTTTAAACACAACTTGAAGCTGGAAACTAAATTAAGTGATTTTGTAAGTAATTTTGCAAAATAACCTCAGAGAGCAATTATTTGATTGCCATTTTACATGTAAAAAACCCTAAGACATAAAACTATTGTAGTAAGTTATTTTAACAGTACTATACTGGGTAATTCAAAGAGTGCAAGCTTGCACTGAAAAACTTGAATTCAGAGCACAGGGCTGGAAAAAGAGGGTGACCAACTAGGAGCACTGCTGTCTCATAGTTGAAGTGCACACTGCCTGCAGTCCCTTAGTGCCTCCATTCTGTCAAATAAGTGGCCAAGCCTGCAAAATGTGCTGTAGTTTCATTTGAATGTAGCTATATCTTGTTTTGGTTAAAACATTCACAAAATCTCTCATGAAAGAAATTGTGATGTCTGTGAACTCCCAGCACCTGGGATAAGTACTTGCAGGATGAGAAAGGAAGCTGATCTCAAGAAACTGGACTGCAGCTAGAAAGATGTCAGTAAAACACTCATTGAACCAACATTTATGAATATTACATGTATGGCAACGAGAATATGTTAGGGGCTGGGAATAAAGAAACAGATACACCCTCCAATTATTTACAGTTTAGTGAGGAAAGGCAGACACATAAATAGATTACTACATGGTGTGATAAATGCTATCTGGAAATGCTAGCTGGGTGCTATATGTCCACAGAGGATAGATACCTAACCTAGACTGTAAGGTTAATAAAATATTTGAGGCAATATCTAAGCTATGTCTTGAAGTATACCCTAGGTGATAACATAGTGAAGGAGTATTTCAGAGTGTGGAAGGATCCTATAGGAAGGTTTAGAAGTGTGAAGCCAAATAGCATATTTGAAGAACTAAAGGAATTTCTGCATAGTAAATGATAGAGAAGGAAGGGGTAGTGATAAGATAAGACAGCAAAGACTTTAGAAGGCCTTTCATGGCATGCTAAGGAGTGTGAACTTTTCTTAAAGACTCTGGAGATTTATCAAAGTGACTTGATCAGGTTTGACTTTTATAAAGATCACTCTGCTTGCTGAGTAAAGCATAGATTGGAAGGTGAAAACATTTCAGAGAAGGAGTTTGATTTATAGGTGTTTTTAGTAACTCGAGCAAGAAATGATGGGGCCTGGGTCTAAGGAAGTGGTGATGGGACTGGATATGAGATAGATTTTAGAGGCGTAGCATACAAATCTTAAAAATGTAGAAGTTTAGGGAAAGGGAAGAGACACAAAGGATTTAAATAAAGCTTTGAGATAATTTAAATTAACTATATTATTCAACCTAAGCTTTAAATTTGAATTGCCTTTCACATAAAAAATTGGATCTCTTCAATTTTCTTTACCCATAGCTGCCACACTCTAACAATATCTAAGAATTTACTTGTGTTCTTAATGTTAAAACTGGGTGATCTGGGAATCATATACATATATACATAATACACATGTGTATGTGTGTGTGTATAGTGTGGTAGATTTGGGTGGGAGTTTCAACCTAGAATCCAGTTGCAATTTTATAAGCAATGATATCTGCAAACAATTTCAAGAGGTACAAAGCAAATACACAAATTGGATAATTAAACACCAAATAGCATTCCCAAGGAAAAATTAGCAAATACCATTTTGTTGATCCTTTGTACAGCAGACTCAATGGAATGAGTAAATAAATGGAAGTAAGAAGAAATGAATCTAGTCCCAGCTTTGCCAGAGCCAATCTGTATAATATTATGCAGGTGACAATAATTCATAGAACACAGTTCCTCCATTCTTAATGAGATTAGACTTGATGATTTTTTAAAGACTAACTCATGATTTAAAACTTCAGTAAGGGTTTCCTGAATAAATGAATTTACTGGTCCTACCATCATCCTTAATACTAGAAGAGGGGCAACTATTTCTGGCATTGAAATGTAGGAAAATCAATATTATATGTCATTAAATCAAAATATTTTACGTAATTATATGTGGAAAAAATGTAGAAAAAACCCTTAGTTTTCATAGCTTAACTTGAGCTATAGAACAACCTTTTATACCCATTAATCTGTCTATTCTTTAGCCTTCATTTAGAATTCTTTTACAAAGTAATTTGAAACACTCAATTTTAAGTATAAAGATCTCGCATTTTTGACTTTAAACAATAACAGTCATAGGCACTTGAGGCTTATAAATTAGAAACATATGTCAAATGACAACAAAATGTAGATCAAAAATGCACTCATTAAATGGTATAAGTAATACTACATATGACCCCTTGCACAATTTTATAAGGAGAAAAGCAATAATATAATAAAATATAGAGTACTGTATTTAGGTAATTTTATTAGTTTTCAAATTCTGAAATCTTAGTCCTATGTCCATGTTCATAGCCATAGGATTAAATAAAATGCAAACATATGTACTGTATCTATGACACAAAGAGATTATTGACCATAATTCACATTAAAACAAGACAACAATAATTAGACATTCACTAGGAAAAACTTACAAAAGCCAAACATCCAACTGATTGAATGGCAGTGGGCTTTTAATTTAAAAACTATGATTTTGAACCCTAGATAATTTTTTTACTACTTTAGACAACCTTAGAGAAATCATTTCATCTTTCTGGACCTTATTCCCATCTGTAAAATGAGGATTACAATATCTATCACCAAAGTTTGTTGTAAAGATTTAATTAAATCATTTACATAAATATGTTGGATTATATAAAAGACTATTCATTGCAATTAACAGAAAACATACTTTTTGGTTTAAAAACTGAAATTATAACTGTAAATAACTGGAAAGTATAAGAGGATGAAATGATTCAGGTGCATTCAAACATTCAACCTATATATAATCAATAATCTATCTTTAATGTCATTCTTCTAACTTTTTTCTGTTTTGGCTTCATTTGCTGTCCAGTTTACCTATATGAAGTAGCAGAGAGAGAGAAAGAGCCGCAAACACCCCTGAGCTTAAAGCTTTTTTTTTTTAATCACTATTTTAAAGAAAACAAATATGTTCCCTAGTAATTTCAGTCAATTCTTGGGGCTAACTTGTCTGAGCTAGGGCCAGGTAAAAGGTTACTGTCTCATGTGATTGAACAGTTAAACCTATGTGCTACAAACGAGTGAAGGTGGTTTTTTTAGTAATGATAATAGGTTTTGCAGACTTTCTATAGAGCTTATATTAATAAAGGATCTCAGCTGCTATGCTTTGAAACCCATTGCTGAATTTGTTCCAAGGCTACACCTCTCACAGGCGCTTCCAGTAAGCGACTGAGTGTGGTGGAGATACCAAGACAAACCCATTTCTAGGAGGGAAATAACTCCTGTGTTGGCCCACAATAGCTTAAGAAGGTCTATATAGCTTTGTTGAATCGGTCACTATATAGCAAAATATGACACTTCTACCCAACATTTGCTCCCTCCTAACTTCACTCTGTGTTCAGACTTACATAGCAACCTAATGACTTGCTCAGTCGTTCCTGGCTCCCTTCCTATTTCCTTTCACACATAGATTTTCCCTGATAAAATCCTTGCACATTTAACTCTGTTTTGGCATCTACTTCTTGGAGTACCTAAACTAATATACGTAGTTATAGAATGGAAAAAAGTGAGGTTCCATTTTATACTAAGGTTTTTTATGGTCTGGGAAGGCAAAAACAATGGATGTCCTCTACAAGGATCTTTTAATCTATGAAACAGTCAATGATAGAGTATTTAATTTTGAGAGTTTTCCTCTAGTCATGTGAGCATAACCTAGGCTAAACTTACAACCAGCAGTGTGTGGAAGTTAGGATTTAAAATATTACATTTCACATAAGTACATAATTACTGAATTACTGTATAGTGTAATAATTTTAACTAATATTTAAGAATATTTTTGTTCCATCCTTGAATAACTCTAAATGAATCTAATGGTTTTGTAAAAATACTCAGCTATCACTGAGCACAGTGGTTCTCAAACCAGAGTACAAAAGAACTACCTGAGAGTTTTCCAACATATAAATCTTTATCTAGATCTACTGAGTCAAATTTTTCCGAAACAGCCTTTCCATAAGTACTTTCAAAATAATCTCCCATGCAACTCCAGTACATAATTCTGTCTAAAATTTTCTAGTCAAATGAGATATTTATATTCTACGTGAAGAAACTAAGAGCTCAAGAATTTTAAAATGACTAGTCCAAAACAATGTATCTACAAAGTGATTAAATTAGAAGTACAAACATTTTACCTCCTGACTCTACATCCATTGTTCTTTCCTATTTCAAATCATGAACATGGCCCTTGATTCATGTGTCATCTTAGGTTCCTCTTACCTCCTATACACTCTACCTTCCTACATCCCTGATCTGCAATCTATTTTGCATCTTCTATAAATCTGTCTCCCCTTAGAGCCTTCGAAACTGCTTTTTTGTTTGTTTTTTGTTTGTTTTTTGTTTATGGAACACAATTGATCACTGTCTTTTTACAAAATAAATACATGAACTTCATGTCACTGAACCTCCTAAACTCCAGCTAATTTTATTTTTGCCAAAAAGGTTTGTCCTAACTACACGAATTTTTTATGAGTGAAAGCATTTTACCTCTAAAGAGCTTTGTCTTATCTCCCAGCTCTCCCTACCTTGCCTTGTTCCCTTCTCAGAAAATTAAAACTCTATCAGATGCTTGTCAATGACAGAGGATGCATTACAAGGCTCCTAAAGTAAAAAGCCACACCTATCTAAGAGTTGGGTATATATGTACACATAAAATTTGCTGTACTGTGTGCATTATCCTTTTTTTCTCTTTGTCTTCTGATTATTTTCCTTCTTCTCAAAGACTGAGGTGGAATGACTGACCTGTATCAATGCTACTCAAAAGTATGGTGTCTGCATAGCGTTAGTACTCCCTGGGGAATTGTTAGAAACACAGAACTTTGAGTCCCATCCCTGACTTACTAAATCTAAATCTCTAAGGTTAGGAGCCAGGAATCTGTGTTTAATCAAATATCAGATGATTCTTATGTGCACTGAAGTTTGAGAAGCATTGGTCTGGAGCGTGGTAAATAAAAACATTTGTTAAAGGTGATAAAATTTCATTCTTGTTATAAATTGGCAAAGACTTTAGCTGGATTATATCTGTGTCTTAGGACTTTGTGGAAGGCAGAACTTAAGGGCAATGGACTCGGATATTTGGTGAAAGAAATCTCTAAGCAGCAAAATATTGAAGGAGCTGTATGGCTTCTCTTAACTGCTTATAGTAAAATGCAAGAAGAGAACAATTTAAAGTTGGAATTTATCATTAAAAGGGAAGCAGAACATAAAAATTTGGGAAATTCTCAGTCTAGCCATGTAAAGAATTTAAAAAGCATGTTTAGGAGTGAGAACCAAGGGTGTGGGTGTGCTCAAGAGACCCTTTGATAAGATTAGTAGAGATAGAAGGACCAAGGTGTTATTCATCAAGACAATGGGAGAATGACCCACAGACATTTCACAGATTTTAGAAGCTGCCACACCAATTACAGGCCCAGAGTGCCAGGGCCTGGAAGGCAGAATGGTTTCCGGGGAGGTTCCAAGGACACCCATGGGACCTGGGGGCTCATTGCCTGGGGCTGTCTCAAGTCTATTCTCCCCAAATTCTGGTACAGCACTCCCCAGCCACACCAGCTGAGGCTCAAGTGGGCTCAGGTATGGCTTGGGCCACAGCTCTGAAGGACATAAGCAGTGAGCCTTGCTGGTTTGTCCATATGGTGCTAATTCTGCAGGCTTGCAGAATGAATGATCTGTAGGGGCATGGCTACCTTTACCTAGATTTCAGAGGGTATCGCAGACAGCCTTAGGGCAGGCAGTGACTTGCTGCAGGAGCAGAGCTGCTGCAGAGAGCCACAAGGACAATGTCTAACAGGGAAGGGGGCAGAGAAGCCCCCAAGATTCCAGACCTGTAGGGCCACCAGCATGTGACACTAGGCTTGGAGAGCTGCAAGCACTCAGCACTAACCTATGAGAGCTGCTGTGTGTGTTGCACCCAGCAGAGCCATGGGGACAAGGCTGCCTAGGCCACTGGGGACCCAACCTATGCTCCACTGTGTCTGGAAGGTGGGACATGGAGTCATTGATTATTCTCAAGCCCAAGATTTAATGTTGTTTCTCCTGTTTCATTTTTAGACTTACTTAGGACCTGTTACTTCTTCTTTCCTATTGCTGTCTTTCTAAATGGTCCTGTCTTTCCTGTGCTGGTCCCATTTTTGTATTTTGGAAGTGCATGACATTGATTTCACTGGTTCACAATTGGAGAGCAACTTACCTCAGAATGAACTGTACCTTGGGTGTCACCCATATCTAATTTAGATGTCCGGGTAGAGCATCTTGAGTGCATGCTGGAGCAAGTTAAGACTTTGGGGGCTATTGGGACAGAACAAGTATATCTTTGCAAATGAGAAAGACAGGAATTTTATGAGGCAGAATGCTATGGTTTTAAATGTGTCCTCTCTCTAACTCAGGTGTTGGAACTTCATGGCCAAAGTAATGGTATTAAAAGGTGGGGCTTTTAAGAGGTGATTAGGTCATGAGGGCTTCTCTCCTCAAAAATGGGGTCCCCTTATCAAAGAGCTTGACAGAGGGAATTTATACCTTTTGCCCTTCTGCCTTCTACCATGTGAGTACACAGCATTCCCCCTGTCTGAAGGAGGATGCAATATTCAAGATACTGTCTCAGAAAAAAGACTAGACCTTCACCAAAGGATCTGCCAGTGCCTTTGTCTTGGACTACCCAGCCTCAGAACTGTGACAAAAAAAATTTCTGTTTCTAATAAATTACCTGGTCTGTGGCATTTTGTTATAGCAGCACAAATGGACCAAGACATGGAACATGTAAAAAGGTTTTAAGAAAATGGAGCCATTAGCTGAGTGTTTTTGGACATGTTGTTTAACATTCCTGAGCTCTGTTTAACCATTTCTAACAAGGTATTTACAAAACGTGTCTCAGCCTGTTGTTTTAAGATTTAAGATTAAGCTTTCAGCTTATGTATTTCAAGCTCATTCCTCCCTGAATATACTGAAACAACTGAAAGTACCCATACATTTTTAAACACTGTTGAAAAACAGAGAAGGTCATAATCAATTGACAAGATATTTTCAAACATTTCTGTAAGAAATAAGGAGGTGGGATCGGACTGAAGAAATGATCTATGGTATTTTATTCACCTTATGCAAACAATGGGGTTTACCTGTAGAGTAATGTATTAAGATTTCACCACCAACCAATGAAAAATTTTAAAGTAACACCAAGAGAAAGAGTAACTTGGAATAAAAGGAGGCAGGCCTTCTGGAAAACTCACATGCCGTCGTTTTCTACTTCTCTCATAATTTTATGAAGCAGATTTCCAAAAACAGAAAACTTCTCACATATTTTCTCAGCAAGATTTTAGAAGGCATTTTATTTATAAAAATAAATTGAACATTTATTTTTCAATACCAAAATAGGCTTTTCAGATTAAAAAATATTTTAAATAAAAATGTGTTTGTAAATTAAAAATAAAGAACTTAGTGAAAACAATCAACTAGAACTGAATACTTAGGACAAGTGAATCAATGAATTAGATGAGCTCAATAATTCTCCCAGAACTGAAGGAAAATTATAATAAAAAATGGAGATGACAACAAACAAAAATCAAAGACATGGAAGACCAATTCATATATCCCAAGAATATATAATGAGTTCGCTAATGATGATACAATAGTGCATATAGAAGAGAAACATTATCAATATAATGACAACACATAATAAAATAATAACAAAGACAACTTTCTTTAGGTGTGCATCCTTTAGGAGAACCATTAACAATCAGCAAAAAGAGACCTACACTTAAGCATATCCTGGTAAAATAAAGAACTGAGAATAATAACGGACATAAAATCGAAGTTGTCTAAAGAAAATTTAGAAGATGTAGAGTAGGTGAGAAATGGAGTTAAAACATTTGAAAAGGTATTTAAAATCTCTTCCCTTTAATAATGTTATGTGTGTATCTGTGTGAAGAGAGGTGCTGATGCTGAGTGGTTTTGTAAAGTTTCTAGTGGCTCTTGTTCCTGTCAAAGATTTTGCTCACAAGGTGCCTAAAATCTTGGTCCAACCCAAAGTTGACCAATCTGCAAATTTGCTCAGCAACCTTACATTATCTTAGTTTGATTTTTAGCTGAGTTATTAGAAGCATAATGGAGAGTGAAAGACTCCATAAGACCGTCATTTTTCTACTCACCTATGGCTAACTCCCTCATTTAACAATTATCTCTTAAGGGCACTATGTTGATTGGAAAGTTTTTCTATACTTTAAGAAGTGAGGAACACTAAGGATTTTCTATAAACATGTCCAAGTATGAACTATCATCTCACTTTTCTGCCTTTCAAGAGGGAAGGGGAGACCTACCTGGTCTATGCCCTGTTAATTTCCTTTCTCTGTCTTGTGCATGACCTCAGATACTCTTCTTGTTATTGGTGAGATTACCTCATTCCTTTTCTTTTAATTTGGGTGGTGCAAACTTTTCAGTTTGTGACCTTTGAAACTTTTCTTTTTTTCTTTGGCAGTAAGCCTCAATAGTCTTAACAACAGTTGATATCTCATTGTTGTTTTGATTTGCATTTCTCTAATGAGCAGTGATGCTGAGCTTTTTTTCATGTTTGTTGGCTGCATGTATGTCTCCTTTTGATAAGTGTCTGTTCATGTCCTTTATCTACTTTTTAATGGGGTTGTTTGTTTTTTTCTTGTAAATTTGCGTAAGTTTCTTGTATTAGATCTTTTTCAGATGGATAGATTGCCAACATTCTCTCCCATTCTATAGGTTGTCTGTTTGCTCTGAAACACAATGAAATACTATCTCACACCAGTCAGAATAGCAATTATTAAAAAATTAAGAGAAAACAGATGCTGGCAAGGTTGGGGAGAAATGCTTTTACACTGTTGGTGAGAATGTAAATTAGTTCAGCCATTTTGGGAGACAGCGTGGCGATTCCTCAAAGATTTAGAACCAGAAATACCATTTGACCCAGGAATCCCATTACTGGATATATACACAAAGGAATATAAATCATTCTATTATAAAGATACATGCATGCATATGTTCATTGCAGCACTATTCATAGTAGCGAAGACATGGAATTAACCCAAATGCCCATCAATGATAGACTGGATAAAGAAAATGTGGTACACATACACCATGGAATATTATGCAGCCATAAAAGGGAATGAGATCATGTCCTTCGCAGGGACATGGATGAAGCTGGGAGCCATTATTCTCAGCAAACTCAGCAAACATCCTCAGCAAACACAGGAACAGAAAACCAAACACTGCATGTTCTCACTTATAAGTTGGAGCTGAAAAATGAGAACACATGGACACAGGGAGGGTAACAATACACAGTGGGACCTGCTGGGGGAGGGTGGGGAGGTGGAGAGCATCAGGAAAGATAGCTAATGCATGCTGAGCTTCATACCTAGATAATGGGTTGACAGGTGCAGCAAACCACCATGGCACAAGTTTACCTATGTAACAAACCTGCAATCCTGCACATGTACCCCAGAACTTAAAATAAAACAAACAGTTGAGGAAAAAGTTTTTCAGGAAATAAAATATATATAAAAATTAAATTTTTTCAAAATGTTATTTCCATTACTTATTCTAAAGAAGATAAAACAATTTTTTAACATCACCATCAGCTTAAAAAGCATCATGAAGTGTCATTTACTAATAGATTGAAAGAGAAAAAAACACATTATTTTAATATGAGAAAGAGTATGCAGTAATATTCAGTATATAATATATATTCTGAATAAATAACCATTTTCCACTGGTAAAACCTTAGAAACACTACCACAAGATTAAAATTAGAAAAATATACCCATTATAAAAGCAACCCTCTAAAGTTGTTATGAAGTTGTTCAAAAATGTTAAGTTAGTAAGATTAGTCAATAAGTTATCTAGTTAAAAAAGCAAATATGCAAAATCAATAGGTATCCCTTATTGAGACAATTATTACTAGCTAGAACTTACAAAAGAAAAACAGATCACTTTCTATAGAAACAGCAATTATTTTACATCTAGAATTAACTCTAGTCAGAAATGTAAAAACTCTATGATAAATCTTTAAAACTTTACTGGAGCCATAAAGGAAGTCTTGAACTAATGAGATACCAATGTGTACTATGTTTTAAGAAATTACTCCGTATTTTAACTCTAAGAGATAGAAATGAAGAAAAGAAGATAAGCAGCTCACATTTGCTAATGCAAATCAGGAAGAGAAGACTTCTTAAAAGAAATGAGCCTTGAATTGAGAATTGAAAAATATGAATTTCCCAAGTATAGAAGGCAGAAGGAATATCAGAAAGAAAAGATAGCTTATATAAGGCTAAGTTATCTCAAAGAGCACTATGTGTTCAAAGAATAACAATTAGCCGTGGGTGGAACATAGAGTAGCTGGAAGAGAAATGTGGGAACTAAGAATCTGGTATTTATCTTTGTTGGGGAGAAAAGAATATGCAAGCCATGCCATGAAAATACAACATCATTCAATTTTCCACATATTTTGGTTAATTTTTAGGTATTAGCTCACTCTTAAAGAATTAGCATATAACATGTTCTAGAATGTTGAAGTATGTATTAAAAATTAAAATTACACATATTTCTACCATTCTCCAATGGGGATTAGGCTGCTTCTAAATGAAGAAAGAAAATGGTATTCTGTGTTAAGGATGGAATTACCAGAAAACTCAGTGAAAATCTCTTCTCCTAAAGGGGTAGGTTAGAACTTCCAGCGTTTTGCATTTCCTTAGATTGGATATTATGGGAAGTGGAACAGCAGATCTACTCTATTCTCTGAGGCACATAGAGTCAAAGAAAAGAAACAACTCATGGCATAGCATAAAGTGCTGGATATACTTGAATTCCATGTATATGCAAACCAAAAACATAGAAAGTTAATGAGAAAAAAGGCAGAGAATAATGATGTGATGTATGCTGTGTAGCAACTGGGATGAAAGCCAACAAAGGGTTCTAGTGAAATTATAGAAATTTTGGTTTTAAAAAGAAATATATTAAATCTTTATACAAATCTGTATGCATATTTGATTATACATCTTCATCTGTTTACCTTTTCTATGTGACATTTGCTTTTTCTGACTTAATAAGGATAAATACAAATATTTAATAAAAACTAAAAATATTTTAATATTTTTTGCAACAAATTTAAGGACACATAGGAAAGATTTATATGAATCCTTCTCATTAATATGTTGTCAGACATATTAATACTACTGAAGTTTGCTTTGACCTATTTTCAGGCGTTTCGAGTTTAGTTTATTATACTAAGTTTCTGTTCTCTACAAAGCAATTTCTACAGAATTCATGTTATAAAAATATTAAGTCTCAATAACTGAAGAATTATTTATATTCTAAAGGAATTTGCTATTTACCTAACACTGTCTCTTATTATGTTACTAACTATAAAGGAGGTAGAACTTTTAAAATGAATTTTCCTTCATACACAAAGCAAACATTTTTAAATTAACTTTATGAGAGGCTTAATGCTTAATACTATTTTAACAAGTTAACAGTGTCTTATTTCTCAGGTGTAATTCTGGAAAGCTTTGACTTTAGCAATGAATTCAACATTTTGTTATTGAGACATAATGCCAAATATTATCATGTAAAATATTTTATAAATCCCCACTGGAGAATGGTAGAAATATGTATAATTTTAATTATTACATACATCAACATTCTAGAACATGTTTATATGCTAATTCTTTAATAGTTAGCTAATACCTAAAAATTAAACAAAATATGTGGAAAACTGAACAATATTGTATTTTCATGGCATTTATGATTTGCATACTCTTTTCTCCCCAGCAAAGATAAATACAAGATTCTTCCCACATTTCTGTTCCAGTTACTCTGTTTCATCCATGGCCAATTAATTGTTATTCCTCGAACACATAGTGCTTTTTGAGATAGCTTTGCTTTATATAAGCTGTTTCTTCTCTCTGATATTCCTTCTACCTCCTATACTTGGGAAACTCATATTTTTCAATTCTCAATTCGAGCCTTATTTCTTTTAAGATGTCTTCCCTTCCTGATTTGCCTTAGCAAATGTGAGCGTCCTCATCCTCTATTCTCCATTTTTATCTCTTAGAGTTAAAATATGGAGTAATTCCTTAAAACATAGTACACATTGGTATTCTCATTAGTTCAAGACTTCATGTCTCCAGTAAAGTTTTAAAGATTTCATCATATAGTTTTCACATTTCTGACTAGAGTTAATTCTAGGTGTGAGATAATTGCTGTTTCTATAGAAAGTGATCTATTTTTCTATTGTAAGTTCTAGCTAGTAATAATTTTCTCTATAGGGGTGTATTAGTTAGTTTTCACACTGCTGATAAAGACTTACCCAAGACTGGGTGATTTGCAAAGGAAGGAGGTTTAATTAGACTTACAGTTCCACATAGCTCGGGAGGTTCACAATCGTGACAGAAGGCAAGGAGGAGCAAGTCACATCTTACATGGATGGCAGCAGGCAAAGAGAGAGCTTGTGCAGGGAAACTCCCATTTTAAAGCCATCAGATCTAGTGTGACTTATTCACTATCATGAGAACAGCATGGGAAAGACCTGTCCCCATGATTCAATCACCTCCCACCAAGCTCCTCTCACAACACCTGGGAATTCAGGATGAGATTTGGGTGGGGACACAGCCAAACCATATCAAGGGGATAGCTATTGATTTTGCATATTTGCTTTTTTAACTAGATAACTTATTGACTAATCTTACTAACAGAACACTTTTGAAATTTATTCCTATGTGCTTTCTTAGAAGAATAGTTATATATTATCTGCTAAACTAAATAATAAGTATATTGCCACGTCTGCTCTAATATTTTTCATTTCTTTATTTTCTTACGAAATTGCATTGGTGAGCATTTTTATAACAACTTTGGAGGGTTGTTTTTATGATGGGTATATTTTTCTAATTCTAATTCTAATTTTGATCAAAGTATTGTATCATATTCATTTTTCTAAACCCAGGATCTACATGCCTGATATACATTATGAGGTTAATACTTGTTACCATATAAATAAAACATAATACTTGTTACCATATAAATAAAACATAAATATTTGAATACAGGCCATGCAATCAAATAAAGTATAACAATTATTGAAATGTTAAAATCTTTGAACCTGAATATGAGCTTTTAATCATGCTATACATTCTGCTCTATACTATTATTTTTCTTCGCCCTCATTCTCTTTATTTCTGCTCATAGTTGCTATGAGTATCAATTTTGTATTCACACAAAGCCATAAGGCTTTATAGAAGCACATATACCTTTGCTGACTAATTCTAGTGCTTGATGATTTGGATAATAAAAAATTATTCATTAGAGCTCTACTAAATTATACATTCAGAGAACAAGCACAATTAAGTTAATCATCTGAAACCTTGGATTTGAGCCCTAGTTCTAAAAATTACTAGCTATGGGATTTTTTTTTAAGCAAATCCTTTTTGATCTCTCTGAACATTGGTTTCTGAATCTCTGAAATGGGAATAATCATGCCTGTCCTGTATCAGTGACATACAAATGAGAATGAGGATGTACATGCAAATCAATGAAGCACTTGTCAATTTTCTCTAACCTTTTAAAACTTGTGTCATTCCATAGCAACTGAATCATACCAATTTCCAAGTCCTTGGCATATTATTCCACATCTCTTGTTTATTCGATTTATTTGAATTCCTACTAACACTATTACAATCTTTCTTTATTCTAGGCATTCCTCCTATCTTATCTGCATTATTCAATAGCATATCCAAACTACTCCATTTACAGAATTTCCTCCCCTCGTAATAATCCTGTCATACATGTCCTTGGAATCCTTTGTGGGCACCATAGGGTAACTTACCTAACCTCTCTTCCTACTTGCATTTCCCTTGCTTGCTTCTACCATAGGGACTATAAAAGTTATCTACAACAGAATTCTACTGGGTGGGTGTTAAGAAACATTTGCTTTCTTCACAAATGTGAAGAGACATGGCATAAAAAAGAAGAGTACTGCTACTGTTTTTCCTCTTCCTGTTTGTCCCACTGTCGAACAGAGCAAGGTACCTGGATCCTTCACAGATTTCTTAAGGCCATAGGGAAACCAAGAGGAGGCAGTGGCATGATATCTTGTATGATAAATTGCAGAACCAATGCCAGCAGCCATCCTTCTGGTAGATTTTTTATCAGGTAAAAATCATATACTTGTATTTATTTTAGCCACTGAATTTGGGCATTTGATTGTTCCTTCCATTTTTAATTGATATATGTTCTCTATTGCCTTCAGAATAAAATTCAAACATTTTTGTCTGATATGGAAAATCTTTTATGCATGTTTCCTGTATGCCTTTCCCAGCTTCCTAACTTAAACCATCCATGCTACCTTGCATTTCTCCAGGTGCCTTTAAATATGTTCTTTCCTTTGTAAGGATTGCCTTTTTCTGTTTTCCTCCATTGTCATTCATTCATCTTCAAGATCTTGGTCAGATATCATGTTCTTTGGGAATTAATTGCATGTAGAAGCATTATGTGGAGTATTCTCATGAGAAAGACATGAAAGGAAATAAGGAAAGAAAAATTTAGTAGAAAGATAAATTGACCCTCAAGAGAGTTACAACTAAGCCCTCAGCTAATCCCATGACGATTTATAAATCTGGGATTTTTTTTTTATTTCAGAGTTTTCTCTAATGGAGGCCAGCAGGCCAGACTTTGGATCCCTACATAGACTTTTGGTGAAACAGTTCCTTACCTCCAAGGCAATTCCATGTGATGGAGGCAGCTGTATGCATGTCTTTAGCTATTACGCTGAAGTTGGGAGCAGCTGGGAGTTGGGTGTGTTGAACTCGAGGGTATCTTGGTGGAGCACAAGAATACCCACTACCCTTTTCTCTGTGTGGTGGCAGTGTGCTGGTAAATGTAAACGTTTATTTATTGATTTTCCTCACTCAATTGTGATCTTCCTGAGGGAAGAAGTCATGCCTCAATCTTTTCTGTATTCTCTGTTCCCCAAACAGAGCTAGGTGTATAGAAGGCACATCTGTTGAATGAAAGTATAATCCTAAAAAGTACAAATAATTGCTATTTTTGTGGGAAAAAAAGTAATATGATAAAGATGAATGAAGATAAATAGTAATGATGAATAAAGATTGAATATTTCTTGATATATTCATAATTTGAAAAAGATGTAATTTTCATTAAAAAATAAATGATACTATTCATGAATCCCTCGTTATATAGCTAAAAGAAATGTATTAATATTTTATTACATAGTAACAATGTATAGTTTTAGTAAAGCTATTGCATCACATTTCTATGATGAAAACCATCTTAAAATTAAACTGCAGTATTAATGCTTTATACTTCCTATGTTTGGAAAATAAATACAATTCTAAAAAGAAATAGGATATTAATAAGAAAATTATCAACGCATTTATAAAGTAGGCTTAATGTGACTAATTGCCATATCCACTGTTTTGTAGTGGATAACAAATTATCTAACAATGGATTAAACTTTTTATTGAGCAAGAAGTTACATGAAGGCACACCAGAGCTGTGGAGAAATTCAACAATATAATTTTCTTGGTTGCTTTCTATCCTGCACTTTGCTGATCTTAGCAATTATCTTAATGCTTCATGATGCTGCAACTCTCAGCATCATGTTTATATTCAAGGATGGAAGAAAGGAGGTGGGAGTGATAATAGATTTCCTCTATTGTTATCAGGGAAGTATGCCTTTCCCGTAGCTTCCCAGCATACTTAAGCCATAACTGCTACCAGATTTCTGTTACATCTCACTGGCTGGCCCTAGCTGCAAGGAAGACTGACAAGATGAGTAGTAGTATTCCTAGCCTGTATACAGAAAAATAAGTAACAATAGAAGAGAAGGGAGTGGGGGATGGGCGATGGCCTTGTCAACTGATGGATCTACAAGACTTAAGGAATTGCTGTTTGAATGAACTCAAATGAGTATTTCTGGGGGTAGTAGAGAGAGGAGGTGAATTAGAAGAGACTGAAAGCGTTTTGAAGGGTGGAATAATTTAATTTCCTGTTTATTTCTGCATTCACATTATCATTGTGCCTTGCATTTGAGAGACAGTAAAAATTTGGTGAGTTATCACCAATCATATTGTCCTTTTAAATGTTTGTCATATATGTTACAGACATATATGTTACTGATAATTTTTTATTACCATATTTTACATGACAGCCTAGATGCAAGTATAAAATCACATCAACTCTATAGTTTTTGAGATTTCATTTAATGCCCCAAAAAGATCAGCAGCACATATATAAGAAAGTCGATATTTAGAACTTGAATTAAGAAAAGAATGAAATAAATGTTGAAGACTAGTAATCTGCTTTATGGATGTCATAGTATTTGTTAAAATTCCACGTAAGTTTTTCAGTAGTGGAGTGACAGTTCACCAAGTGAATTAGAGCACCATATAATTATTCTTAAGTAATGCAAACTAAGATTCCATATGACTAGTGATAGTGGCATATAATGATAGTGTCATCTCTCTATTTAGGGTACAGCATGCCATCAGAGAAGATGAGATGAATCCTAAATGGGTGGGTAATGCTCCATATTACAAACTTAACAGATTATGACATCAGGCTGATACCCAATCCATCTGCTAGCTGTGCAGGACAGAGGACATATTGTTATGGTGATTAGGCCAGGTGGTACTTCATTTGATATCACAGCTGTGCTCAACTTCCACTCAGAAACCTAAAACCATGTGAAACATTCCTTGTTTGGGGTCACACTGAATAGAAAAAGCATCAGCTGGGATATATTCTTAACAAATTCCATGCAGAGATTCTTTAGTTGAAATTAAAAATAAAAACTTTTCCAATATGTCACGAGAAATGAAGATTTAAAGTCTGAGTTCTGCTGTTTGCTTCCAGATTATTACATGGTATACTATTTGAATTTCTGATCAATTTATTCAGTCATGGAAAGTCAAAGGCAGTTATGGAATATATATTATCTATTCAACAAAATACTGAGATGATTCATATAAAAATGTATTTCCATCCCTGGGACACAGTATGCGTTAATAAAGGTTAGCTATTACTTTATTATTCTTGAGTGTTGTGCATTTATTTCTGAGTCCCCTGACCCTTCTCTAGTTAGCCTTTGTATAGGTAGCTGTGAGTTATACTTATGTGTGCATGCGTCTTTCTGTACATATGAAACCTCTCCAGGCAGATTTTGCTTTCAGGTTTACAGATTGAGGCAGCTGTTGCTTTTTTATGTAAGGTGGATCACAGATTAATTGCAACCATAATTTAGCCTTCAGCCAAAAGTTGCCTTTTTGTAAATTTCTTACACGGTACCTCCTGCTGACATATGAAGCTCCAGTGGTCTTGTGCTTAAAGAGGAGATTTGGGGCTGGATTTCAGCATTCTGTCCCCAGTACCCAAATCCCCGGAAGGCAGCCTTATAGAAAGTCCAACCTGCGTTACCTTACTTGATGCTACTTTTTATTTGAATTAGCTGCCTCCCTGAAGCAAATGTGGAAAAATTAAAGCCAGAAGCCAGTGATATATTTCTCATAGCAAAATTGTCTCATTCTCAGTGAGGGGTATGGGGATTAGAAGTGCCAAATCAATAGAAAATTGGGTAGTTTGACTTATTCATTTATATAGATATATTAACTCTAAAGGCATGCAACAGCCTCTTCCATTTTAGGTTCTTATCCTGAAAGACATGTTGCCTACAAATTCAAGCATAACATATTTAGTAAAGAACATCTTTATTAAATTATAAATTATTTTCAAGATGAGAAAAAAATGCCTTACAAAGCGCTATGGTTTACCCTGTAATTTATAAGACTTTCTTTGTACTACTTAGAAGTAATGAAGATCCAAAATATGTAGTAAATCATAATTTTGCTGAGACATTTCAGAAGTGGTGGCAGCCAACATCAGTCAAGCATTCTCATGTCCGCATAGTTTCTTTGTAGATTACTCTTCCACATATGGAACAATTCTCATAAGATGATTAAAAAAATAACAAAACAAAGAAAAGAGCTTTCGGGGTGCGTGCGTGGGGAGAGAGGGAGAGAGCATGGGCGAGTGATTGGGATTGCCCCAAAGTGAAAACAAATTGAAAATGCTGATGATGTAAGTAAGCTAAAAGAGAAGAAATGAGGTCATCAAAAGTAATGTTTCTTCATTAAAAGATTATATAAAATTTGGAAATAAGGTATAAGCATGACTGTCTATCTTCCTATATCATACTAGAGCATTTTCCTACAGGCCTTTCTAAGGATTATTTACTCCTGAGGGGACATGCACTTGTGCCTCGGTTTGATGTTCTATTGATTAAGAGCTAGATTTTGTGAAATGTTATGCTAACTTGTGGATTTTGTTCAGTAGAAATTAAAATCATTTCTGTCTTGTATAGGAATTGATATTAATTTTTACTGTTTTATTGCCCTGTAGGACATTAAACAGTTTTTTCTTTAACTTAGTAAACTTACTTTAGTATGACTTTCCTCATTAACTATGTACATTTCTGTTTCCCAAATACTCTTAGAATTGGCTTTACCATTTTGCTGTTTCCTTAATAATGAGTCAAGTATGTCTTTGGCATGTGTTAATTCTCCATTTGTATGAGAGTCACGTTTTTAACTTTTTGAAAATTGTGCTTTGACATAAAGTTATTTATGAAAAGAACATCTTTCTCTGATACATGATCCTCTATATTATTGTGAAACATAATATAAAATGTAATACATTACAGTATCAATTCTTAATTTAAAATAGTGAATTACTAGCAGTTTATTAAATAGCACTTAAATTCATTGAGATGTCAAAATATGTGAATTATGCAAATTCTTACCATTGAAGTCCCCATCACTCCTAAATTTTGACAGTCGTCTTGAAATAAAGTTTATTTCTGTTCTCCATAGGACTAGATGGCACTACTTTGGCTTTGCAATATACGTGATAGTGAATTTCATAGGTAGAATTTGTTTAGACTGAACAGATCTTCACCAGTGGAAGCAAATTTTTAGCCCTCATGGTCCAGGCCAGGAGCATTAAGAGGGTGTTTCTCACTGGCATGCGGCTGAAGTCATTTTGTTATAAAATGTATACAGGAACATTTACTAATTAGATCTGAATATTAAATCTGATTGGAATATATAGCATGTATTTTTCTCTGTCTAAAAGTTTTGAAATGTCATCTGTACTTTTGTATTTCTGATGGTTTTTAAATTCTTGTTCCTGTATATTCTTCCTTAGAAAAAAATTCAAAAGCATTTAGTGTTAGCTGGAAACAATAATCAGCTTCAATAATGTCTTTAACATGTACTTAAGAATCATTAGAAACCTAAGGGTGTCACCATTTATTGTTGCTAGCTCTTTGTTATTTAGAGCGTATTCCATGTAATAGTGGTACATATATTTATAAGTTAAAGAATTATCTAAGTTCCTGATGATGGCAACTCTGTATTATATGTGAGAAATATGAGGGAAACCCTCAGAGAAGTTGGAGGCCCCAGTGGCCATTGTCTGAGAGGCTTCCTGGAGGAAGTGAGACATGACATTGGCTTTGAAAGAGAATAAGGATTTGTATGGACACAATGTAGAAAAAGAACATATTAAAGGTGAAAAGGGGGAGCAAAGACAGAAGGAATATATCTGATTTTGCTTGAAGAAGAGGAGAAGAAAAACAGTTAAAAATAAGTCTTTAAGGAGGACAGAAATGGCAAACATAGTTCACCCTTATAACTGCCCGAAATGTTGTGGTAAGAAGGGTTCTGAGATGAAATCGAGCTCAGAAGAAAAGAGAATTGTGATTTCTTGGAGATACCTGCTGTTGGCGTAGGAGCTGGGCTCTAGGGTGAGGAAGGTGGTGACGGGGAGAGGTATGGTAGCACAGTTGCATGTTTTGGATAGTCCTGTGTGGAATAAAATGTCGGGCTTCATCTGCAGAGAGTGCTAACCACAGCAGCTCTGGGATAACCTCCAACTTGGTTTCCTCAATTAGTTCTATAAGGATAATAGCATAATATTAGCAAAACTATTGAGTTAAAGTCCATTTAGTCTTCTCTGTGTATCATACATTTTCTCTTTTGAAAAATGTGACAATTTTAACCCTTTCTTAAGTTCTAAAATAGACTTTTAATGTGACAGAAGACACAGACACACAAAGTTACACAGAAACATGATAAGGGCTTTTGTTCGTAAAAACAAGCATCCACTTCAAGGAATAGTGTTTTAAGAGACCAAAAAGGAAGTCATATAAAGAGCACTGGTTTTTATAACTCAACAAAAAGTAATTATACACAGTGATCAATGTTTTAAAGGCCAAATTCTGAGACCCTGACTTTGAGATAGGCATAATTATGTTATAGAAAAAAAACCTCCCTGAAATAATATTGCATATTTTCCTATTAATTGAATGATCTGGTAAATATCCTGCAATGACCATTTCTTAAAAAGACTCTAAATGAACATATTTATCCAATTGGTGTCTCAGTCTCATAGGTCATCATTAGTGTTGCTAATATTGTTTATCAGATTTTAAATGAAACCACTATATTCTTCTTATAACAAAACTGAAGTCTTCCAAAGAACATAGGAAACTCTCGCCTTCTGCTTTTGCCACAATAGAAGTTATAGGCTTTGCTTTAATTGATAAAAGGGGATAAAACTTATCAACATAAAAAATTGGAATCTAAAGCGTTCATTAAACATTTTTAACAATAGTTAAATTTATACTGTGCTTAGCAAACTTAATGTTTATTATATATAAATAAATGAAACAATATTTGTTAAATAAATGAAACTTCCTCTGCTATTCTAATGTCACTGTAGGAAGAATATATACACCCTAATAAACACACACATACACACACACACACAATACCTGTATACCTCTATATAGTATATCATTAAGAAATGCATCATGCTATACATATTTGTCTACAACTTGCTTTTTACAGTTAGCAATATATCAAAGACACGTTTCAAGGTTAGTATTTATAGATCTACGTCATTAATTTTAATGACCACATGCTATTTATTTATTGATGTACTTTTGTTTATTTAACCATTCCCCAAGTGATAGGCATTTGCCTTGTATCACATTCTTTGTCGAGGCAATCTGTGTTACAATGAACATTTTTCTGTGTGTCTCTTAACATAAAATGTGATTGTTTTGCTGTAATGGTGACTAGAAGAGGAATTTCTGGATCTAGCAATTGCAACAAATTATTGTCAGAAGAAAGGCCATAAACCCAAACTACATGGCAGTATTCATTTTCCCACACCATTGCCAACACTAGATATCATAAAATTTTTAAAATTTTGTAAGTCTGATAAAAAGTTGTTTGAATTTGTTTTTCTCTTAATCAAGAGGTGGTTATATATGTAGAAAATACTTACATTCTCTCACTTATTTTTTAACTTTTTAACAATATGTCTTGGTGATATAGCAGTATTAAAATATTCAATAGCTATATCTAAAAAACTTTTTCTTTATATATTTACATCTTTTCCTTTGAAATCCCTTTAGATAGTCTCTATTAAATTTAGGAATGTATTGAATTTGTATTAAGAATTTACTTTTAATTCAAATATATCTGAGGAAAATTTTCTATGTATTTTGTATAAATTTTACAAATGGATAATGTCACAAAAGAAATTGACTCCTTTAAAATGTTTTTTGAAATGCCAACTTCATCTTTTTATAAATTCAGTGGAACTTTTTCCTCTATTCTATCTAAAAATCTGAATCTGAATCTTTTCAACAGAACTACAGTGATTTTTTGGCATGATTTCCTAACAGATGCAAAGAGAACTTCACATTATTTTTCTTTAAAATTTTGGGGGTATTATTAGCATTTTATATATCAGACAATTTTATTATCAGCTTATGAAACATGGGAAGTATTATTTTAGACTTTTGTTTGTAATTCCACTGAATTAGATTACTTTTATATGTCTAGAATTGTGTCTTCTATGAAGATGTTTCTCTTTTTATTCAGACTTTATATATTTTTCATTTAGTTTTGCACAATTTTATTAAATTCTAAATATTCATATTTTCATTTCTATTTTAAAGGATATCATTTTTGTGACTTTTTGGATTGTAGCTATAATGGGCATGCTTATCTTGCTCATTATTTATGAAAATGCTTTCAATATTTTATTTTTAATTGTTATTATTGCATACTCTACCAAATGTCCTTTAAAAGTAAGTATTCTTCTATTGTCTTGTGTGTGTGTGTGTGTGTATGCACATGCTTCTATGCATATGAAAAGGGCATGTGTGGTAGTTTTCAATTTAAAATAATTTTTTAAATTTAAAAATTTTTGACATTTAAATGATCATACATGTTACAAACTTAAACTTCAAATCATAGCTTTTAATGCTGAGCCGTCCTTGTATGTTCTGAGATAAATCATACTTGATCATAATCTGTCGTTTTTTAAGTATACTACTAATGTACTTTAGTTAACTTTCCAATATTTTTAATTTTTATATCTACGATTAAATGTGAGGTGGTCTCTACTTTTTGATTATGTGTTTGTGTATAATAGTTTTTGAATCCATTGTCCATGTTGATTTTATGCTATCTTTGAAGCATGAATTGGAAACCTGCTTTTTAAAAAATATTCTTAATGAGTGTTGAATACATTTCAGCACATTTTAGCAAATTTGAGTTTTCCTATTACATTTGTAGTTAATGTAGATTTTTCAAATATACATATATTAAGCAGAAAATAATATAGCTTTGATTTTATGATCAAGTCCACTTTTGTTCCCTGTTTCATTAAGTTCTAGCTTATGTCCTCATTAATTCCTTCTATTTTATTTGGGTTAATTTAGCTATTCTAGTTATAGCTTCTTGAGTTAAAAGCCTATTTTGATTTTTTTTAGCCTACCTTGTTTTCTAAACAATGCATTTATGATTACACAGTTGCCTCTGAGAGATGTTCTCACTGCAATAATTGGTTTTGATATGAGTCTTCTCACTATGGGTCATTTCTGAATACAGTATAATTTCCATTTACAGTTTTTCTTTGGTCTAAGAGTTACTTAGGTAGTTACTTGTTGGTTTCCAAACGTATTCAATTGCCTACTTACTTGCTTTCCCTTTAGGTCAACATTTATTGTATTCATATTCAAAGAATGTAGTTTCTGTGATTTCTAGGTTTTAGAACTTACTGATAATCTTTTTCCTGCAATATGGTTAAATTTATTTTTATAATTTTTGTTTGGAAAAAATATATGTACTCTCTTAGCTATATAAAATAAACTGAGTTAATTACATCTTAAAAATTCATAGTATTCTTACATCTTTAAACCTATCTTTTTATTCTGACCAAATGTTAGTCTTCTACCATGATATTGGATTTGTCAATTCTTTCTAAAATTTATATTTTTATTGCAATTCTTCACTTCCTCCTCATAAAAGGTTTACACGTTTATACTCATTTTCATGTGGTCTTGCACTTACTCCAAGTAAGTGCAATATATATATCCCTGGCCATGTGACTTGCTTTTCGCAATGGACTACTAGAGAATGGGCACAAGCAGGGGAAGTAAATATACTTGTATGGTTGGCTTGAGATCTTGTGCATCTGCTCTCTGCCTGAGAATATCATGTCCCAGATAACTATCAGACCTAATATCAAAAAACAAAAGATAATTGTTGAAAGCCCCTGATATTTTGGGGTTTTATTTTATTTGGTATTATTGCAGCAGAAACATGACTAAAACAGAAATTAGTTTCTGGGTTGGGCTATTAATTTATCTGTTTGCGTTGCTATAAAGAAATATCTGGCCAGGCGTGATGGCTTATACTTATAATCCCAGTACTTTGGGAGGCTGAGGTGGGTGGATCACTTCAGGTCAGGAGTTCAAGACCAGACTGGTCAACATTGGTGAAACTCCATCTCTACTGAAAACACAAAAATTAGCGTGGTGTGGTGGCACACTCCTGTAATTCCATCTACTTGGGAGGCTGAAGCACAAGAATCACTTAAACATGGGAGGTGGAGGTTGCAGTGAGCCGTGATGGCACCACTGCACTCCAGCCTGAGTGACAGAGAAAGACTGTGTCTCAAGGAAAAAAAATATATATATATATCTGAGATGGGGCAATTTATGAAGAAAAAGGTTTATTTGGTTTACAGTTGTGCAGGCTGTACAAGAAGCATGGTGCCAGCATCTGATAAGAGCCTCAAGTTGCTTCTGCTCATGGAAGAGGTCTAGGGGAGTCCATCATGTGGCATAAACAAGAAGTGAGAGGGGAAGAAGGTGCCAGGCTCTTTTCAACAACTAGTTCTTGTGGAACTAAGAGTGAATACTCACTCACTTCCACAAGAATAACACCGAGCCATACATGAGGGAACCAGCCCCATGATCTAAACACCTCCCCCCGGGCCCCACCTTCAACACTGAGGATCAGATTTTAACATGACACTTGGTAGAGCCAAACCATCATGCTTATATAATAAAAACTGAACATACATGGCAATGTCTTTGGGTAAGAGAACAATGAAACTTTCATAGGTATATGAAGAAATGGTGAGCTTTGGTATTTTGTCAACAATCTGGTAAAATTATTACAATGATAACATGGAAGGCAGAAAATGAGCCTAATGAACTTTGTGTTGAACAAAAAGATTTCAAGGCAGAATATCGGTAGCATGAGTTGGTTGTTATGAGCAGCATTTGAAAAGGTGTCTCAAAAATAACTGGTACGGTTTTGGCATAAAAGTTGGTTGAAATTAGATTTTGTTTTCAAATACTAAAATACAGTTTTTTACAGAGCTCTACTACCATTCTGGATTAAAAAGAAATTGTGACTGTGAAGACTGAAAAAGACAAGTGGCCCCCAGCTTTGGCCAGGCAGAAAGCAGACTAGAAAAACTGTACTGTTACCAGAGAAAATATATTTTCTCTTGTCCCTTTCAGATGTGAATAAGTAGGGATAATGATAATGACGGTTGCAAAGAGAACATCAGAATGGGGACTTACACCTAGGAAGCAAAACTAGGCCTATCCCGGAGTGGGAGGACCTGCTACTGTTTGCCCAAGAAGAGATCTGAATTGTTATAAACCAGTTCCTTTTATATTCCTCTCATTCTCCTAACTTTTTAATTAAAAAATATTGTTAGGCAATCCCTGTTACATCATTGAACAATGAGTATATAAAGAGCAGATTACTTGTCTATATTAGTTAGTACTTCTCTGAATCAACAGGAGTCACATTTAGACCTGGATTTTTTTTTTTTTTTTTTTTTGATCATGAGGTTTTGAATTTTGAGCCAGCTGGATAATTGTATAGACTCTTGGGGTATCTCAGGGAGACAGGTATGTATTTTGTGAGCATTAAGTGAACAATTGTGACAAAGAAGGTAAACTATGGTAGAGTGGTGTATTAGGATTCTCTAGATGGGCAGGACTAATAGGATAGATGTATATACAAAACGGAGTTTATTAAGGAGTATTGACTCACACATGATAACAAGGTGAAGCCCCACAATAGGCTGTCTACAAGTTGAGGGGCAAGGAAGCCGTTCCTACTCCCAAAACCTCAAAAGTAGGGAAGCTGACAGTGCAGCCTTCAGTCCTTGGCAGAAGGCCTGAGAGTCCCTGTCAAACCACTGGTGTAAGTCCAAGAGTCTAAAAGCTGAAGAACTTGGGGTCTGATGTTCGAGGGCAGGAAGCATCCAGCACAAGAGAAAAATGGAGGCCAGAAGACTTAGCGAGTCTACTTCTTCCACGTTCCTCTACCTGCTTTTATCCTAGCCGTACTGGCAGCTGATCTGCCCACCCAGATTGAGGGTGGGTCTGTGTCTTCCAGTCTGCTGACTCAAATGTTAATCTCCTTTGGCGCACCCTCACAGATACGCCCAGGAATAATAATTTGCATTTTTCAATCCAGTGAAGTTGACACTCAGTAACAACCATTGCAAGCGGATTTTTGTTTCTGATTCTTCATGTCATCCTTAGTCAAGATATATACATCAACACTCTTGGCCATGTGACTTTGACTTGATATTAACCATGTGCTATTTTGGCCGGTGGATTATGAGGAAATGTGATAGGAGTAGATATTTTAAATGTGTTTGCATGCTTTATTTTTGGCAGTAGAACCAGCAGCACTAGGGTAACTGCTAGTTCCAGAATGAGAGAAACACATGCAATTAACTTGAAGCAGAGCTGTCCCAGCCAACCCGAAGACCTGGAAGATAAAGTGTTTATAGCTGGAAGTCATTAGAATTTGCTGTGTTAGTAAACAAAAACTTTAGCACATTTTGATTTTCTGTGTGACTGGGTGTTTTAGCAGTATCTTTTAGGTAGTGTGATTGGGTGTTTTAGCAATATCTTTTTTGTCCTCTTTAATGTTCTTTGCTTTGAATTTCATTTTACCTCTCTTTAATATTGTTACATTGGCTTTCTTTGTCTTCATATCTGACTTTGTATATATTCCCATCCCTTTGTAATCAGTCTTCCTTTGTTTTTGTTTTTTTTTTGAATCTGTTCAAAAATTAATTGGCATATGAATAGATTTTTTTTCTCTTCTTAAACTGTTTTGTGATTCCCTGACTTTATAGGAGAGTTTAACCCTTTTTTTGTTACTCAACTTTCATTTTGTCTTACATATGGAATTTTATTTGACGTTTTATATTAATGTGTTTTTCTTCTGGTGATTGAGTAATTTTTGTTTCTTTGTTGTTTTTTTGTTTTATATTATAATCCTACATCTTTCTTCTAGAGGTACCTAGAAATCTTGAACAAACATATCTATTATGCAACAACTAATACGTCAGAAATTATATCTTCCCGCCAAAAAGACAAGTAATTGAATTGAATTATGACAGACTAGTTTATTTGCCCTGTTTACTGACATGTATATACTTATATATAACATGTGTATATATGTGTATACAGATATAATGTTTTTACATTTATTTTTCATTTTCACCATTGTTACATATATAATTATATATACGGAGAGACAGAGAGGTCTTTTTTCTCTAGGCTCTACCAATTTGTTTTTGTTTTATATTCTAGATCATTTACTTGGTATTTACCATGTCCATTTTGTAATTTAATCTAATTTATATATACATGCATTACCAACAATAGCAGACTCTTGGAGGGATGAAGTGCAATGTATACATCAGTTCATGTTCATCTTTTCTATTATCTGGTAATGAAAGCTGGACATCATTCTGTTTTTACCTTTTCCACATTGTACACCCATTGCATTTGATACTTATTATAGATATTTTTATTTCTGCTTTTCAATCCCACATGCATTGTATTTTCATTAACTATTCTTTGCAAGAAATGTATGAGGTATTTGAAAATACAATTTCTGAGGCAAAATTTGCTGGGTCAAATCTATGCTAATTTTTTTAAGGCTGACTAACATTCCATTGTGTAGGTGACGATAGTTAATAATAATGTATATAGTACTTTAAAATAGCTAAAAGGCAGGATTTTAAGTGTTCTCACCACAAAGAAATAATAAATATTTGAGGTGATAAACATGCAAATTAGTCTGATTTGATCATTCCACAATGTATACATGTGTTGAAACATCATGTTGTACCCCATAAATATATGCAATTATTATTTGTCAATTTAAAAATACAAAAAATTATGTCAATTTGTTTGTTGTTGTAATTTCAAGGGATAGGCTCTAAAGTCAACTTGCTTCGATTTAATTTTACTTGTTCTAATGTAGTATGGTTATTTTACCTTTTTGCCACATTTTCATTATCTAAAATGGGAATAATTATTACTACTTCCGAGGGCTGCTCTGAAAATCAAATACACACAGGAACTCTTGACATATAACTAAATTTTATTAAATATTAAGTATTTGTTTATATTTGTATTTTTAACTTTGTGTTGAAGAAAGTGAGAAAATAAAAAGGAAACTACACCTTAATATGATAAAAACAGGAAATTTAAAAAATTAAACTTTTAGTTAAATGTGTATTCCTTAGAAAAACAGCTTTTGGATCATAGATTCATAGTTTTACAGTCCTTTTCTCTCTATAGAAATAGAAAATTCCATTTGACAGTGAAATATAGTAAAGTCCATTTAGCTATCTTGAAAACATATATTAAATTCTTCTTATGTCTAAACCATATTTCTGTGCACGAAAATATACTGAAGACATAGTAACTAAAGATAATTATCAAATGATGAATATTAATAAATAAAAGAAGAGGTCAATTTTAACTAACATGGTTCCTGTAAGGGCTATAATCAGAATAGGAAACAACTGGAAGTGAATATTCTTTTCTAATGGTATTTTATGAACATCAGGTCCTCTCTATGAAGATGATTCTAAGATAAACACCACAGAAGACCACTGTTTTACCCACTTGTAGAGACTGTTGCCCCCCCCCCAAAAAAAAAGAACATAAAAGATTTCTTTAAAATCCAAGAAATCTTGAAGATTTAGAATAGACCTTATTACACTATGGACAACTGCTTTCTTTGGGGCTACAGACGATGTGTCTTTTATAATTTCAAAGGCCACAATCTACCTCTATCACTTTCTTTGTCATAGTTTTCTTGCCACATAAGCACTTACTTGTGTAGTGACATTTATTTAAAAATGAATTCTCGAAGACTTGTAGAATAATCACAATGAGAAAAGTGCTGAATGATTTTACGAGGCAATAATCCACTTCTCTTATTGCAAAACTCTAACCAGCCTTCAGCCTCATAGTTTATCCACGCGGGAACCAGATTATTGCCTCATAAAACAGCTCGGTGCTCCTATTAGAGCTTAAATATAATTGTGTTTAAAGACCTTGTTGATTCCATTTAGCAAAATTAGTTGTTATCTTATTTCATCATAGCAGTGGCTTCTAATAACCTTGATGATATTTTGATGTGTGCCCAATTATATTTTCAAGAACCAAAAACAGTAAAATTTTGAAGTAAATTTTTTACTGGAAAATAAATTTCCAAGCTTTTTAAGTGTTACAATTCAACATCTTTCTTTTCCTGAGACAATTTGTTACAACTTAGTAAAAAGCTAATTATTTTCTTTTTCTAGCTAATAAAGTTAAAATTAAAAAGTTAATTAATTTTTCTCTCTTGCAGATTCATTCTTACTTTAAGAAACTTCAGCAATAATAAGTTGAGTTTCAGTAATATGCATGTAATATCATACATTCTTATGTTAGGCAATTTGGGATCTGATTCAAAATTTAGCATTTTTAAGATTTGTAACTATGGTCAAGTTGTTTAATATGATAAACCTCAGTTTCCTCATTCATTAAAAAAAGGCAATATTACAATAAAAATAGTTATCTTATAGGAAGTTTAATGACAATGAGAGGGCCTAAGTGTTCACTTAGTATTTTTCTCCCTGTGTATATTAGTTCTCCCCTATTTTGTATGTAAAATGTTTCTATTACAGAGCTCATACAAGGACATATAGAAATATTGTACTTAAAGGACAACAAGAACACAAAGAAATCATCTCCACAGAATGCATTTTAACCTTTTTTTTTTTTTCTTACAAGAATAAGGATAATTTGAGACTGATTCAAAAATCACAGCAGAGTATGGAGATGGTAATTGGATGTTCTCCAATATTCCTTAGCCAACTTGTTGAAATCTACCTGGTCAGGCCTAGAAAATTTAGTTTTATGTCAAATATTACCATTAATTTCAGATCATTATTTTATTTGTGATGATTACTTTATTGCAAGATAACAGCAACTTCAGATTTTACAAATGGTTGCTTGTGTCACTTGCCTCCTGTGAAGTGTGAGATATTTTCTGGGCACTAGTTCAGTGATTGCCTATCCCCCCCTTTTTTTTTTTTTTTTTTGAGACGGAGTCTCACTTGGTCCCCCAGGCTGGAGCGCAGTGGCGCGATCTCTGCTCCCTGCAAGCTCTGCCTCCCGAGTTCACGCCGTTCTCCTGCCTCAGCCTCCCAAGTAGCTGGGACTACAGGCGTCCGCCACCACGCCGGACTAATTTTTTTTGTATTTTTAGTATAAACGGGGTTTCACCGTGTTAGCCAGGATGTCTCGATCTCCTGACCTCATGATCTGCCTGCTTCAGCCTCCCAAAGTGCTGGGATTACAGGCGTGAGCCACGGCGCCTGGCCACCTATCCCTTTCTTTACTTAACAATCACAACTATAGGTCACATGATCTGGATTTCTTTTGTGCTCAAGATTGCATTTTCCTTAAGTCAAATTTACAAAGTAGAAAATTGTAAGCTCTATTTTTCCACAAAAGCCTATATATTATTTAGGGACCAATCTTTAATTTCTAGTAATGTGACAATTGTAAGTTTCTGCTAACTTCTCCTAATATTATTCTCCTAGTCTCAGTGTGAAGTAACCTTTTAAATTCCCTAAGTGGAAGAGATACTAACTATCAATTTAATTTACATACTAAAGGCATGATGGAGCATCTGGAGTGTAATAAATTTAGTGTAATTTATAAATATTTTCTTGAATTCCTAGTTCATGGTAGGTTGTAGGTTGGGAACACCAAGTATAAAAAAGTCTTGCTATTTTTGTCATTTTCACAAATTTGGATTTTCGGTTATATTCAGTAACTTTATCACTAAATGTCTATTTGACTGATTTTTTTCTTTCCAAACTGTATAGGGGTGAGCATCCTTCCAGGAGATACTTTTAAAGGAGAGCTGTTATCAGCTACCTCCTACTCTGAGGAAAGTTGGGAGAGGAGAAAGGCTAGAGGATGTGACTAACAACAGTAAAGGAAAGAGAGAGAGTGGAAAAAAAAAAAGAAATAGATTCTTACCCCCATATAATCATAATCAATTTTTTAGTATCTTTAAAAAATCATTTTGATTATAAACAAAGAATGAGAGTGAAATCTGAAATCTTATATCACACATATCTCTTATGACCTAACACTACCAAGACTCTGAACTCTTAGGTGTTAACATTTCCCTGGTCTCTTGAAAAATGACATAAGTGAAATTCACAGAACTCATTACCATCTACCTCATAAGGGTATTGTGAAAATGCCCAATAACATTTATAGAGTGCTTTGAGCTCCTCAAAAGAAAGACATTACCTAAGAACAAAGTAAATAATTTTAAAAGCAACATTTAAGTAATTTAACTGTGAATGAATCAAACACATATGTATTACCTTTATGTAAATACAAGAATGGAATTAAGCAATGAAGTTCTTGGCCAGCAAGTTCTTGCTTTAGGTTTTATGAATTGGAAATACTTTAAACATGGTTTGATATATTCCACAAACCTAATATGGCAACATTTGCCAATTTTTGATACTACAAATAAATATTCTTTTATGAGTATTCAAAAGAACTATTCAAGAATTATTCATATTTCTAAGAATGATCCCACATTTCTCAAGAGAAACTCATGTTAAAGAGATATCTATTTCAAATCAAAAGAAATTATTGATTTGTTTTTATAAAGTACTGATTGAAAAGATAAATCTCATTTTCCCCTGATTCAACTGATATTTGATTACAGATAATGTTAGACTTTATTGACTCTATTAGAAATGCAACAAATATTTATGATTGAATAATATTTTGGACTATAAAATGCTGAAATAAGAAATTATAGGTTGGCTCAAATATCAGTGGAGTCAATGTCTAGCCTTGAAACCTCAACCATGACATTTAATGGGACTCAGAAGACCGAGAACATAGAGAAAACAGTGATTATATCGTCTTGGCAAAATTCATGATTAATAAGCCTTATGCAGAGACTCAATTTATGTTACCAAATCATCATGCCTTTTAAGTAGAAATTGTTTTATCTTGCCAAATTGGCAAAGCTAGAGCAAGACTAAAAACAAAAGATTAATTATCTTGTATTAGTTTCTCCTTTTAACACTACTCAAAATTGTTTGAGTATTTTTGAGAAATACAGCTTTGGGAAAATAAAGATCCCTGTTCTGAATTCACAGAAGTCAGTTTGATTCCCAATAATGTACATCATTTGGCAATTGCAAAATTGCAGGGCATTTATTCTTATGGTCATTCAATGATCAAGTTTGCTATCTTGTCTTTGAAAGCATTCACATGGGTAAATCCATAAGTAATCATAATCATACCTTAAGATAAAGGTGGAAAGTAAGAAAAATTTTTAAAACACAATTAGATATTAACCATGTGCTAAGCCCTAAACTTTGTAGACATCTAGAGAAAGTATTACTACCACTTCACAAAAGGGGAAATTAAGTCTCTAAGAGTTTTAGTAGCTTGCTTAAGATTACTTAGCAAGCAAGAGACAGACCTAGAATCGAAAGCAAGATCTCTGTGGATCCAAATCGAATGCTGTTCCCCTTATATTCTACTTTCTAGCAAGATAAGCCATTTTGGGGGCTTTTTGTAGTAATTACTACAGCTGCAAAGATTCTCCTGGAAGTTATTACTTTGGTAGTAGCTGGAAAGACTGTGAATGTTAGATGTTCTGCATAGGCTTTCAAGCACAAGAACTCACTTCCACATGTTTGCTGATTAACCTATTAAAAACTAGGAGTGATTTAATTTCAGTTTGACAGGGATAAATAAATGCATCCCCTATTATAGGTAGAGTTTTTGCTGATTTAGAGGGACACTCAATCTTTGTATAATGTTTGCTTATTTCTTTGGGATATGTTAGAAAAAGTAAAAGTGAATTAGAATAAAACATCTAGTAAATTCACAAAATACTTACATCAATGGTATTAACAGAACATCAATAAGGACAAACTAGTTCTAAGGCCTAAGGTTAATCAGCCAGACATCTGCCAGAGAGTGGCAGATCCTGCATGTCAGCCGTGGTGGCTTTAATTCCCAAGCCATTTGCTTGATTTCTATACTAACTTAATTTTAAATGAAAGTTTCTAACCTAGGATTTAATTGAAAGTGATAAAAGCTGTTTTCCCACCAAACCAAATAGAAATTTAGAAATAAAGGCCAACAAAATACATGGTATGTCTTCAGACAGGTATCTCTTAGAACTTGTGAAGTTGTGTATTGCAGAGTATAATTCAAGAACTCATGTTGATTTTTTTTTTTTTTTTTGTATTATGAGAGTTCTGATGGTATCATTCCCAATTTATGGATGAGGAAACTGAGGCCCAGAAAGTTCTCATTACCTACTTGCTATAATTTGAGACTCCAATTAAAACCTTTCCCATTTTATTTTCTTTGATAACATTTATTATTTATGGCTGGATTTTTTATCCTATGCTATCCATTTCTTATTGGGAAAGAAGTTTAGATGTCATCTTCTGTTCCCTTTTGTCTTCATAAGCAGTCGAATCAATTTTCTAGTGCTAAGTTATTAAGACAAATGAAGGAAAGTTAGAAGTTTGTATTAAAACTTTAATAGTTTTAGAAATTATAGCTCTAACTCATGAAAGTATAAAAATTATGTTTCATAATTTGTCATTATTTCCAATGAACTCTTTTGCTGTGATATTTTGTTTCCTAGCTATAGGCTGTAATTCAACAAGAAATACTAAATAGATAAGCATATCATTTCTTATCTATATGCAACTATAGACTATTGTATGTTAGAGGAGAGTAGACAGGGAAAATTTTATTTAAAAATTATCCTAGATAGTCTTCAGATAAAAATGGGATTTCAGGAGCTACTTAATATATCAAATAATGATATCATAAAAGATGTACAAGAAAGACATTCCTTATAAATGTGAAAATCTAAAGACAATTGCAAAATCTGTATATTAAATTTCTTTTTCAGACAAGATAGCAAAGGTTAAAAGATTGAGAGAGAAAAAATTTAGATGTCAGAGAAATCTTTGGTATAGGACTTTGAAACAGTAATTAATAACGTAATGAATAAATCTTGATACGAATGCTCTAGTTAAACCAACAGCCAAGAAGGAGGATAGTTTATTGTTATTCAGATGCAAGGTGAATTGGAGTACTGAGAAACTCTAATTTGGTTAGGAAAACATTTTACTATTTCAGAAATTGAAGATTAGCAGGAATCACTCATTTATTCATTTATTTAACAATACTTGAGTGTGCCTCTGTTCCAGGAATTGTTCTAGGTGCTGGGCATACAGTGGCGAACAAAATAGACTGGCTAACAGAAAATTGTGACCCTTATGGGGGAAGTACTCTACTAAACCTGAAGTATATAAATGTGTGGAAGTGCTATCAAAAAATGTTGGTTAGATTATTTCTTAATTCTTCCTGGGCCTATGTGATAAAATGTGTCCTTAATTCTAAAATCAATTATTTAGAATTGATTATTTTAGAAGTTTTATTTTAGAAGAATTATTTTAGTAGTCTTATTCTTCTAAAATCAATTATTCTCATCTTAATGTTGCTGCATCTTCAACGTGAAAATCAGTATTGTATTCTAGAAAAAGCTAACAAAGAACCTAAAATAAAATAAAAATCAGAATACCAAGTTTAGGGATAATTCTTCATGAAAAGGAGAAGCATCAACTGCTGAAAAAGCCATGATTCTTAAAGTGATTTTTTGTTTGTTAGATTTCTCAAGCAGCTACAGATCTATTCTAGGCCTGTATGCTATTCAATATAATCAGACCACATCCTTAATACCTGACTTGAACTCTGCAGATCAGAACATATGACCATTCTAGAAGAAAAATAAAACCACTGAAGAGTAAACTTGCAATTATTCATAAACTATACATTCTTATAATTTTTTCATATTGGAAGACAATGTTTCTTTGGAAAAAAATGTAAGAGGTATTCACTGCAGTTTCTTGCTTTTCTATTTTAAGGCACTGGGTCTTTGTGAAATGTGAGGTTTTGTGAACTTGCTTTGGATGTGGCTTTCTGAAAAGGCCAAGAAGAAATTCTAAACTCCTTTTGTGATATATTCTTGTTCCCATCAGTGACCTCTTCATTGAGGAGAGAGGGAGGAAGGAAGAAAGAAAATGAGGTTTTCTCTGATGACAAGTCAATTTAAGAGAACCCTCTGATCAATGAGTGTGCTTGGCTATGGCAAGAGGTTTCTGATTTATTTTAAGGGGAAAAAAAGGCCAACACATCCTTGATGGCTTGTAATCTTTGAAAGTGGGGATACATGCTCTCAATAAGGCATCAGAAAGTTAAGCTTGATTTTGCATAAGGACTTCATTTGTGAAGTATAAAAATATCCTCAGTTAACTTTATGGTAAAAAGAGAGGAAGTAAAACTTAAAAGTTATATTTAACAAAATTCATTAGAGAAGACATATTACTGAACATTATCTTACTAGACAAAATTTGGTGTCAATTAATGGCTACTTTTTTTTATAAATGCATGCCGTTGTTTATCTCTTTATTAAACTAATGGGGGCACTGATGTTGAAACTGTGTTCAATTCTAAGATTTATAAATCTGTAGCTTCTGGATTTAGAAGCCATAATATGAAGGATATTTGAATATGAATTGCTTATAAGATACAAAACACTAAGAAAAATAAATGGAATATTCTATTTCACTCAAGAAACCAAATTTCTGGTTAGATTCAATATAGTGAGGGGTGTGCAAACATATCAGCTAAGAGATTGTAATGTCCCTAGCAATGACAACTGCTTGTAGGACTGAAATTGTTTACTCTGAGAAATCTGACTACATTAATGATTTCCAGCATCCCTTGCATAGCATGCAATGAGCTCATACTTTCCTTTTTTCATTATGCTTTACAAACAGCTTAATGAGTAACGGAAATAATTTGCTTTAATATAGTACTTCTTATCAAAGCATCTTAAAAGTGTTTTTGCAAAGAAATTGCACAGGGTCCAGTAATGCATATGCTGTGTTGTTATTCACATTGCAAAGTGAAGATATAAAGAGCTTAAGTGGCTTTTCCTAGATCTATAGAAAAATCAGTCAAAGATTCATGAATTAGTTGTAGGAATCCTGGCTCCTAGTTCATTGATCCAAAGTTGGACCTCATATTTATTAGATAGACATATTTGTCTTTAAGGGCTAACCAGAGGCATGCATTTCTTGCAGCCCTAACTATCTCATCTTAGTAATGAATAATAAAAAAGAATCGTTAGGGAAGGGCAAAATTCAAATGCTAGATTTGTAACAAGTTTGATTATGTTTTTCAAAATATACTTGGCAAAAAACAAGATCTTTTGTGTCTATGTGTCTATGTTTATTTGTAATCTCAGCTTGTTTATTTATAATCTGCTTTGTTCATAGAGGAATTTTCCTATCAGTGAACAAAAACACACCCATTCTTTGTCCTATTTAAAAATTTAAATTTGAATTTTAAAATATTTTAAAAATTGATGAATAAACAAATTCTTTACTGCTAAAAAGGAAATAAAACAGGATTTTTTTTTTACCCTTATTCAATTTAAGAATAGAATTGAGGGTTCACTTGTGAACAGTTCCCTTAGAAGAAAACAGTGACTAAGGGTCTCATATAAATACATGTGGATCCCACAGTAGGGTATTACACACACACACACATATGCACAACACACAAACACAAACACAAAACATTTTCATTGTGTGCCTTACATGAAAATGGTTTATTGGAATATTCTAATAGACTCATATACCTTAGCACATATCAATCTTATGAGATTAATACATCATCCTGTATTTTATAAAATCTAGAAAACTTCCTTTTAAAAAATGCCAGACACTGCACTTTTCGGAAGCAATCTGGAGTCAGGTCTAAATATCTCATGCTGAGCTAAACATTTGTTCAGAACATATTCTTGTTGGTGTAAATGTTTAGTACGCAAAGGGCTAGGTGGCCCTTTTTAAATTTTGGTATTTTTGTGTGAGGGAGCATCTAAAATAAATATTCTGGACTGTCTGAGGTGAGTTTACCTCTTTAAAATTTTTTTCCTTATTCTATCTATTTTCAGAATATTCGTGTTTCTAAAATGGGCCTGATAACTATCTTTTTCTTAAGGAAACTACACTCAACAGTAGTTCAATCATTTGGTGAGCCCATTACACTTATTTCTAAACAATAAGTAATTTAGCAGAGATATCTAGATTCTGTATAAGTTTTTTAAGGACATTAGACTATTTTATACTTTCCCTCTGCAACATTTCCTAATTTAATATAAGGATTTCTTGTTTGCCTATCATGTGAACTATAGCAGGGGGAACAAAAGATAAATAATGCATAGTTTCTGTCCCCAGAGAACCTAAAGCTTGGACACAAACAGCACCTACGATGGAAAGTTGCAGTTCTACTAGGTGGAAAGTTGAAATCCAAGAATGGAACACTAGTCACATCCAAGGGACAGAGCTAAGGATAAAGTCATAAAGCAAATGTCATCCAGAAGGATCTGTGGCTATGCCATGCAGATTGAAAAATATAAACAAATATATAAAGAAGTCATTTAAATGAGTAAAAATATGCAAGCAAAATTTTCTAATTGAGACTTGTTGAAAATTATTTCATTCATTCAAAAATATTTATCACTGTCTCTAATATGTCAGATACCATTCTAGAATATTATTGTGAATGGCAGGTGTGTCCCACCCTTCGGGAGCATGTAGTTTCAAAGAGGTGGGAAGATGCATATTCTAAGAGTTTCCCTTTAGTTACAGTAATAATCATTGAAATGAAGGAAATGTACAGGATTTTGCGAGCGTGTATGATAAGGACATTTAAGTTAGTGTGGAGAATTATGGAAGACTCCACTCAAAATGCCACATTTAGGATGAGATGGGCCAAAGAGAAAGGGGGCAATGAGGCTAGTGAAGCAAATAAGGAGACTGACCATGCAATGCTTAGTTGTTATGCAAAGGACAATGAGAAACAAGATAAAACTTTGTTTGTTTGTTTGTCTGTTTGTTTTCTGTTGAGACATAGTCTCGCTCTGTCGCCCAGGTTGGAGTGCAGTGGCGCAATCTCGGCTCACTGCAACCGCTGTCTCCCGGGTTCAAGCGATTCTACTGCCTCAGTCTCTCAAGTAGCTGGAACTACAGGCGCATGCCACCACACCTGGCTAATTTTTTGTATTTTTAGTAGAGATGGGGTTTCACCACGTTAGCCAGGATGGTCTCGATCTCCTGACCTCATGATCCACCCGCCTCGGCCTCTCAAAGTGCTGGGATTACAGGTGTGAGCCACCACGCCTGGTCGAGAAAAGTTTTAAGCAGGAGAATAAGATGATCTAGTTCCAAGTTTTTAAAACATTTTTCTAGCCCCTGTTCAAGAATGAACATTTAAGGGACCATTTCAGTAGTCAAGGAGAAAGACAATGGTGGCTTGTATTAGGGTTCTTCTGATATGATTTCTTGGATGCTATTTTTCACTTGTATTTTCAGTATAGGTTTCTAAAATGTAGTGGAACACACTTGTTTAATACCAGATGCGGTCTCCTGAGGAGATCTAAATAGGAAGCCCATATATTAGTCAAATGTGTCATCAGTGTGTATTGATTGTGAGTCTGCAGAGTGTCCTGCCTGTGTGTATGCTTTTATAATGGTCCAGGTGGTGCCTAAAGATTTCATGAATTGACTCCCAAGGAGCCAGATAATGATCTTGTTTCCTAAGGAGGAAGATGATATTAACATATCACCATGAGCTGTGAACATTTGCAGTAAGACCAATCTTTCGAAGCATTCCAAATTAAATAATGCATCCTTTTGCATTTCTAATGCTGGTAATAAAGCTTTCACTTTAGAATGTGTATGTGTTGATCTACTTAAAGAAACAACTTACATCTTTTTTTTCATATCACAAAACATATGTAAAATATGTGTAATATTCCTCCAATTTTGTTTTAATTAATATAACAATGCAGTCTCTTCTAGAAGATTATTTAACAATGTCACAGAAACTCTTTCAAATAAAAATGTTTTTCCATTTTTCATAAGAAATTCTTCCATTTACAGCAAATTTCAGATTGTTGCAAATATCTCTCTTAGTTTACCAAACAATATTAAATTTATTACAGAATAGTTTAACTATAGCAGCAATATGAATTAACACTTCTCCTCCCCTTCATTCATTTTGGAATAAGATAATGAGGCAAGAGTACTTTAGGAGAGATATCACTTTTCACTGAATAACTCATCTGTGAATGGCCCCAAATTGCAAAAATTACAGCATCATTTAAGCGTTATTTATGGTTAGTATGAGGTTAAAACTTGTGGCAATATTTTACAGTGCATGGAAAAAACTAATCACAGCAGCATATTTATGGAAGTGTATTAAGATGATTCCTCCTTTAAAAAGGATGACTGAACCTATTGACTAATATTATTAATTTAGGTCAATTAATATTATTTTTAAACTTAGGTGAACACTATGTATTAAATCAGATAATTTCTAGAGCTATCTAATCTATCTCATATCTGCTGATGGGCTCTTCCTATGTAGCCCTGGCACCTCTATTCTGTTTTAAAACATAAACATCCATAATCATTAAATGACATAGATAAATCTTACAGTGTAATACATCTTTCCAGTTCCAAATGTCACCCTTTCTATGGGATATTTTTGTGTAAACAATCTGCTGTAGTTGGTAGCAAATAATTATCTATAAAATGGCATCAACTCTAAAGGTTGAAAACATAGAAATATAAAAGATACAGAATAAGATACATTAAACATTATTCATAGAAATTAAAAACAAATTCACAGACTCTTATAAGGTTTAATTAAATTGTAACATACACAGAAAAACTCCTGAAATGTCTTTTTTATTTTTTCATTTATATCCCTAGAGTCCTATTCATTACAGTATGGGTAGCTGCCCTTGGTCAATCTCTTTTTGTCTTCCACTGATTAAAACAAAAGCTAAACAAAATAAAATATGGTAAAAAAAACAACTATGATGATATATCATCCACTGAAGAAATTAAACTCTAAACAAAAAATAAATAAATGTTCTGTTGCTGCCTATGATTTGGAATAATAACATCTTGGGGCTCATTTGTTTGCAAGAAAAAGAAACTAATTGAACTAACTTAAGAAAAACATGTATTCCTATCTTACTGATGGACTTAGAATTCAATAGTAAGAGTTTGGACATTATTCTGAAGTCTGAAATACTCAACGAGTATAGGCAGTAGAATGATGGTATGAAATTGATGTTTCAGTTGTTTTAAAATTTAATAAATGGCTATAATTTGTTTTGTAATCACACAAATCATGAATAACCACTACAAATAAATTTGAAAATACAACTCGGAAGAAAACAGAAAAAAACAACAGAGTGAAAAGAAACAAAATGACAATATTAAAAGAAATAAGAAATCCTGTGGTTAGCCATTTTCTGCCTATTGCTCTGAGACCTTTGGATAGGCTCAATGGAACATACACAATGCATTGCTGTATAGCATGCATTTCCCTAAAGGACCTCTGACAGACCCCTGAGTACAGACATTATTCCTGCTCCTCACTCACCACCAACTGCTCAGACCATCACTTCAGTGAGGGACAAAGGAAGAAGACCGTGTACACTCTCTTCTACTCTTGGTCTTCATGATGGTGTTTGGACCTCTTTTCTGTTAGTTTGGAAATGACACTAAGCAAGATAAATTTGATTAGTCTGACTCATCATTTCTGCCAGTTTTTCATCTGGTCTGCTCTGGTCTGATGGTCAGCTGAGCTCAAGCACTTAAAATCAAACTCCCAGCTTAGGTGAATTTGAAGGCTGGTGCTCTGGATTCTGGTTATATTAGTCAAAGTTCTACAGAGAAACAGTAAATATAATAAGAAATTGGTTTATGTGGTTATGGCGGCTGACAAGTTCCAGGATGTGCAGGGTGAGTTGGCAAGTTGGAGACCCAAAGGAGTCACTGGTACAGTTCCAGTTCAAATCTGAAGGCCTAAAGAACTATAACTGATGGCATAGTTTTCCAGTCTGAAAGCTAATGTTTCAGTTGAAGTCTGAAGGCAGGAACAAAGCTGAAGTCTTAGCTCAAAGGCAGTCAGGCAAGATATCTCTTTTACTTGGGAGAGGGTCAGCCTTTTTGTTCTATTTAGGCCTTCCACTAACTAGACGAGGCCCACTCACATTACACAGGGAAATATGCTTTACTCAGTCTAGTGATATAAATGGAACCTCATCCCAAAATACCCTCACAGAAACATCCAGAATAATACCTGAATAAATATCTGGGCACACTTGGGGTCCAGTCAAGCTGACACATAAAAGTAACCATTGTGCTGGATGTTTTGCACAAGTATAGACTCTAATCCTGATATTTCTCCTTATCTCTCACATAGCATATTTTATATTCTCTTTTGATCATTTCCATTGTTATATAAACATATTTTAATGTTTACCATCTTCTAAAACCCTGCCTTGACACCACATCTCCCTCATGCTGCTGTTTCATTTCTCTTCTGTAAAATTTAGAAAGAATTGTCCTTATTAACTTTCTTTAGGACGCTACTCCATTTTTGTCTTTAGCTCTCATCGGTCTTTTTCTTTGCTGTTTCACTATAGTAACCACTACTAGTTTCCAATCTTTTTTATTGTTAATCCTTTCATAACTTCTCAAGAGCATTTGACATAATTGACCTCTGTTTTCTTGGAATCACTCCCTTCTCTTGGCTTTCTTGGTAAGAACACCCTCCTGGTTTTCGCTTTCTGTGCCACTGGTTGCTATCTCGTAGT